>NC_090186.1:8405149-9005149 GCF_024679245.1 Pseudorasbora parva | reverse complement strand
ACTAATAGCAGTATACAACGCACTAGGGCTGTCACTTTTTTTTAGATTATGCATTCAAACATGACGTAAAATATCCGTAATCGAACTATAAATAAACTATCCAGTTTATAAAGAGCCATCTATAGTGCTTTTTTATAGTCTAAGTGTTTTTATGTAGTACTGTAATCGGTTTAAAAGTCCAATCTGAATGAAAATACTCCATATAAACACCTCAATCGGAATAAAACCGCCCAATAAAAAAAAAAATGCCCAAACCGTATGAAATTGTTATTGGTTTGAGAGTGGTGGGATAAACTATTTCATGAACCGATCAAACGAAAAATTTCACCACCTCTGACACACGCAGGCGAGTAAAATCTAAGCATTTATTAGCCAATGGAAAGATTTACTCGCATTGTGGACTCACATGCGTGTTTTAACTAAAGATCTGTAATTATATAATAATCAGTGTTATGTAATACTGTCTGTTCATGTTATGAACACAGAATACACAGGAATCTCAAGACATGTTAAAACTATTGCTGTCTGAAAACGGCAAGCTCATGAAAGAAGCTTTCATCATCCTAGAGTTAATTTTTTCTATTTTATTTGAATTGACAGCCTTGTTGTCCACAGACAAACCTCAGCTGAACCCACTGTGTCTGTTCTGCTAGATAGCGTTTCTGTTTGTAGAGAGATTCATAATGTGTCATCTCTGTGCTCTGTGCGCTATGAATTCACAGCACTGGACTGATCCACAGTACCTTAATTTGTGACTCTCTGCACGCGTGTGCACGTCCTGGATTCGTGTTTACTGGGCATTTGACATCTAATCTGGAGTGTTTCACAGGGTAGGTGTCTGCTTTAATGGGGTGTATTGATCATTATGGCCGGCCTGCCCCTCTGCATTCTCATTTACTGCTCTCCGATGCAGCTGTTCATTTTCCTTTAACTTTGTACTGAGAAGCGAATTCTGAGTCATAATGATTATGAACATTGTGCATTTTAATCTTGTTCAGGGCTTGATATTAAGCCTTTATGTCCTTGTTCTTCTGGCAGGTAAATTGGTCATTCACCTGTCAGACATAGTAAAAAAAAACTAGACTTGTTGTAACAGTTTCCTAGAACAATAATTCATTCTGATGCTATTTTATTTTTAAATCTGGTCTTGTCCACAGCCCTTGTAGTGTCTTTTTGTTGTTTTGACTGTTTATATTTCTGGTCTCTTCCTTGACCTGGACTAACCAGTGCGGATCACACAGAGGAACCCAATGAGCTTTCGTGTTATGGCACATGAACGTGCTGTCAGAATCGTGAGGTTACCCTGCATGGCGGGTTGCCCCGCAGCTCTGAAATGGCATCAGTGTCACAGCCCCAGTCAGCGAGAGAGAGTGCCCTTCTCGTCTAGGCTCATCCTCTCTGTGCGTGTGACTCAAGCAGCCAATGAAGGCCAGCATAGTGAGCTGCTAACGCACTGTTGTTGGGGTACTTTAAGCAGACACAACCGCATCTTCCTCTCCCTCTTGTGGCTATAGTTTTTCACTTTGTTTTTTGAAAGCCAAGTTTGAGCAAGATCATCATTGACCCACAGAACCGTGTGCTGTATGTTGTTGAAACGCTAATGCACACTAATATTATGATGTCACTATCAAATGAGCCTTTGTTCTGGTGAAAAGCATTTGCCCGAATGCTGATTCAGTCTCTGCAGTTTTGAATCATTACAAAGTAACACAATTTCTTTGATGAAGAAAAATAGCAGACAAAAATGCTTTTTTACTTTATGTCCATGTAAGAATAATATCCATTAAATTTTTTATGAATTTCTTGAATTCAATTCAAGACATTGTTCTTACACCCAAAGTCCTATTTTGATAAATGGTTCCCCATTTCTTCCTTTCTTACTGTATTTAATCCAACTCACTCTGGCGTTTATGATCAGCTGCTTCTGGTTGTCGGTCTATGGATTTCAGCTCCAGAAATGTCTTTTTTCTTCTTCTCATTGGTGGTTGTTAACATTATTAGAAAAAAAATATTTTGGCCGTTGATAAATGATGAAAATCGCACCTAGCTTTCCTCAGAGCTGGTCAAGCTCAGTTTGTGCACGATTGCATGATATAATTTTTTTTTTTAATACTGTATCCTAAATTGTGGATAATTAAGCTATATATCATATGCTGAAGTAAATTTCTGGAGTGTGAACGATTAAAAGAAAAACAACAACAAGAACTGTACAGAACCAAAAACCGTGACCCTAAAACCGTGATACGAACCGAACCGTGGGTTTTGTGAACCGTGCTGCCCCTAATATGCACCTAAAAGACAATCATCTGTTGCAGTTTTCATCCATTTTATTTATTGCTTTTGGTTTTGTTCATTTATTGTGGATGTTTAAAATGTTTTCCGTTTTCAGTGTTAAATCTTTATAATAAAAGTTTATTGATCTTTGAAAAGGTGTACCTGCATTATTATGCCATTATCATTATTTTAGATTAGTCTTTAGATTTAGTCTCAGAGTGACAATATTATTGTTTATCACAATAATTTCTTGGCCAATTTATCGGCCAGCAAAATTTATCGTGAAAGGCCTAACCGAAATGAATTTTTTTTTTTTTTAATTTTTTATAATGATTAATTTCTCATTTGAAATTTGTATTTAATAATAATTTGCATTAATATTAGACTTTTGAATTAAATTAAATAATTTTATTGAATCTAAAAAAAGCAAGCCAATAAAATAACCACACTTTTACTGAAATTAACACTAAAATTGGAACATATTATTAAATATAAATAGGCCTATATCACTCTTTATTCAGTTATATGCAACATAATCAGATTTTATCCAAATAATATCCAAATTTAATTTAATATTGTAGTTAACAATAACAATGCTGGTATAGAAATGAAAGGGATTGTTAATCCAAAAATGACACTTACTCCGCCTCATGTTGTTCCAAACCTTTGAGTTTCTTTCTTTCTTTTGAACGAAAAGATATTTTAAAGAATGTTGGTAAACAGACAGTTGACAGCAACTCTCTGGTTACAGAAAATCTTTTAAATATCTTTTGTGTTGAACAGAAGATAGAAATGCATAAAGGTTTGGAACAACATGAGGGTAAGTAAATTATGATAATTATCATTTTTGGGTGAACTATCCCTTTTAAATAGTGCTTCTCTTAATCAGTTCATTTTAGTGATAGTATCGTTACGCAGACAGCTTGCACTGATTACATTATTTATTTATTTATTTATTACATTTATTTATATGGTTCTGATTGATTTTTAACTAATTTCTGACATGGGTTGTGGAGCTTGACAACAGTCTGGCCTTAAAAACAAGATAAAACAATCAGTCTGCAATTATTCAAAAGTTATTGTTGCTGATTCATGTCTTCCTATTTTTTTGTCCCTCTACTCCCTCTTTTCTTGCCATTTGAGATCATTACAAATTAATTCACTTTCATGTATGCTTCCTGCTTAACTGTTATACTTAGAATTGGATGAAGCTCCTTAAATATGAATGGTGTCTGTCACAAGAGGTTTGAATCTGGGAGGACTGAGGAGCGGAGCATAGGTTCTGAATGAGAGACAGTTCACTTAAAACCTTTGAAAGAAAAACCTCTGTCACTTCAGTGCTTTTAAAAAGCCTTTTTTTTTTTGTGGTGGACTGCCTATGATTAATCAAGCACTTTCTTAGAAGCAGACTTATCAGTGTAATGTTTCTTTCTAAAGAACATTTTTAAAAGCTACTTAAAGTATACTGATTGATCAAAGGCCTAATTCTGGCTTTATTTTAGCCCTGTCTTTGAAACCGGGCTATGGTAAGTTATGGATTTGTGGAAGCACTTGTGACAGTATGGTAGGTCTTGCAGAAACCTCATAGGTGCAGTGTAATCAGTCTGGTATACATTTACTTCCACTGGAATCAAAAATGTTTTTTTTTAAATCTGTTTTGAAAAGTATTTACAGTCAAGCATTTTTAGAGTCAGTTTACACAGTCCAATAGCATTATATCATTATAGTATTATATCATCATGTCATCAAACACCCTAAGATGTCCCGAAAGGTTAGTTACCTAGATTTTATATAAGACATGCATATCATATTATAGCACGCAATCAGGTTAAACTTTTTTTTATTGCAGCAAACATTGGAGCTGTGATGTCATAGGGAGGGATCCCCACACAAGATAAACATTTTAGTGTATGTTCCACTAATTTAAATGTATGATAACCACTGAAATATAGATAAGTAATATAGGGAAAATGCCATTTTTGCAGCATAACTGTACAACCGTATACCCCTTTCAGCCGCCAACGACAATGAATGTATAATGTCATCATACATTATTCAAGTCCACTTTTTTCTTTTGCAAGGGCATTCAGATTACAGAACATTGTAAAGGTACATGGCATGCAGAAAAGTGAATTTTTAAATAAACCTTAAAGGTACACTATGTAACTTTGGACCTTTGGTGCATGCATTTTGCAGAAGAATTTTTTTTTGCGCTGTGTTTCGGCTCTCTTCTTGCTTCTGATGCCTAATCTATGCCTCTTCCACACCACATCAAAGTAGCAACCGATACACGTGTGGATGGGTGACACATGCAATTTTGTGTGAAAAGCATCCTGCTAGGTCTAAAATATAAACCCTTATATAAAGGGCTTACCATCGTGAATTAGGGAAAGACATTGAATTGATTGCATTGACACATTGTTTATATTTTGTTTATTTTTAACAATATTTAAGATTAGATAATACTCAAAGGGATAGTTCACCCAAAAATGAACATAATTTTTCTGTCAGTTAATGGTCATTGTGTCATTCTGAACCTGTATGAATGCAAAAGACAATTTGAAGAATGTCAAACGCCAATGGTGTTCAAAGATTTGTTTCACTGATTTATATTTTAAACCGAACAATGAAAACATTCCTTTAAAGCAGAACATTTTTAAATTGTATTTGTATGTATGCATTTCACTAAGTTATCTGCCAGAAATATTTAAAAATAATAAAGCCAATCATTTAAGCCAAGCTTTAAGGCTTGTAACAATGTCAGTCTCAAGGGCTTCACATGGTTCAAAGGAGGATGATTCCAGGAACGAAAATCTACTTAAGCATGTTTTATTAAAACTCGACTGTCATTTGATTTCCATTATTTTTAACTTCAATGTTTCAACTCTTCATATTTTCATGGCCTTTTAACATGGCAGCATCAATAATACATAAGTTCTACTCTCAAATGTGAAAGATGTATTGGTGTCAGTGTAGCATAGACCATTGGTCCAATTCTACAAAGAAGTGTGTCTGTGAGTTGTTAGTATATGTACTTGTTAATTAATATAGTATTAGTATTTCTTGGAGTGTAATTTAGTCCTGCCAAAACGTTATAATTGGCTTAAACTTTACAGGATTACCCAATTTGAGTGAATTTGAGTTAATCTCATAAATACTCCCTGATATGTTAGTAAACCTGTTAGTTTTGGGATTATCTGTGTTCTGAACTATTTTGTTGGTTTGTAAAATCACACAGTCGCAGTTTTTCCAGTACAATACACACACACACTCTATCCTCTTCTGATATCTATCCCGGCTTTTGCAGCATGCACCCATCAGCCTCCTCTGATCCGGGGTGCAGTCGTATGCTTTCTCGAGGGAGCTTTTTTCTGGAGGGGACCTGGTGACGCACCCTTCACAATTCTGATGAGAGAAGCACCCTCCCTCCGTCGTCTTCCTCTGATTTTCCTTTTCTCTCACTCACACGCTCACTTGCTCTCAGCAGTTACACAGCTAGCGTGACTACTGAAGGCTTTCCGCTGCAGGGAACCCTTGCCTGCTACTTTTGCTGAGTGGGTTTGAACGAGACCCGTTCAAAGGATGTGTTTGCTGTAGGGCTACAAGCGATTCATGCGTCATGAAGAAGTTTGTGACTATTGTTCTTCGAGGCCTGTTCAGCTTGTCTATCAAACCTGGAGATAAAACCTGGAGCAAGGAGCATGCCCGGCAGCTCAAGAGAGAGGCCAGGAGAAGACGGACCGCATCTAAGTGGGGAAAGGTGATGCAAATAGATGTCCTGATTAGAGATGAGAGTGGGAGATTTTTAATACTAACCTGTGTCTCTAAAGTATGGTTGGATGTCAAGATAATTTGTGTTTTCATGAAATCTTTGGCACAAGTAGTTCAGGTAGTAAGTAATGTCAGTACAAGCAACATTTGACAGTGCGTCTATATTTTAAAGTAGTGACAGTTTAATGGTAATTCTGCTAAGAAGCAACAATATATGGGCTACTTTATTTATCAATCCAAAATTGTTGCTGATAGCATTGTTTAGAACATATAGTACAGCCTTTCAATGATAATGCAACTCTAATCATAGAAATGTAGTCTAGTTTTACTGCCAAAGCCAATCTTTTGCATTGCTTCATACACTCTGTGCCAAGACAGTCATTGGTTTCTGTTCTCCATCTCTGTCTGCTAGGCTTTGTCACGCTGCTGAATGGATCTGATTGGCTATATTAATATAGCGACAGGGGAGGGGAGTTGTGGGGCCTGAAAAAATTTGGGGATCTAGTCATCATTCATTTTCATTGTTCAGATTAATCAAGTAAGAGTTGACTGTCTGGACATTGAATTATATATGCCCTGTTCCTCTGCAGAAAGGAAGAATTCAGTTTTTTCGAGGTAACATTTATTAACTTTTCAAGAGAACAAGATTATGAACTGTGACGTGCAAGTTTGCAGGAGTGCTGCAGTTGTGATATTTTTGACCTTCTTGAGTATTTCAAGTGAAATCAGCTTTGGTATTCAACATTCAAATACATTTTATATGGGATTTGAAATCTGTAGGCTGGATGCTTACTCGAGCAGATCTCTCCCTTACACAAATGCAAAAAGAAGGCTGACCATAATGTTGCAGGTCTTGGTGCTCACTGATACTCGGATGAATGGTTTGAAAATAGAGTAGATGTAGCCTAGAGCTTAAAAGGTTATGTACTACTGTGAATAACTTTAGAAAAATGTTTGATATTCAGTAGTTATGATGGTCCAGCTTCACATTTGTACCTCAAATGTACCTCGTCTCTCGTTGCATTTTACGGTCTCGTCACTTTATGGTTTTGTTGATTTGATGCCTTCAAGAAGATTATTAGATTAATAAAACCAAAATTAGTAAACTACATCATATGGTGAACAAAACATCTTCCTTTTGAAATTAAATGAAGGCATGGCGGTGTGTGACAAAGACAGGGCTTAATGTGTCTTAACACTGATTTTCTGTTTCTGTTGTGATGCTTAAGCTTCTGGTTTATCGATTCATTAAGGAATCAAATCAAAAACGACACTATAATGGAACACAACTAAACAGGAACTCAAGCTGTCCTTCATACCACATGAATAAAGGGCATTTTAATTGATTCGTTCGCTTGAAGGATTTGATTTCCACAACAGAAGTGGCGAGTGTTCTTTAGATGTTGTTGTCTTTTGGCTTCTATCAGGTGAGGAGGCTCTTCTCATGGCAGACAGACAGTAGCAGAGGTTTTAGTGGGTGGCGGTGAGGGAAGTATAGCACTGGGAGCTGCTTGGTAAAAGTTACCTTCTAGGACATCATTTATTTTTAATGAGTGGCGAATGACCACAGAATTTAGAGTGATTGTGATCTTGTAAAAAAGTTAAGAGGACAAAATACTTGAACTGTTTTTGTGTTATAAACTTTCACACCAGAGTAACCTTTTCTTAGTTCCTAGAACTAATGGCAGAAGTACCCCATTTTGGCTCATCCGGGGGAACTGGGAATACTTTTAGTTTTAGGAACTCGTTTTAGGGGAACTAAATTGACGCCAACTTCAGAGTAGGGTCTAACTCAGCACTATATGAATCTACCAGTGATGTAAGTACACTGATTGGTTGAACGCAGGCAAAACACGAGCACCTGCCATTTATAAAAAAGCAGTGTACACACATAGATTATAGCCTATGCATTTACCCCAGAAACTAACTCAATAAACATGGGAAATAGTGATAGATGGACCTCGCAACCCTTTAAGATGAGAAAATCCAACGCAACTTTGATGGCACCAACTGAAACATGATTATGTATTTCTGCTCAGCTAGTAACATTGGGCATCAACCCCATGGCAAACACTAATACTGTCTACTTTCTTTGTATAACGGTTCTATTTAATAACTTATTAGACAGGACTGTTAAACAGACTGTAAACAAATGACGATGGCGAATGTGAAAACTCTGTGCTCAGGCTCTGGCGTTCTCAACGCCGTCAAAATAAAGATCCGCCGCAGAGTCTAAACAATTCACAACAAAAGCATGGCTTATGTCACTCTTTAGAGTTCCTAGTGGCGGTGCAAATGCAACCAGGAAAATGGCCCTAGGGGAACATTTAGTTCTCAGGGAGCCACCTTGATGGCTGGTTCCTGGAACTACCCAGTGTGAACTGGTGCTCTTCACACAGACTGAGATGGAGGATTTCGGCACGTCTATTGATCTTACTTTGATAACAAATCATATCAGCTTGAAACATTTTAAACTCCAACTCAGAACTCGCATGATTGTCGTTTTCACTGTACAAAGCCATATGACATTTAATGGCGACACTGAGGTTATCATGCTTCTAACCTAGTCCTTCCTCATTTCAGTATCTATAAATTCATGTGTTTTTGCTCAAGTCTTACTTTTGTCACATTTTTCTGTGCTAATTGTAAGGAAAATGGGGATGTTCATAATTAATCAGTTAACCAACATTTAAGAATTTTGACTGATTACTACTTTGGGTACACAGTTAAAAAAGCAATTTTTCAAGACATTTTTAAAAAGCATTGTTCTTTTGTAAAATAAAAAATAAAAACATGTCGCTTTATGCCATTTTGTTTTCCTGTCTGTGATCTTTAGTTTGTTGAGCGCGTCATAAAAATGAACTGAAACCGCATGTTTTCAGCATATCGATTCATGTTTCGGATCACGTGTCAAACCCCCAATCTGCTGAAATCACGTGACTTTGGCAATCCGAACCGCTGATTCGATACACGGATTCATAACAGTTCGAATCTTTGTTTTGAAATCAGCCCACTATATAAGTCGTTATTTATTTATTTTTGCACACAAAAACTATTCTCGTCGCTTCATAAAGTTATTGTAGTGTCACTGTAGTGAGATGGGCTTTGTAACGACGTCTTTAGTGCCTTTATGGGTCTTGAGAGAGGAAATGACATTGGTGTCAATGAAGGCCTTTCTGAGCCATCAGATTTCAACACAAATATCTTCATTTATGTTCCGAAGATTAATGAAGGTCTTATGGGTGTCGAACAACATGAGTTGTAATAATGACAGAATTTTCATTTTTGGGTGAACTAACCCTTTAATCCTCATGCTCGGCTGTTTATGCTGCTATTTGCGCATGTGAAACAAAACAAAAAATGTATTTTGTCGTTTAGGGAAAAAAAATTATTGAACATCCCTAGAGGGAAAAATTGTGGAATGAATTTAAATGCAGTTAAACATGATCCACTGAGCTATGCATGAGGTCTGCACTGTATCTATATTTACCAAATATAATATTTTAAAAAACCAGAACATTAGAAATGTAGAACGTTGGATAGCATGTCCTTTTTAACTTCTTCACACTCCTATTGTTTACTAAAATCCCTTTCACTCCTCATTGAGACTATCCAGCACTCTGTGTGTGTAACTTTAGCAGAAGTCGGTGCCGGTGCTCAGATAAACATGTCATTCTTTTTGATGCAGTGACAGTGTGTACTGTGAATGCCAAAGTGTGGCCATGCGTTGTTTGTCTCTGGCGCTTCTCTGCACCGCTTGAGGCTTTGACATAATGACAAACCTTACGTTATCTGTCAGGCATGGTGACTTTTTAAATGAGCTGAGCAAAAGTGTTTTTCTCACACACACAGGGTCTTTTGTAATGCCATCTCATTGCTGATGGGTGTTTTCTACAGAATTGTTTTTGCAGCACCTGCACCAGCTCTCTTCTTTTGGTCCTGGCTACATACTCCATTCATTTGTTCATACTTTTAATTTATTCTTCCATATTTTTTAACATTAAAATCAAATGTCATTTATTACAACTAAACTCTTTTGGAAATGTGTGTCTTTTAATAACACTGTTAAATATAAATTATTTGCTGTTTGTCTATGAATCAGACTACAATGTTATTTGTGGTTTTCACATAGTTTTTACATGCTGGGAGGACAGTGCTAGTCATTTATTTATTTTGTAAAATTTTGTGACACACAGTCATTTCACATTAAGTCTAGGCTGCAAACTCCACTTCTTTTGTGTTATGCTGTAGATTCAGTGACGACACAGCATATCCGCTGAGTAATGGTGCAACTTCTGCAAGGAATCTATGTTTAGATTAAGTTAGACTTTTTCTTTTGTAGATTTGTTGCTTAATTTTTTTATTTATTTGTTTAAACTCAGTGGCAGTCCTGTTTGACTTTTGTTTCTTGTAAATCCTTGTTCACAGTTTGTGTTTGCAGTGTTTTACATCTTCTCTGTGGGACTTTCCTTTAGGGGTGTGTAGGAAAATATCATAATATCGCAATAGTAAGTTTGAAAATACTGTATCAATGCAATTCCCAAAAACCTGTGGATATTTATGTACTTACTGGACTTACTAGATTTGTCAGTGGCTTTGTGTTCGATTTAAACCAAAACGTTACATGGCAGTGTTATCTCAGAATGTAAACTGTGATGCAAAGAAGTGCAAGAATGCATCGGTAGTGTTTGCATTAGCAAACCCAACTAGATCAAGACAAATTTTGTTGTTTGCAAAATTAGTATTGCTAAAATCCAGTACTCGTGAAACGCAGTGAATCTGAGAGCTCACTTAACATCGCCATCCGTGCTGGCGTGGTCCATTTCTATATAATGTGTAAATATGTGCTGCATGCTTTCCTCTAAATTACATAATACACACACAACAAAAATGATAGCGGTGAGAAGATAGCAGCAAGAAAGCATCTGGTCATAGCGATGTCGATTCTACACTCCATTCAAAGCACATTTATTTATATAGTGCAATATATGTAAAGCTGCTTATTTTAAAGCATCTACAGTATTACATTTTAAAAAACGGTGTTATGCAGTCATGGAGTGGGCTATGCACTTTCTGTTGTTAAGTAGTTTACTTAAATGAACTGCTATAATCTGAACGTGTAAATTGTAGAAAATAGTGATTGGTGATATAAATGCAAATGCATATCCCTCTGTTTGATTTAAATAAAACTTTTGCTCTGATTTTATGCATATGTGACCCGTACAGGCAAAATTAGTTGGAATGCACAGTCTAATTATGAGATACTGACAAAACAAGTGAAACATTTACATTTTTGGTCGAATTTGAGTTCATTAAGCCATCATCTAATGATCCCAGTGCTTAAAATAGTAATATAACATCTAAAATCATCTTTATTTGTACATTTTCTGGGAGGTGTACTTTCCAAAATCTTTCCTTCTGTTTTAATAATGCTTGAAAAATGACAGTGTTTCTCTGCGTGCTTCTCGACGACTGGAGCTTCCCCTCAGCACCGCTATAAAGCTTAATTGCATCTCAACTTTGTGAATATTCATAGCGAATTCTCAATGGCATGAGTCATTGAAATGTGATTTTCCAACTCATGCTGATGTAAACAAAACTATATACTTGTGCTGACTGACACATCCGAAGCGTGTGCACAAAGACACCTTTCAGACAGTTCGTAATCCCGATATACACACAATTACAGTATTTCAAACATTATCCATGCATTACAGTAGATCTTAAAGGGGGGGTGAAATGCTGTTTCATGCATACTGATCTTTTTACACTGTTAAAGACTTGGAATCCCATACTAAACATAGACAAAGTTTCAAAAGTTAAGGTGGACGTTTGATGGGAGTATTTCTTTGTCAAAAATACTACTTCCGGTTAGTCATAAGTTTCGGCAAGTTTTTTGAGATCATGCGTCCCCTTTGACGTTAATGGGGGCGGAATTTCCTTGTATGGGCCTTACGGACAATTCTACCGGAAGCGCGTGAGATTGAGAGAGGGAGAGAGCGAAAGTAACAGGCTACCCCCATCAAAGCGCTGGCTTGTAGGATGCGCTGCACAGGTGATGTGCACATAACAATGTCACCAAAAAAGTGCGTTTTTGGTTGCCAGACCAAGACAGTCCTGCACAGATTCGCCAAAAACCCCGCGTTATGGCAACAGTGGATGTAATTTGCTTTTCCGGATCAGCAACTGAGTTGCGCGAATGTTTATATCTGTTCGCTGCATTTCGGTGCCGACTGTTTCATAAACAAGGCCCAGCTCGACGCCGGATTTTCCCAATCGCCTAATGCTGAAGGATGGAGCAGTCCCAACGTTAGAAGGGTGAGTGAGACTGCTTCAAATGTCTGTTTTTTTTAGTCCGCTTACTGTCTACACAAACCACGCGTAAACACACAAACACACGTGCACAACTGCACTTCCCACATGTACACCTTCAAAGACAAAAATACGACGATATAATTCAAGTATAAATATGAAAATAACACAAGCCGCTAAGCATATTATATAGTTAGTGTATAACTTGTACCACATACAGACGTCCTGCTCTAGTCGTTTTTGCTGCTGCTCCTGTTCAACTGCAGCCTCTGGGTCTGATTCCGGATCATAGATGTATGGCTGTATCTGATTAAAAGCCATATTTTTATTTTGAATAAAGTTTTTTTCCCGCTGTTAGGGATGACACAGCTTTACGACGCACTCGACTCAACATAGCAGCAGCGAGCACACGTCATTATTTAGCTCCGCTCACACGACACGCCCCCACCCGCTCGGCTTTTTTCGGAAAGACTCGGAACAGCGCATCTTTCTTATATAATTATTAAAAAAATAAAGACTTTTCGGAGATATGCAGGATGCAATGCTACTCTATAGGTACTCAAGATTGACATGACACTGACTGAAACTGAGTGTTTCACCCCCCCTTTAATATATAGGCTGTCTCAATGTTAATCAAACAATTGTGGCATCATAGGGAAAAAAAGTTGAATATATATATTTTCTTATAGATGTGTTGACTTGGTGTTTGAAAATGTATGTGACTCATTTTGCCAGCACAGGTCACATTTTTTTCCCCTTTATGACAGATTTTATAAATTTTGATCCTCTCCCTAAATAAAACTGATTTTGCAATATATTGCCTTTCTTACAGTATTACAATATATTGTATCGTAATATCTGAATTGTATCGTCAGTTTTTTGGCGATACACAGTCCTACTTTCCTCAGATTATTCAGCTTTTCACTCGGACCCATTTGCACCTGTTTTGTTCCCCTTGCAGTTTTAGTTTGCACCTTTTTTGTCCTTCACACACATATTCTTTGTGCGCGGCCTACATATTTCCATTCTAGTGTTGCACTATACAGAATCCATTTTTGTGTAAATACACAAAAGAGTCATTTTGATATTTCAAAAAACCTTGTGTGTGGCCCAAATATTTCTTTCCCAGTGTTGTGCCAGACAGAGTCCATTGAAATGGACCTGATCCAATTGTTCCTTTCAACTTCATGCACAGAAGAATGTGAGTGTGGTGTTTCTGCATCTGACAGTTCAATGTAAGAGCTTTTTCATCTCCCACATACCTGTTTTGAACTGCCCTCCATTCAAGAGAAATTAATGTAGGGTTAGCCTGCCTGGATAAGCTTTAGAAAGAGTGGTTTTACATAAAATTGCAGTCACAGACACACTTATGGTGTGAAGTTAGGGTATTTATTCGTGCACTAATAATGGTAAAGGGGTATTCTTAACCCACCCAACTAGTAATCATTCAGACTAAATCAATGGCCAAGTGCACCCCACACTTTCTCCTAGGTCTCATCCGTTCTATATTTGCTGGTGTGTGTGAGCCACAGAACTAGTTATTATTGTACCATAATTTGAGGATTAATAGCTGCGTTTGCTTGTGATTTTGTTTATGTATAGTCTCATTTCCTTTATGGAGTGTTAAGCACAATACATCATTTGGTGGCAGACAAATATGTAAACTCTGAAAACACTTTGAAAACTATTGAAAACACTATTGAAAACATAGTTTACAATATGTAAACTCTGAAAACACTGCTTTAAGTCCTCAGGGCCAAAAGTGCCCATAGTTGAAGAAGCACCCATTTATCAAGTTGTCTTAGACATACTCACTCCTCTCTTAAGACTGCACGACACAAAGGTCCGACTTGGAGTTATGTCAGGTTTTGCAGATATAACCGATAACAGATATATAAATGTTTCCCCAGCCTTGTAATCCGCCCTTTTGTCTTGAGAAATGTCACGTGTGAGATATTGGCCACATCACAGTCCTCTGTTGTGAGCGGTTGAGACTTGAGATGTTTGCTTGATGGATGATGTAATGAATCTGTTGTCTGCTCTCTGCCAAGCTGCTTGGTCTGTGACACGTTTGAATTATAAAATGGCAGTGCAGCACCATATTGCAGATAGAAGAGTAGTAGATGATCATGCCCTCATCTCCACATTTGGGAGGTAATGATCTCATCTCTCTCTCTCTCTCTCTCTCTCTCTCTCTCTCTCTCTCTCTCTCTCTCTCTCTCTCTCTCTCTCTCTCTCTCTCTCTCTCTCTCTCTCTCTCTCTCTCTCTCTCTCACTTCACTTACAGCAGCACTAATCAGTCCACCATATCTGTCAGTCACTGTCAAGCTAACAGGCCCAGGCTTTTCCCTCTATTAGAGTGAGTTATTTCTGAGGGGATGGGCTAGAAATATCCATTAACAGACTCTGAAGTCAATGTGCAGTATAGTTGTGCTAGATCTTCCCATATGCAACTTATTAAAGGGATAGTTCACACAAAAATGAAAATTTGATGTTTATTTGTTATTACCCCCAGGACATCCAAGATGTAGGTGTGTTTGTTTCTTCAGTAGAACACAAATTAAGATTTTTTTATGAGCAATGTTTGAAGTAAAAAATAAATAATTTGTGTTCTACTGAAGAAACAAACACACCTACATCATGGATGCCCGGTTGATAGCAGATAAACATCAAATTCAATTTTTGGGTGAACTATCCCTTTAAGAGGTAAAGTTCATAAAAACCTGTTTTAAATAAAGACAGACAACATGATGTCTGAAAAGAATAGTTGAATAGCAAATTGATACATGTCTAATATTAATCAAGTTGTTTGAGCAATGGCACTGCCCCCTAGTGGTCTTATGGCTCAGTGGGAATCCCTGCTTTTCCCTCTTGGGAATAAAATATTAAAAATATTCTTTCTTTCTCCTCTCACTTCTAGATGATTTTAACGGTGTATTTGAGTGATGGGGAGCAGGCGCTGACGGAAGTGCCCATCACTCCTGAGACGACTTGTCGTGATGTGGTGGAGTTTTGTAAGGAACCGGGAGAAAGCGGCTGCCACCTGGCTGAGGTTTGGCGTGGAAACGGTGAGTTCCTTTGAGTGCCTCCATTCTCTCTAATCCTATCTCTTGCCCTCTAAACGTAGGATATTTGTCGGCAATGACTGTTGCAAGATGCACATTTGTCTTTCATTGACATTTCTTAAATGAAAAGGTAAAAAATATTCACAACGGGAAAGCACTCAGCTTTACATTAAATCATTTGTACAGACTCCCAATATTTTCTGGTTTTCTTACTTTCCCACCCTAGCAGTTTATGTGTAAAAACGTTTAGTGCTTTTACTTTCACAAAGACGCACATGCTCAGTATTTTGAAGAATCTGGCAGCAAAGGAAAAACTCACTTAGTCCTTTCAGACATAACTGCTACTTCTGTTCTGACAGCTGTGTCCATGTTTTTTTTCCCTTCATTTTTCCATTTTCTCTTGATGATAGTGATTTGTATAAACAGCTGTGTAGCAGAAATGTTATCTTTGCTCAGGGAGCCTCCTTTCAAAAGCTCTTCCATCAGCACTGTGTCCTTTCATCTTGAAGTGCATCTGTCATTGAAAACGTGACAAACCCAGTTATTTTACAGCAGGTGATGGATCGCATAAGATGCCTCATTACTGTCTGGTTACTAAGTGGATATTTTGCCTCACCAAATCTTTTATTGTGGTTATCAGCAGTCCTGGCTTTTATATAAGATTATATCTCAAAATAATTATGTTGGAATAACTGTTTGATTAGTTTATAATAATTCGTCATAATGAATTAATAATTAAAACAATTAAAGGCTTTTCAATAAAATAAATAAATACATAAATTCAAATGTTGTTGACTTTTATTGTCCCCTTGGGGAAATTTGTTTGTAAAAATTCTGTTACGAATTATTTGCCCTCAATATCCTTAAGACTTTTGTTTATCTGTTAGTCTACATAACCAATACTATGATGCTGCAAAAACATCATACATGTAATCCATATGAATAGAGTGATTGAATTTATGTCTTCTGAAGAAACATAATTGTTTCGTATGAACAAATTTAATTTAGGATTTTATTCATAACCATTAATTTATGCACATACATAGACCTCATCAAATATAACAAACTATATATATCAATTACATTGTTTCTCCCATGTTTGATTGAGCTTCTGTTTAAGATATTTGATGTGCTCTATATGAAGAACAATCATATTGTGATTGTTTCTTCAGAAGATTTGAATTAAACCACTTCCAATGGCATCATGGTTGTGACTTTTACATGGGCCCCAGCACCTTTTTCTTCAGAAAAACAGTGCCTGTAATAAAATGTTGGTAGTCAAACTGAAAAATGGTTTGCTCGTATGAGAAGTTTAATATTCTTGTGTTGTTGTGAGTATTTAGCTGAAACATTTGACTCTAGGTTTCTTAGAAGTTTAAATTGGCTGCTCCTGAACGTGTGTGCTTTTCTTATATTCTCTACTTTTATACTTTCTTCTATTATTCTGTCATTTTATCCCATCCCCCTCTAGGTGGCTGCCAGACTTCCAGATTTCCCTCCACCTGTTAGCAATGTCCGAAATATTGTTTTCCCCCATTTATGTCTCTGTTGCCCTCCCAGCCCACCACATTCCTCTGGCTGGGTGCCACGTTTGATTTCAGTTTCATTGCTGCTTTGTTCTCTTGATCCCACTATGTTCCTCTGTTCTCCTCTCAGGTTGGCAAGTGCGTAACATTGGAAAAACACTCTCCTCAGCATGAGAGAGTCTCACTCCTGCTATTTAATGTGAACACACTATCCCTTCATCTTTTTACCAGCTTTTTTCCCCGGAGGAACAAAACATGAAGTGTATGCCCTTTTTCTGAAATCAGACGGCATGGTTTGTTGTTTTAATGCGTTGTGTCTTATGTTTCCCCCTCTCTAGAGCGAGCCATACCCTTTGAACACATGATGTATGAGCACTTGCAGAAATGGGGCCCCAGAAAGCAGGAGGTGAAGTTCTACCTGCGCCACGAAGACTCGCCCACTGAAAGCAGCGATCAGGGTGAGAACACTCCTCTTGACTGGCAGTAGGCCACGTCCCACCCACCAATGCTTTCTTTTCGTTGGCTGACAGTGGCAGAATGTTTTTCATTCCCTTTTCAGTGGCCTCTAACATCAGAGACAAGAGACAAGCACATCCTGGCCGAACAATGCAGGGATCTGTTCATGATTCAGTTCTGTTGTGCTATTCACAAACTGAATCAAAGTAGCTTTGCAAGTGTCAGTGCCTTCAAACAACAATGAGCAAAGCAAAGTGACTTGGAAAGTCTACCACAATAAAATCATATCAAATACCATATTCAAGATAAAGGGATGAAATGAACTCAAAGCATATCCCAAACAAAAATGCCCCAGCTAGGCAGCAATGCTGCTGCGTTGTGATTAAATATTATTATATAATCAAGCATCTTGCCTTAATTGGACCAGTACAAACACACATACACTGTTTTCAAGCACAGCTTATGACAATTTAGCAAAATGGTAATGTAGAGAATTCTTATTGTGCAATATTTTAAGGGCTCAATTTTAATCATTGATTAATCTGTAAATGTAGTTCTTTGATTAATTAGATAAATTACCAAATGTATGAATGTAGGCCAGGCTGTACATTAAAATATAAATACATTTACATTCCAAATAGTTAATTTGTAAATTAATAAATAATAATAATAATAATAAACAAATTGCCCATAAGTTTTAAAGCAGAAAGACTGAAATTGAAACACTAAATTATAATTAAATAACCTTATTTCTTTTTCTTGTAAATGTTAGGGACATTCATATCCAATTCGTATTAAAATTGCTTGCTTTTAGGACAAGCATTTTTAACTATGGGTTTAGAGATTAATATTTTGTTTTTGAAATAAGTCTCTTATGCTCGCTAAGGCTGCATTTATTTGATCAGTAATGCAGAGAATATTGTGAAATATTACATACTATTTTTTAAAAATACATAAAACTAAAATAATTTTCTACTTTAATAGATTTTAATGTATAGTTTATTCAATTGATAGCAAAGATGAATTTTCAGCAGCATTAACCAGTCTTTATGATCCTTCAGAAATCATTCTAATATGCTGATTTGGTTCTCAATAAAATTTTCTTCTTATTATCAATGTTGAAAACAACTGTTTGCTTCAATATTTTTGTAGAAACCTATTTTTATAGATTAATTGGTGGGAAATAATAATTTCTGTAGTAAAGATTTATTTTCTCACAGACCCCTTCTCTTTTGAAAAGTAGTGTATTTTCTGATACTACAGAAAATAAGTAGGAAAAACCTATTAAGTTATTTTGTGGAAGCCTATTTTCACACAATGATAAAACCGACTCGTTGTCACTTTATTGTACAGTTGTATCTATCACAATGACCAATGAGATCTCACCACGGACGGGCTTGTTGCTCACGTTATCCCTGAACATAGTGTAATGCTGCCATATGTGATGCGTGTGAGAGTCTCCATCTCTCTTACCCTATCGTTTGTTAGTTTTCACTCTTTTTGTTCAGTGAGGTTTTTCCTATCACTGTAGGCAGGATTAGGTTGTAGTGAGCATCAACATGGATTAAGGCATAAACCTGAAACCCCTGTGTGGGAGGGAAAGAGAGGCAGTAATCCACTGAAAGCACAAGCTCTGTTCCCAGTGTCACATGGCTATCACAAACTTTAAACTTTTCCTCCTCAGTCACAGTCTTGTTCAGCCAAGCATGCTTTGTTTGTTAAAATTCCACAATGTATATTTAGACGCTTTTTGTGTTCATTCATGGTCATATTACACAATTGAATGCGTTTTTTATTGATGCACTCGGACTGTATTTTATTTCTCCACTCTTAGGGAGCCAGCAGTCTCAGGAGCAGCCCAGCAGGAGAAGAGGAAGCAGCTCAGACATGCACAACGAGAATGGGGTTAGTTGATATCACATCCTCATCAAAATGTGTGCCGCCTTTTCTAATCTTAGCATTGTGGTTATTCCAAATGCATCCTGGGGGGTTGAATTCCACACACTCACAAAATCTTATGCTTTTCTGCTTACTGTAATGCAAAGTAGCAGCTGCAATGTTCTGGCTGAAGTTGACACTCTTCAGTACGAAAGAGTTTCAATCATGTCACGTTTATTCAGTCCTTCTCTGTTAACCCGAGCCAAGCGCAGCCAGACCTGTCATGTCCCAGATTCAATCAACATTTTCTTTCATATAAGCATTTGTCACATCACTCATTCTTTTTGTGGTCTGCTTCCTGCAAAGAGTGGTCCACTACGCTTGTCTTCTCCAACCATCTGGCCCAGATTCCAACAGGGGAGAAACCAGGCTCCAGGAAGCAGAACTAATTCCACCTTTAGGGAGAAAGATAACTGTAGACCACCAGAGTACGGAATGAGAAAACACAAGCCTTTATGGGAGATGGGAGCTTGTTTTTTTCCATGCAGCAGTGTAATCTTCAGAGATGGAACGATGGCACAGGTAGTTGGTCGGTGAGGGAGCTGATTAGTGATGCTGGTGCCACCCAGGCATGAAGTCTCACCACTATGGTGCTTAGCACACACTTATTTCTGACAGGCGCTGCCTTCCTATAGGGACTGTTACTCAACACACCTGTCTACCTGTCTGCCTGTCTTGTCAGGTAGCCATATGACTCTCATTTTCACTCTCTGTGTTTGAGTGGATTCAAGAGGGTTAACTTATGGCCATGGCATTTGGCTAGTTTGGCCCACGATACTGCAGGTCCTCTGTATAATTTAATTAAATGGTTTAGTTTGACAAATTTAGGATTAATTTCCCATCTTTTCTGAAGAAACAGAGGGTGAGGACAGAATGAGAATTGCTCTGCCATTATAGAATTTGACCTGAAAAAATGGATCTCGCATAAGTTTTTGTCGAGCATGTTCTCATGAAACAGTTGGTTCGGAAGACGGGGTTTATAGTAGAAGGTCATTAGTATTTAAATGAGTATTTTTCTTGCTAATTTCACTACTGAAGACATTGATTTATCGACTTACTGTGTGGTTTGCTTTGTGTGGTTTTTGAAAATGTAGGCTTTGTTGGTCCCCTACACTTTTATTACAAAGACTCACAGAACAGGATTATTTTTTAAAGTAATTTGTGATTTGTGTTCAGATTTGTGTTCATCTGAAGAAGAAACGTCAAATACATCTTGGATAGCATGAGCGTGAGTAAATGATCAAGTGATCATAACATAATACAATTTCAGAAAAGACGTCCAGTCATTTTCAAAGTTATGTTAATTTTGTCAAAAACATTTTTTAATTTAGTCTTAGTCCTGTCTCTTTATTATTGTGTACTTTATTTTTTAGAATTTTAGCTATCATATTTAGTCAACCTTGTCCTGTTTTTGTTTAGTCAAGTTTTAGGCAACTTAAATGTCTGAGAGTTTGAGTCACTGAAAACTTTGTCGCAATTTAATCATGCTGCTTAATGGTTAAACTGATAATAAAGACTATTTTAATAAATTATTATCAAAATAACTTTTGTCATTTTGGAAATTTATTGTATTTTATAAATTATTGCACTCTTCACCTATAAGAGCACTCATCCTCATCTAGTGTACTTATTTACTATAGGCTGTTTATCATATCAAACTCTAAACAAATAACGTCTCTCAAATTAAAACAGTGACATTCTAATAGTTTTATTAATGACTAATAGTAATTCCAAAAATTCCAAATAACATTTAATGTTTGTCTTATAACAACAGCAAAAAAGACTTTGTACTGACACACAGAGGTTGCATAAGTGCATTTATGACACAGTCGCAAGAAAATAGTCGCAATCCATGTTTGGATTTATTACAGTTCATCACTGAGAAGGTTTCACACCTAACAATGCAAGTGGCTCATGACAGGACACGGATTCACTAAATGACACTTTTATTTAAGCAGAATTTAAATGTAGATCGCTAAACTCCATCTTATTGCTTGTCTGTTTTCAGATCATCTGCTCTTCTGCAGTGTAGAGAGCGCGTGTGCATGGTTACCAGATTGCAAAACGTTTCGTAAAACACTGAATAGAAAATGTATACTTTTAACAGGAAAGTTCTGTTTGTCAGATTTTTAAACTCTTGACATCTGGCAACCTGTCAGCGTTGTGCCCCACACCCCCAAACAAAACAGAAGATCCATAATCCACAAAGATTAGCTTTTGCTGGACCATTTTTTCATAGTACATTCATTGGCCCTCATTTAATCAAAAGTGCGTACACCAAATTTCCAGCGTACACCTTGCGTACACCCAAACCCACGGTGACTTTGAGATTTATCAATATGGACGTTGGTGTACGGCACACTCAAATCCTACGCCAGCTCAGTAGTGCGAAAATGCACAGAAAAACTATTCCTAACACCACAAAACACACTGACAAAGATATGCTATATTATGACCCACTGTAATTATAAACTTCTTTGTTTATTTATGTGCAATGGACTTCAATGTTTAATTTGTGTGACTATACCAAAGCATTTGAGGCATGTATTCCTCCAGTTGCGAGCCTGTGCGCTTTACCTGACGGTTCAGGGTTAGGCCCGACAGCTGCGCACAGACTGTGACTGAAAATAATTCAGACTGACAAAATAATAAAAATGACATTCTTCTTTTAAATAATAATAATAAAATTAATAATAACGACATTCTTCTTCTAAAAAACAATAAGTGTAATTAATAATAAAAATCATAATAATAATAAGAATATTACAAATTGTCATGCAATTATTAATGTGAATGAATGGTACTCCACACCACGTCATCATCACTATCGTACACCCCAATAGCCTACATGTGCCGTGATACGAAATTAAATGCTAATTGAAAATACGAAAATAATGCATTGTGATAATTTCTCATCCAAACAGCTTTAAACTGCTGGAGTGCGCGTCTCAACCCCCACACTGTTAACAGTGCTCTTAATTTAGGTCCACATTTTGTTTTTGTGGGTGCCTTTATTCCCACTCTTTAAACTCTCAAATAAAACTATTTCGCTTTTTTCCACTTACCTGATGGTCCTGATGGGCGCGTCTCAATCATCTCACTAGTTCAGTAGTCAGGGCACTGATCAGGGAGTCAGCCCGTTGACTTATGTCCTAATCAGTGCCCTGACTAGTGGACTAGTGATATGATTGAGACGCGCCCGATCTCCACGTCCGAGAAGTTTCGCTTCTTTGCCATCTTCCGTGTGTCCATGGCGTAAAATGAGGGCGTGGAGGAGGCGGAGACTTGAATATATAGGGGCGTGTTATTCTGATGATGATCGTTTTCAGTCGCGGCATTTATCAAGGGCAGGTATTGCGTACACCTGGATTGCAGAGGTGCGCACAGCTCCATAAATTAGGCAGTGAGAGGAGTGTAAGCATAATCTTACGCCAACATATACGCCCTTTTCTACGTAAGTTTGATAAATGAGGGCCATTGTACCTATGATGCACAGCTAGCCCCAAATAATTCTCCTCGAATGTGTTGACATCCTGTTGTCCACCCTAGGTCAGAACAAGGACTTGGACTGAGTCTGAGCCTCAGAGTACAGCTAAGACAAAACTCCTGGCATATTTTGCAACAGCTGTTTTTTGGGGGATGTTTAATCGGATTTCTCTCATCTTATTTCTACAACATGAACAATCCTAAAGCAGCCCATCCCTGTACTTAAAGTAATATATCTCCCTGTCTAGGGTTTAAGGCAAGTCATCTCTGGCACACACAGACACTGTGCTGATTCAGCAGTATGACATTTCTCATAACGCATTCAGTTGTACTGTTATTCTCCCGTTATGTCTTTATTATTTTGTGGATTACACCCATTTCATGACATAACCGCTTTTAAGAGGATCATCCTCTGGTTTTACATCAGGGCTGTTTTCTCTGCCCTGACTACTGTTTCTCTGAAGATGTTTCTCTCTCCTCTCTCTCGCTCTCGCTCTCTTTTGGTCTCTCTCTCGCTCGCGCACACACACACACACACGCTTATGCACACAAAAAGAACCATGCCCAGTGTTCACAGTACGGTAAATCCCTAAATTTGTGGCCAGCAAAGGAAAAAAAAACATTCTCCTTATGAAATAGTGGGTGGCCCACTCTCTCTCATTTCCTATCGTCACTCCATCTGTTGTCTTTTGCTCTTCCTGAGAGTCTACTTTTCTAACTTTGTGTCAGAGGGTCTCAGAGGCATCCACTGTCTGCAGTGTCAGTGGATGCTGGGACTTTCAGTCCTTTTTGCCCTACCTGTTTGTTTCATCATCTTTTATCCAATCATGTCCATCTACACAGCTCGTGACTGATTTTTTTGCCCCAAGGGAGACTCTGAAAGGTAAGGCTGCCTTTGCTCTCCACGCAGAAGGAGACCGTCTTACACGCAGTCTTTTTTCAATAATACGTTTCTGAAAATTCATAGACTTCTAATGCTTTTCAATGGTTAAATCAGCTGTTGTTAAATCTGTGTGTGATCCATTCCATTGTACGTGGAAAGTAATGAGAGCTGCTGTCAATCTTTTGCTTGTGTTCTTTGTCATTGCATAGAGCAATCTATTACCCATTTAATCCATCTAGTAGCACTAGAGCCCCTGCTTGTACAGGAACACCATGCCTGTCCATCACACATATGCAGAGTTATGAGCTCCAGAACACTGAACTGTGTGGGCTGATCATGTTTTATAAAGTAGAAGCTGTTCCTGCGTGTGTGTGGGCAGATACTCTCTCCTGGGCTTAACATGTTCCAGGTTTCACTCAACACTTCACTTTTTGTCATGAATTATTCTTATTTTGAAAATGTCTCTTGATAGTTTTTTCTTAGTTTCTACCTTATTGTTCTTCGACTGAAACTGTGATGTGAACTTGCATGCAACTTTATGATTTCAGGTTTATTGTTAATAGCTGGTTTGTTGTCTGCTGGTTTTCATTAGTTCTCCAGTGTGTGTGTCAGAATTCATCAAGTTAGCATTTATTTTCAAAGCAGATGTTGTATTGAAAGCAACCGTGTGGCAAATGCATCACCACAAGTCATTCATCCTTGGGTGAAACTCATTAAAACCATCAAGAAATATCTAGCTAATATTTCATCCCAAAGTAAAAGAAGAAGAAAAAAAAGAAAAACATCTTAATTTTCAATAGTTCTTAAAATAGGCTCCATTGTCTTTATAACTGTCTTTATGCACAACATACCTTATCTTTTATTTGGGGGTAAAATATGACCCAGACATTTCTAATAAAATTGTTTGTTTATTCATGTTTACATGGACAGCAGTAATCTAATTATTGCCCTTAATCTGAGTAGGACAATATATTAATTAAAGGGTTTTGTATCAGTAGAAAAGAATCAGTAGAAACTTTTTTTTTTAACTAATATTTTCATAATGTACCATGTTTAGGGTTCACTGTATATTTATCTGAGAGATATTTAAGAAAAATAACATTATAACTGAAAGATACTTTAATAAATTTGATTAAAAGCCAACTGTTTAATTAGTGTCTATATGCAGCTCTATATAGTAGTAAGTGTTCACGATTATATGGTCATGGTATAGTCTTTAGATTTCAATACTCTATAATGTTAAATAAGGTCAAATATCTGGTGTTCTAAATTACAGCTTATCGTAACATTGCTTGAACGTCTTTTACATCCTCTTTAACATCTGCACAGCTTTTAGGCCAATGCCAATAAACGAACGCTGGTCTAAATCTTAGTGTTGAAAGCAGATTATATGTGTGCCTCCTCCATGCCAAGAGTCACAGCTGAACATGCTGTCCATGTGGGTGCATTCTGTGAAGTGATGAAGAATGGATACGAGTTATGAAACTTCTTGGTTGTGCTGCATTTTATCAAAATATTTCTGTTGGAAGACGAGCTTATCCTGTATCTGATTTTCCATGTTGTGCTTGGGCAACATGTAAAGTTGCATCCAAAGCTGCTTTGATTGGGGAATGCTGCCCTGCAGAGGTTTAATTTAAAAGTATTTAATGCCGAGTTTGTCGTGCGATTTTTAAGTTTGGGGCATATTGAGAGTATTTTTTTTATTTATTTTGTTATATATATATATATATATATATATATATATATATATATATATATATATATATATATATATATATATATAATATATAATATATATCTTAGAAACAACGCTTGGCAAATAATTGGCTCCTCTGTCTTTTTACCTTTTATATTAAAACAAAAAACATTTATTTTACATCAGGGCTTGACACTTACTTTTTTCCCCAAGGAGCACCTGTCCTCCTAAGTAAAAAAAAATTAGAAGCGCATTTAGAAACTTTAGGGGTGCAACTATATATCAGCCATACTAGTGTTATTTTAGTATCACTGAGATACTATATAGATTTTGTTAATATTTTGAATTCAATTTAATTTAACTTTTAGGTACGTTTTAGTAAATATGTTTTGTCTTATAGAGGTGTAGTATATAAGAGGTGCTTGTTATACAATTTAAGGTGTTGAAGACTTTTTATGATCTTAAATTTAAGAAAACATGAGTCGCAGCACAGTACAACAGGAGTCAGATTTCACTTGTCAGCCATCTCCCCTTATTCTCGTCTGGTGATAAGACTATGGCAGAGGATTTAGTGTGCAAAATTGTACAGATATTTACAAGATATTTACAAATATTGTATCTTGTAAAATGTGTAGTCAGTACCGCCTCACCCTATACACAAAGTATGCATGATTGCGAATGCGAAAGTGAACATGATGTTGCAAGTTAGCAAAATGTCTGAAATGGCTTTTTGCAAAATTGGCCTTTCCTATGTATCTGTCGTTCTCAGGAGAAGCGTACTGTAGCACATGATGTATAGAACATAGCCCTGAAGTTAATACCCACTGACCTGCTTCCTTTGTCTTGTATTGAATAAAATGCTTCACAGAAATTGTTGTTACTTCCTACCTAGAAAAGCATTGAGAACAATCTTAATTTACCTCAGGGCTGATTATTGTTTTAATAAGCACTGAGTCTCACCACACAGTTGAATGACACGTTTCCTAGAGGTCCACACAGTCATATTTATACATCTGCGTCTGGTAAAAAGGATCATGCCATGCAGTCTGGCTTGAGGGTGGCTCAGAGCTCCCTCTGCTCAATGTGCAGAGGACGCTGGGGAGTTTTTTTCTCTCCAGAAGCGGATTCAGAAACGGATAATCAAATCAGTATGTCACTCCTTGCACCACATTGCCATGAAAATGGGCTCTTTACAACCAATGCGATGTGGCTAAACAGACTGTGTGGGTAAACAGAGCATGACACAATTGGCTTTTAAGCCATATATCACTCTCTTGCAAATGGAGTCAAATAATTTCATCCTTAGTGAAATTGGGAGATCTGCCATGTAGCTCGTGCTTATGGGAACTGCATGGAAAGCTGCGTCATTTATTGATCAAGGCGTGTTGTGTTGAGTATTTTGTGCTGAGGGAAGATGAACTTAAAAAAATAGGTATGTGTTGAGCTAAGATGTTACATTTGTTATGAGCCATTTGATCGAATTCGATCATTTAAAGTATTGAAATGCTTTTTGATGGGAACACAAGTTCGTAATGCTGCTTGTTGTATCTAACGTATAGCCTGTTTTATTCTCAAGCAAAGCGGTAGCAGTGGAGAAAAAGTTCAATCCCTCACTCTGATTTAAAATGACAGTTGATTTGATCCAGACCCGATTGGGCCTTCTGCTCCAGGCAAAACCCACTTTTTTTCCTCAGAAATCACTAATCATTAGTTGAATAGAGGGGGCAGTTTGGTATTGACACCGAGCATGAGCACAATCTTTCTAAATTTGAAATCAAAGGACACCTATGAGCCTTCGAGTAGGGCTGGACCATATGACATAAAATCTCAATCATTGAAACATTTAAAAAATGTTTAATACTTTTTTTCCCCTCATAGTTTACTGACAGGGTTTGTACTGTGAAAATGTTTAACAAAAAGGCTACGCGGCTCGGCTCAAAAACAGCTTGCGAGCATTGAAGTGCAATGTTTTCCATGTTGTTGTTCTTCAAACTGGCAAACCATTGATAATTTCATGAAGACGCAAAGAAAGTGATCTTGCTTTGGGGCTCCCACGCTGTCTGTGTGTGTGGACTTCTTGTTTTAGTTCGCCTCCATCAATATTGCTTCCATGCCGCTGAGGCTGGATGGGGCAGAGTCACGTCACTACACATTATACACAATAATACGGAAAGTATTAACCAGAAAACAAAATTATAATAACCGACATTGGAAAATTACGTTGGTCAGAGGTTCTGATTTTTGGTTTCGATTTACTTTTTGATGAATCATCCAGCCCTAACTTCCAGTGACACAGTAACCTGTTCAAGCTATTTGATATTTGCTTTTTATTTTGTAAATGAAATGTATAATATTGTGAAGTATTTTTACAGTTTAAAATAATGGTCTTCTATTTTAATATAATCAAGGGCAGTCAACTTACATATATCTACTTACATTTGATGTTTGTTCTTATTTATCGTATTTTGTTGTTATCATTATGTTGTGAAATATTGGTTTGTATGTGGTGTTATGTCTATTGTGTGGTAACATGGTTCTGTGTACAAAGGTAGGTGAGCTTTACAGTTTATGTTCTTAGAAGACGTTTTGTATTGTGTCAAATGCTACTGTATTTACACAGTAATTTTCCTGGCTTTTTTTAACCTCTTAGAGCTAAAACCACTGCTTAATCCATTTTATAATCATATATTGCTGTAACAACAGGGGTGATTTAGCAGGCGATTTTCACACATAGTGATTTAAAGCAGAGAGATCAACAAAAACAAGAAATTGTGATAGTGGAAAAAATACTACCCATGAATTATGTATATAGATCATGGTATTAACTTGGCTAAGAATAGACGTAGCCATGGGCTATAGGTGACCTGGCAAAACCACACAACAAGCATCACCAGTTTCTTTTTTATGCTGTGCATATTTGTGCGCTCATGCGGGTTAATGTTAGCATTAATGCTGATAGATTGCCACATTGATGCACCATGGAACATTATTCAATACCAGAGTGTTTAAAGTTTTGTTGGGTAGCAAATTTTTTCAGTTAGAGGAGGTTATTATTGAAAGCATAGTCTTCCTGTAGCAAACTGAGACTTTTTGTTCCAGTAAGTGTTTTGCAGGGGG
This sequence comes from Pseudorasbora parva, assembly GCF_024679245.1. Taxonomy (NCBI): domain Eukaryota; kingdom Metazoa; phylum Chordata; class Actinopteri; order Cypriniformes; family Gobionidae; genus Pseudorasbora; species Pseudorasbora parva. The sequence goes on along the minus strand of NC_090186.1, from coordinate 8,976,625 downwards.
ACGAAGTGGTGAAGGGCAATGACTAGCTGGCACATGTTAGAACACACTTCTCATACAGTTCCAGATCATTGTACGTTTCAAAATTGTATCAATATGCACTACTTTCAAAAGTTTGGGACATTTTTTTTGTTTGTTTGTTTTAGCAAAGACGCATTTAATTTAATCAAAAGTTACAGTAAAGACATATTATATTTACAGAAGATTTCTGTTTCAAATAAATTAACTTTCTTTTGAACTTTCTATTTATCAAAGATTTTTAGTGGAAATAAATTATGGAAATAATTCCACCAAAGTATTAAGCACCACAACTCATAACATTGATAAATAATAACAAATTTCTTGAAGTAAATCATCATATTAAAATTATTTCTGAAGGATCATATGACACTGAAAACTAGAGTAATGATGCTAACAAAATCAGATTTGACATCACAAGAATAAATAACATTTTAAAATGTATTCAGTTAGAAAAGCTGTTTTAAATTCTAATTATATTTTACAATATTGTGGTTTTATTATTGTATTTTTGATTTAAATAATGCAGCCTGTGTGAGCATAAGAAACATCTTTCAAAAGCATTAAAAAAATATACTGTAGTGTATAGTGGGGTCCAAAAAAAAAAAATGAATAAAGTTATGTGTAAGATACTTAGATTTAAGTTTCTTGGTTGCTAATCAAATGCCAGCAAATGTATAACTATTATTAAAATAATTTATAAAAGGTTGACAAACATTTTCGCTAGTGGTCTCAGACTTTTGTACCATTTTATGGATTGTATTTTTGGCATAATGTAGTAGTTGATGAACTAATTTGACTCCAACTGATGCCTGATCGTGCCTAGTCCTTACATAACATTAATGACTGGCCCAGCTTCAACCTTAAACACTGAGTGCACTCATATGGCTTTTGCTTAGAACAGCCCAGAGACAAACAGACTGTTGACTTTCTGTTGGAAATAGACGCATTGACACAGACAATGGAAGATTTGAAATTTTGAGTGGTCTGCATCAGATTTATGTAAGTCATCCTACACTACTTCATGTTCACATAATTTACCGCGCCTTATCAAACTCAGTTTTTCTTGATTGCTCTAAATAGCAGTCTATCATGGCAATTGCCGTCTGTATATTTTGGTGCCTTTAATCTTTGCTACACAGCGGTTCTGCTCTGCTGCCATGGCGACACTTTGGTGACAGTCGCGTTGATGGACAATTGCTCTTATCTTCCAGAATGCAGAGTGACAGAGAGTGGGATTCTGGGATGCATCCCTGTGACTGGCCTGTTTTAGAACCTTTCGGCTAAAAGCGTTGCCATTCCTCTTCCCAATGAGCTTAGCAGGCCTACGCTAACATAGCGCTTCTGCTATAATTAAGCTCATAGTGTTTACTTGGCCACAGGTCATTTCACACCCCACTCTCACTACAGTGAGCCCTGGTTGTGTCTGTTTCTCACAGTCTTCTTTGTCGTTTTTGCCTGTAGAATTAAACCAGCCATATTTGTAGCCTTGTTTTTGTGCATATATCTTTTTTGGCCTGATTGCCCCTCCTTTTTTCTTTACCTCCATCACACTCACTCTCTCTCTCCCTCTCCCTCTCTCTCTCTCTCCGTGTGTAGGTGGGAAACCCTCGCGTGGAGCTCACTCTCTCAGAGCTGCAGGAGATGGCCACTCGTCAGCAGCAGCAAATTGAGGCCCAGCAACAGATGCTTGTCGCTAAGGTAACGCGCTCAGATGTGTCCTTTAATGGGCATCTTTTTATAGATCTTTGTTTTCATCTGTGTGGGGACTACGCGCAAATATTCCCTTCTGTCAGCTTTTGCAATTAAATCAAACATTGGCATAATTAAATTCACTGTCATTAAAATGGCATGGTTTCTATTTTGATTTTATTTATATTGTGGATTGAGCATCACTTTCTTTAGAGCTTAAGCAGAGTGGCCATTTATATTCACTGTTGTGGTGGCACTGCATGATATATAATCAGATGCTTTGGCTTTATTTTTCAGGTGGAATGTAGAATTACCCAGTATTTAAATGTCTGTAGTTTCTAAAAATGTCAGCATGTGTAACTTTATTATTATAATATTATTAGAAAAGGTTATGAAATTAAGCTATAGAAATGTCTCAGATTTTGGACCCCACTGTATTGTGAATTGTATTTTTTGCATGGTGTAACTAACAAATTGGTTAACTTATTTGACTCTAATTGTAGATGCAATGTAGGTTTTTTGTTTTTTATCCTTTTACATTTGCCCTAGAACCCAGCAAGCTAGTTGTTTTATGATATCTGAATAGCTAGCAGCTGAATAGTAACCTCTTATCTTTGGGAAAGGTGCTTGAGTACCTTGTTTAATCGCATGTGTTGGCTTTATTTTTCAGATAGAATTAGAGGTCTTTTTTGCTGTTTAAATTGATTCCTTAAGTCAATAATCAAAAAGTTTAAGCCAAATTTTTTATAATGAATTTAATCCACTGAAGTTTGCCTTATTCATTTTGAAAAGGTAACTGTAGATGGTATAAAAACAATTAGTAACCTTAAGAAATGGGAAGAGATGTTGACAACTGATTGTGTCATTTAGTGGTGATTTAATTCACACTGTCATTTCTGGGTGTTTACTTAAATTTGCACTTGGCAAAAACACTTTTTTTTTCTCGCAATCTTTGTATAGGCTTCTCATATGCATGTGAAAGATATTTGCCCACTGTCAATAAACAATCATCTTTATGTTGGAGAAAAGAAAAAAAACTTTAAAGTTTCAAGTAAACTGCCATGTTTGCCATTCTATGCAAATAACTGTAAGACGTTTAAAAATTTGCTAATTAATGCTATAAGTATCCCTGTAATTATTCAAAACACAGCTGCTTGTTGGGTAAACCTCTAACTTTGTTTATGAAGCAGCTTAAGCTCTTTATTATCGTCGTGCAATGTTGTTATTAGATATTTTAAGTTACTGACCTCATATTTGTTTTCCTCAGTGCCATTTATAGGTCATTACAGTGGGCTTTTCTGACCATTATAGGGGTGTTAGTCATGGGAACCGCAGGCTGAGGCGGGAAACTGGATGAGACAGAAAATGCCAATTATGTAGCAAACAACCCTGACATTTTCTGTATGTCAGGCATTTCTCATCCACACTAGCGCCAAATAGCTTTGTTTCTACATTCAACAAAGAGTGTTGTGTGGAATCCAGAACTGGTCACACTTACAGACTGTTCCAGGATCAGACCCGACGGAAACACTGATATCAGTGCTGTTTGGCTTATTATTGCTGTGAGTCGATGTGCTGTGATGACTATGAGCCTCCAGTCATTGAATGTCCACTATGTGCTATTTTTAGTTTTCTCACTCACTCAGAGACACTGTTTCCATTTCACTGCATCTGTTTGTGTTCCCTGCAGATAGAGAAAACTGACACACAAAAAAAAGCCTAATTGCTTTTATTTTCTCTTAGTTACTCAATACGTCAGGTTTGTAAGCAGCATCTTTTCCCACAGGTACTACTGTTGCTCTTAATAACAAATTTCTCCATGCTTGACACTGACAGTAAATCACTGGGTTGTCTGTCTTGTTTAAGTGATGAATTGTGATGTAATGACAAGATCGCATGGTGATGCGCTTTACTCTTGTTAGGGCACTGCAGATGCCCCGGGCTTAAACATTACTTTTCCTTTAGTTTGTGCAAACATAGAGAGGTTTTCCTTTATGACGATCATTCAACATTTGCAAGTGTAATTGTGTAGTCTTCCATAGTCTGATTCAATGCTTCTCTGATTCACTAGCATCTTTGGATACCTAGTATACAAATTACATATACCAAAACACCCTTTTACCGTAATAAAATTTGACTGTAAAGTGTATTATCGCAATGATTTGATTTTGCTATTTGAGCTGTTGTATGGTCAGTTAAAGGCCTATGATAGTTTTTAAGTGGTTCAGTAAATACTTTTTTTTTTTTGCATGCTCATGTATGTATCGTGTCTGCAGGAGCAGCGGTTGCGCTATCTTAAGCAGCAGGAGCGACGGCAGCAGCAGGCTGTTTCCGAGACCGAAAAACTACAGAGGCTGAAGGAGAGGGTGGAGAGTCAGGAAGCCAAACTCAAGAAGATCCGTGCCATGAGGGGCCAAGTGGACTACAGCAAAGTCATCAATGGCAACCTGTGTATGTACTTGCTTGATCACTGACTTTGGCATTCATCAGAGTAGATACGTTACTGGTCACTGCTGATTATGATGTGGTTTTGACCTTTTGCGTGGCTGTGTTAAGCCGACTTGCTTCTTGTAAGAAGTTGTGTGAGAGGCCACTGAGCTTCCAACTCCACACATAAATACACATGCTGTTGGGTCAGGATTAGTTTTTTTTCAACAGGCATTTAGGCTATGTTATGATTAAGTTATGAAAGCTATAAAAGTCAGTTTTGCTGTATAGAATATATCTGTTCAACCTGCTAGTGTTGCATTTTTAATGAGCTCTTGTAAAACATGTGCAGCCATGCATTTGTATTTTCATTGACATTAAATAATAATCCTATAGTAATGGAGAAAGTATGTCGGCTTATGTATATCTTGTGGGTTTGCACTCAAGTTTGTGTGTGTATAACCCTGATGTGATCTGTTAGCCGCAGAGATCGAGCACATCAGCGGGCTGTTCCAGGAGAAGCAGGCGGAGCTGCAGGCTGCCGTCTCGAGGGTGGATCAGCTCAGCCAGCAGCTAGAGGAACTGAGGAGAGGCAAACTGAACGGCCTGCAGACCCTCGGGGGTCAGGTCACCGGCAACGCTGCCCTGGAGCTCCGCAAACTCTACCAGGAGCTGCAGGTATAGGCACAGTTTAGCCATTATTACATTTAAGACATTTTATTGTGCAGATTTTTTTTCCATCTTTAAAAAAATAAATAAAGGTACAATATGTAAGATTTTTGCATTAAAATACCCCTAGAACACTGGTTATTTTACATATGCATCTGCTTACTTGGAAAGCCTGAATATTCCGTCAATGGCCATGAGAGTAAAAAGAGAAAAACAAAAAATAGAACATTTTGAATGATCAATTAGACATTTGTTGTTATAGAAACATAAAATCAGCCCCAAACGTAGATCTTGATTATTAATCTTTGTATATCTGTGTTACTAGTGTGTGTGCTTGTTTTTTCTGTCAGTGATTATTGATCTTTTTTTGGCATTTTTTCCCCACCCCATTAGATCCGTAATAAGCTGAATCAGGAGCAGAACAGTAAACTTCAGCAGCAGAAAGAGCTGTTGAATAAGAGAAACATGGAGGTGACTCTGATGGACAAGCGTATCAGTGAGCTCAGAGATCGACTGTACAAGAGAAAAGCTGAGGCACGTCAAAAAGAAAACCTTCCTGTAAGGCCACGAGGGTGTATCACTCACTCATGTTTCTTAGTTTAATTTGTTTAGGAGGCTTGTTTAGAACCCATTCAGACATCTAGAGAATAAATCTGGTTGCTAGAGAAATGTTGTTGAATTTCAACTAGGCTCATTACCCTTTTTTGTTTCCTTTTTTGCCCACTTTTTTCCTTTTTCCCCTTCCTGCAGCTGAATAGAGTAAATGGTCCTCCCTCTCCACAGCCTGCTCATGGAAACACTGGCCGTGTGGCTGCCGTGGGACCCTACATCCAGGTCCCAGTGCCAGGCAGGCAGGAGGGTTATGTAGTGCCTCCTGAACCCCTCAAACCTCAGTCACTGGGTGTCAACAGCCCAGCCAACCATGCCCGCTCCAAATCAGGTCAGTCCTTAAACGCTGACTTCTCTGCATGATAACTGCACACATTTATTTGGAATTAAATGGTGCCAAATAAATGGTACCCTTTATGTCTGTTTATCTTTATCCTACATTGTGAATCAGCTTTATAATTTTGTAATACATAAAATGTATCCACATTGGATTGAACATTAAGCTGCTTTGATCACTTTTGATCAATGGTAGTCTGTATTTAGGGCTACATTTAGTCTTGCAGATCCAGATTTTTATTCCCGCCGAATAGTGCTCACTTAGCCTTTTAAAGCGGACACATTTCATTTTGTTCTCACTACACGTTTAAGTTTTGTCAATTCTGATTATAAACCAGCAAGCAATGATGTTTATTTAAATAATGTCTTTGGGACTGTTGTACAGAAAACTCTCTGCTTATTTATCAGTGTTATGGCCCATAACCAACTGATATATTGGTTGTTTTTATAAAAAATAATTATGGATTGGCTTGATGCCACTTAAGATGATAAATCTATACAAAATAATTCACAAATGATGTTAACAAAAATATATATTAGCGAATAAAATAAATAACAGTACACAGATAGTGTACAGCCAGTAATCATATCATGAGGAACAAAGAGAAAGCGAGCATGCCGTTGATGCTGTTGAGGCCTATACTTCTATAATCCCCGATAACGTCACTCATCTCTCATTGGGGGATTCCATCTCTCAATGAAATAAATTAAACAGACATACGTAACAGTCAGATCCAATTATTTTACAGACACAGCCCGGAAAACTAGTTTTGCTCATGAATGTCTACTTCACTTTCTAATAAGTGTCTCAAGCAAAACACTTTGTGAAATATTTGATGACTCTTTCTAACTTTGGCAAATCCAGCAACTCATTCTTACTCAGAATTGTATCTGCTTGATACCTTGATTTCAAAGTATACTCTATTTCAATGCTTGTGCGAACGACACTCGACACGTTTTTTTTGTCCTGTCTCTTTGTTTATCTGAATGTGAAATGCTGGCCTGGGCTAGTATTGCCACCTTGTGGACCATCTAATTAATGCAAAATGTGTTTTTAGGAAAATCAGCATGCACATACTATGCTAATGACGAAATGTTATATCATGCACACAACAATAATAATAACAAAAAATACTATGGGCTCAGGGCCTGCGTTTGCTATAGGCGAGCCAGGCGGTTGCCTAGGGCGACAATTGTATTAGAGCGAGCGCCCGCTCTGCCGCCCATTACTTTAAGCATAGAATCAGAACATTCGAAATACAACATGATGCTTATTAAACATGATCATCATAGGGCGCCCCCTCAGCCACGGGATTATTGATTATTAGTTCAGGCTAGGCATGTGCCGATATCAATTTTTCATGTTGCGATTAATTGCTGAAGTTTTATCACGATATACGATGTTATCCCGATATTGAAATAAGTTGCAAAAAAAAAGTGTTGCCATAGCATAACAGCTTTAAGAACTATTTTTGTAATAACAAAAATAACTGAATGTTTAAGTACAATAATGCACCAAAAATATATACAGCTCTGGAAAAAAAAATTAAGAGCACTTAACATTGAGAATTTAATGAGAAATCAATGTTAAGTTGTCTCTTGATTTTTTTCAGAGCTGTAAAAGTACAATTTTCAAACAGATTAAAGTGCAAAAGAATTAGGCTATAAAACACAACAGGTAACAAATTACAAAAAGGTCTCATTATTTAATGCATTAACTAAGATTGAGCAATAGCTACATTTGGTAAAGAAAGTATGTTTTTGGTAATGTTAGTTAAGAAATACTGATCATTTATCTTAGGTCCATTAAAAAAGTTATTTTGATTTGACTTAAACAGTAACTAAGAAATGAACATTACTTAGAATAATAAATTCTTATTTAAGCATTTTTCATTGTCAGTTTGGTAATAATGAATTAACATGTTAACTAATGAAGTCGTATGTCTCAAAGTTTTACTGAACAATAACATATAATCAAAAAAATTCTAAACATTAGGGCATGTTGTAGTCCAGATTAAAACAAAAATGTTTAAATTTGAAAATAAATAGCCTATTAAGTCTTTAAGATGAACAACATTGAGATTACAAAAACGAATGGCTGTTTTAAAATCTACAGCCGTTTCTTTTGTTTGCGGGTTTCCGGGGTAATTGCTGCATTCTGCCGTTCATCAGCGCCCTCTGCTAACTCCTTCACTCGTTCATGTGCTTCTCATTTACACCTGAGCGTGTGTCCCTTTGACGCAGAATACAGCGGTGTTGAGCATTTATACGGTTGATGGGCAAAGTATTCTTGAGTGCATTATAAAAAATTATTAATTGTTAATAAATTATTATTTACGATATTTTAAAGTGCCCACGATAACAATATCGTGCATATTCATTATCGTGATAAATCGCATTATCGAAAATCGGCACATGTCTAGTTCAGGCGTTAGGTCGGCAAGTGCTCATCCCTTGCTCGTTAATCAAAAATGAGGCGTCTAATAACTGCGGATGCATAGGGACAGAAAAAGAGAAAGGAAGAAGACCAGAAGAAAGCCCAGTATAGAGGTTAGTCTTCTTATCTCAGCCAATAAGTTAGCAATCAAAATAAATGTACTTTTATCAATATTATTATATTAATAATATCAACTAATATTGAACGTATTGGACGTTTCATTTCTGTCACAAAGCTGTCACTTGCTAGTTTTCGACATATAACTACGTATTACAAACATAACTTCACTGACAATAATCTACAATAACCTACATCGATGTAATTTAAATATCAAAGTCCAGTACGTTATAAATGTGGATAACGTATCATATGCATGCTAGTTATGAAAAGTACATATGCTCTCTACATGGGTGTTGGAAGATAATAAAAAGGTGATCCTCTCTCTCTGTTTTTTTTTAGATGCCATATTATTTACATTAAACAGAATATGTGCATTTACTACACGATAAATTGGGACAGACAAAATTACAGAAATCACCTCTTTCTTTATCGTGGCTATAGTGTAGGGGTAAGAAGCATCCTATCAAGATTTGATGCAAACCGATCATAGGTTCGAATTAGCCTTTTGCCACACTCGCTCTACTCCCTTTTCCCCATCACATATCAGATCGGAAAAGCATTTATTTTCAATAAAAATGTATAAAATATTTAAAAAATGGAAATAAACCATCTAACATATTTAATAAGTGTTTCTCGGTTAGGAGTAGGTAAACAGACGTGTGCTGAATTGGGGGGGGGGGTCACCTGGGGCAACCAAAGAGCTAGAGTATACCTTGAATGCAATGTTTAGAATGAAAGCCAAATGCATAAATGTAAATAGTGCTTTGAGCCTTCTAAAAGATCACAGCATGTATCCCATCGCTTTCTGCTGTGGGTTCACTCTCTTCGATTACTGTTTTATTATGAAGTTGATTTATCATTTTCTTTACTTCTAACCTCTTGTGTCGTTTCTGCTCTGTGCTGTGAATATGTGTATGTGTGTGTGTCTGTCTTTTTTCTCTTTGCTGTCCCTGTACTTTGATGTTGTGGAATTTGTGGGGGGGGGGATTAGATGGAGTGAGAAAACCTCCTGGCCCCTGGAAGGTCTCTGATTTAGACATCATAGTGGACCCGATTGCTCCGTCCCTTCCAGAGCCCCGCCCAGGCCCTGGGGCTCCACCCCCAGTCTCCTGCTCTACGGCAGGGTTGGACGGCGCTTCTCGTGAGTGGGAAGGTGTCTGATGGAAGGCAGGACGAATGGCCTATGAACCTTATTCAGTGTTGTGAGCAGGATCAATGCAGTCGGCCTAGTCTCTGTGACTTTGTTACAATAACCCATATTGCTCATGAGTCTCAACACAGAATGTCTGAGTCAAATACAGAATGAATAAGTAAATTAGTGTCATTGATCATGTGACTCCCTTGTAGGGCTAGAATTTCTTGCTTCCATTGAAGCTCAAGATGGTCCTTTGATCACCTCAAATCTTTCTGGAGAACTTGATCATCAAGTTTGTGTCCAACTTGAGTCAGACGTGCTGCTGTCATCAAAGCAAAAGAGAATAACCAAATACATTCTGAAATTCATGTTCATTTTCAATTTTAACGTCTTACTCTATTGCTGATAATATACATTAGTTTTGTTGGTTAGAATTTTTTGCTCACCAAGGCTGCATTTATTTGATTAAAAATATATTGTGAAATATTATTACAATTTAAAATAACCGTTTTCTATTTGAATATATATGTATTTTATTCCTGTGATGCAAAGCTGCATTTTCAGCATCATTACTCCAGTTTTCAGTCACATGATCCATCAGAAAACCTTTTCCTGAAGCAGAAACATTTCCTGAAAGTTTTTAAGGATTCAAAAATGAATAGGAAGCTCAATAGAAATGCATTTTTTTAAATATATATATTATGACATGAATGTCTTTGTCCCGTTTTTAAAAATATGCATTTACTGAATGAATATTAATTTCTTTTAAAAAAATTTACTGACACCAAAGTTTTAAACTTTAGTGTAAATTGTAATAGATATACATTTAAATATATATATTATTGTCAAAATAATAGCATTTTTCTAGTGCTCTCAGACTTCTGGACTCCTCTGTATCTTAGCAAACTGAATTGCTGAGTCTCTCACAGAGTTTATTTAACTTTCTTCTAGGCAGTAGGGGAAATTCTGCTAAAGTAAATAATATCCACTTCGCAGAGGGGCAATTTTCCAAACAGAATGTGGCTTAAGAGAGAAGACAAAATTATAGTTTTTCCATGGGCAGTAGTACCTTAATGATACACTTCATCCCTCTGCCTGGTCAATTAACTTCACTCTTCTCTTTACTCTAATTCAATACACGTCAAAAGCTGCTGATCCTGCCTTTTGGGAGTATGTGTGTGTATATGATTGTGTGTGCAGGAATGTAGTTGGGGTAGATTGTGTGAGGTCTCATGAGTGAGAGTGAATGTATGTGCTGGCATGAGAAACTACCCTGATTAGGTTCACTGGGCTTTCTACTCCTTCCTCAGTACACTAAAACTCACTAAATTACTGGTTCCATTTCATCATTCTCTAACATTCAGCTAACTTGTTGATTTCACACAAAATGTACACGCCACATATCAAGCTCGTTCAAGATTGTCAAGATATCTTGCAGTCAACATTATTCATGAAGGCTTTGCAGAATAGCATTATTTTACAATTTAGGGTCATCCGAACTATTCTTGTAAACTTAATTTCCACATTCCACAAGATTGTAACACTTCATGTCTCCTAACTCAAAAACATACCTAGACATCTTTAGAAGTTGTGTCTAATATATTAGCAGTGCAGTTCGTCATACTCCTCTAATCATGAATGCTTGTGAGGGGTTCTGTCATTTCTAATCTTTTTCTAATGGTCCCTTCCTTTCTCTTTCTAGCTAATGATGCCGGTTGGCCCACCCTCAACAAGAGCAATGCATCAGTCAAGCCACTTGACTGGAAGGAATCTGGAATGGACACGACAAGCAAAACGGCATCACCTGCGGGCACTCCTGCAGATAAGGTGTGTCTAACTAACACCAGCATACACAAAAAAAAAAACTCTTATTATTTTATCATCATAGTGTCTTCCTTTTACACTTTTTTTTTTTTTTTTAATTCAGGATTCCAGTAAAATAGGCTCCGTTCCTCCTCTCAACAAGCCCCAGCCTCCCCCATATGGAGCCCATACCAGCAACCACCCCCTCTCATCTGCCAACTCGGGTTCCACCAGCTCCTTGGATCGGCGCAAGGACGTTCCTCTCCGCCCAGTGCCCAGCCTACCTAACAACCCACCGCCACTGCCGGCCTGGCCCCGTGTCCCCCCTACACCCACCGGCTCGTCATCTCAGCAGATCCAGCAGCGCATTTCTGTGCCCCCCAGCCCCACCTTCCAGCCCAGTCCACCCTTTTTCCCCCCTGGGGAGAGACCAGACCCTCCTCTAGCTGTTGCGGTAAGGCCATTCATCCCAGATAAGGGCTCCAGACCGCAGTCACCCAGAAAAGGTCCAGCCACCATGAACTCAAGCTCCATCTACCACATGTACCTACAACAAGCAGCCCCAAAGAACTACCCTCTGAACGTCAAGCCTGCAGTCAAAGCAGGTATATGTCAGTAACTAGTTTAATGTTAAAAGTTCAACAGTTTACTACTTATTCTAGCAGTAGCATACTTCTACTTATACTACTGCTTATACTTTAAGCCAATCTTCTCATATCAGGTATTTACACACAAGCTAATACTGTACAATTGTGCAGGGAGACTTCTAACTTGATAAATTACTAAAAAAATATATATTAATACGATTAATAGAACATATTTAAAAAATAAAATATTATAGTTAATTTTATAATAATATAAATTAAAAATGAATTAAAAATATATAATTCTGTATTTATATAATTGAAAACATATCATTTTTATATTAACCAAATATAGTTTTTTTATAACTGCAGTTCAACTGATAAAATAGTACAACCAAAAACCGCTCTGCAGATATTAACTGGTCAACTTTAAAATGCATTTTGTTTAAACCTGTTGTAATGTCAATGTCTAAAATTATAACGAAATTTCATTAGCACTTGACTAATAAACCCCCATGAAATTGGATAGTAAATAGAAAGTGTCTGAATATCCCTGTAGAAAATGTGTTTCTATAAATCAATAAGCTTTGGGATTTAATTAATCATTATAATTAATCTGAAAATAAAAAAATCTGTATTTCTACACAATCCATGTTCACACACTTAGTGTTTTAAAAACGGCTTGATGCGGTGCAGCAGAATGGAACAGTGCAGGTCTCTTTTTAACTTTAAACAGTGTTTTCAAAATTGCACCACTTAAAGATGGAAAAAACGGCTAGAGACATCACAGGTGTCAAAGATTGCATTTTACATAGAAAAATAATAAAATAAAACTGCAGACAGATGCAAGAATGAAGTATCTTCCGTGTATGATGTTTATTTCTTGATGATGTGCTTGTGTTTTTTCCCTGAGTACAGTATAATTGAATACACTATATTTTCTTCTTTTTTCTGCAGTATATGGTAAGCCAGTCCTACCTCCTAGCTCTACCCCCCCTTCCCCCTTACCTTTCGGGGGCTCTGGAGCCTTTCCTGCCCTGCAGGGTCCTGGAGGAGATATGTTCGATGTTGAGCTGGACCTCGATGGACAAATCATAGGTGTTCCTGAGCCGCCCCCACCCAGTGTGGACCACATCCCACGACCTCTCAGCCCCACTAAACTCACACCCATGGTGCACTCCCCAATGCGCTACCAGAGCGATGCTGAACTGGAGGTCTTGCGCAAGAAACTGGCCAATGCTCCACGGCCTCTTAAGAAGCGCAGCTCGATTACAGAGCCAGAGGGACCCAATGGGCCCAACATCCAGAAACTACTCTATCAGCGGTTCAACACCTTGGCTGGAGGAATGGAGGGAGGAATTGGAGGTGGAAGTGGAGGTGGGGGAGTGCCTCCTTTCTACCAGCCCTCCATTACCACAGGTGAAGTGCTCTTTGATGCAGACAATGGGAATCCACCCTCAGAAACACCTACCACGCCCTCTGAGGGTGCTGTTGTTGAGGACGTTGTCCTGCAAAGTGAAACCAATGATAATGAGCCCCTAGAGCAAGCAGATGAAAAGCTGACCCTTCCAGCACCAGAACCATCAGAAGACAGTAACAATAATCCTGCGGAACCTTTAGCGATTTTGCCGAGTCCTGTAGCTGAGGCCAGCACCCCTGAAGAAGCAGACACTTCACCCTCATCCCAGCCCACGGTTGGTCTAATGTTGATCTACACACCCATACTCAATCCTTTTTAACTCTTAAGTCCCTTCAGGTTTCATTTTTTTTAGTGCTGCAAACTTGAAATCTTTGAACCTTTATAATAATTATATATTCTTAATAATAACAATACAAATAATTAAAATCAATTATTGCGTATAAATATTATTTAGATTATATTTTTAGGATATTACAATATAATCTAAAAACTTATATTACCTAATATTATACAATAATATATTTTTAGATTTGTATTGTAATATGCAATCTAAATTATAAATTTGTATGTACAATACATAATACCCTGCTGATCAACAGTTTGGGGTCAGATTTTTTATCTTTCTTTTTTTTTCTTCAGCAAGGGTGCATTAAATTAATCACAACTTTATAATATAACAAAAGCATTCTTTTCTATTTCTATAAAAAATTCTATTTTAAATAAATGCTGTTCTTTTATACTTTCTGTTCCGCAAAGAATCCTGAAAAAACAGTACAGTTTCCAACAAAATATTAAAGGGTTAGTTCACCCAAAAATTTAAATTCTGTCATTAATTATTCACCCTCATATCGTTCCAACCCCGTAATACCTTCTTCGGAACACAAATTAAGACCTTTTTGATGAAATCTGAGAGCTCTCTGACCCTTCCATAGACAGTAATTTAATTAACACTTTCAAGTCACAGAAAAGTGGTAAAGACATTTTTAAAATAGTCCATGTGACTCCAGTGGTTCATCCTTAATGTTATGACGCGACGAAAGAACTTTGTGCACAAAAACAAAAAAAATAGCATCTTTATTAAGTAATTTCTTCTAGCCTGTGTTAGACTCTTACGCTGTTGACGTATTGTAAACGGTGCAGCACTTCCAGAACGCCGGCTTACCATTGGCCGATGCTGTTCACGCGCATTACAACACATGCGCATGAGTCATTATGCCGCAGAACTTTTGTTTGTTTTTTCACAAAATGTATTGTTGCTTCATAACATTTTCTGTCACTATTATAATGATTTTTTACTACCTTTCTGGACCTTGAAATTGTTAATTAAATTGCTGTCTATGGAGGGCTCACAGGTTCTGCTTTCAGATTTGATCAAAAATATCTTCGTTTTTGTTCTGAAAATGAACGAAGGTCTAACAGGTTTAGAACGCCATGAGGGTGAGTAATTAATGACACGATTTTCATTTTTGGGTGAACTAACCCTTTAAGCAGCACAACAGTTTTCAACATTGTTAAAAAATCTGAACTATTTTGTGAGCCCATATTAGAATGATAGAAAAGTCTATCCCAAACTTTTGAACAATGGTATGTGCAACAGTATGCACATGCAACACAGCCATATGAATTTTACTCGTGTTCTCATGTGCCTAGTGCCTAAAGACATGAGCAGAGGCACATTTCCTGTTTCCATCCTCTCTTCTCACTCTGATAGCTACTCTCAATTGCTGTACTGTATGTATTGGAAAGTCTTGTAGTGTTGACCTTGTTAATGTTTACATCACTACTATATCAGTGAATATAGATACCCCAGATATTGGTTTTACTAATTTTGAACAAGCCAATAAGATTATATCACTTGCAATAGTACAGTCAGTCCTAAAAATGAGGTTATATGTGCTGTGTGAACAAAGCCTAATGGTCCATGGCCTCAACAGGGCAAACGCACTAACCTAAAGAAGCCCGACTCTGAGCGGACGGGTCATGGCCTTAGAGTGAAGTTCAACCCACTCGCCCTGCTGCTGGATGCCTCACTGGAGGGCGAGTTTGACCTCGTACAAAGGATAATCTATGAGGTTTGTATATTGATGTATGCCATGTGCTTCAGTGAATTGATATTGCAGACACAGATGGATTTTGCCCATCTTTATTAACCAATTCCTGTTTAATTCTTCTCATTTCATAGGTTGACAATCCCAGCACCCCTAATGATGAGGGCATTACACCCCTCCATAACTCAGTGTGCGCTGGACACCATCACATCGTCAAGTTCCTGCTGGACTTTGGTGTTAATGTGAATGCAGCAGACAGTGATGGCTGGTGAGGACACATTGTTGAATCTGTCAGTGTGAACGAGATTGATCAGTCAATTAAAGCTAACAGGTGGTGAGTAGAAAGAGTCCCTGACGCGTGTCCGTGTGTGTAGGACGCCCTTGCATTGTGCCGCCTCCTGTAACAGCGTGCACCTGTGTAAGCTGCTGGTGGAGTCTGGTGCTGCCATCTTTGCCACCACCATCAGTGATGTGGAGACAGCAGCAGACAAATGTGAGGAGATGGAGGAGGGTTACATACAGTGCTCACAGTTTCTCTATGGTAAGAGCATCTTTCTGCTCCTCTCGGAGTCTCAAAGTATTAATGTATTTGTCCTTCTCTCACACCATCTGATTTAATAACTCTAATTTTATGGAAACGTGAAGGTTATTTAAGAAAATAGTTTTCTCAAATTAACCAAGTAATCCATTTGTGCATCTCATATTATACAAATTCATCTTCAAAACGTCTCTAATGGTACGTTCACACCATACACAAATGAAGTGATAAGCGCAAGTGATTTACATGTTAAGTCAATGCAAATACGCAAATTGACATTCTGTGGAGCGAATCAACACAAGTTGAAAACTTTTGCCAGATATTTGCGCTGCGTTAACTATTCAGGAGATTGCTTACTTCTGTCAAGTGGTGGTGATGGATGGGAAACCCAGAGGCCAGAGTAATTTAAAAATATTACTGTTATTGTGTCACAAAATGTAGTTTTAAAAGTTTTTCAGGTGAGAATGTAGTTGTTTAAAGCACAAATCTGTGGTTTATTTATTAAGAGAGGTGTGAGATCCAGGTGATCAGTGGCGCTCAGCGCTCATTACCCCCAGCGAGAGCAGCCTTATCTCGGATAGTCCTTCTGACAACTGCCGCTGCCTGGCAGAAGCCCCTGCTATAACGTGATTTCGCGTCTGTTGTGTAGTGAATGTCACGCGAATGAAGCGAATTTCATGTGCAAATAAAGTGAATGGATTCAAAATGTTCAAGCGTCCAACTTCGCACGAATAGCACAAATTATTCGCTTCATTCGCGTCTGGTGTGAATGCCCCATAAGTCTCATTAAATGAAAGTAACTGTATTAGATAACAAAATATTAGCCAAAGGATTTTTCATTTAAAGAAATAGAGCAAACACGCAATTTAAGTGCTAGAAATTAATAAAAGACGGCATGTACAGATAATTTCTCTGTAATATTTACTGATATTATGTATTTGTTTTGTAGAACATGCCATTGAACATATTTTTGCTGTATTCACGTTGCATTTACAAGCCTTTAACCAGAAGATGTCCTCAGTGTACAGCGTTTAGAGCAATTTGAATGAAGTGAATCAATTGCTGTACAAAAATGTTGAAGTTGGCTGTTGTCGGGTTGTTAGGCATGATTTGATGTAAGATTGTTTATGTGAACTCTCTCTCTAAAAGTTCCAAAGCTGTACCACAGAACATTAACATATTAATTTACACTATCATTCAAAAGTTTGTGGTCAATAAGATTTTTTTTATTAATTTTTTATTTTTATTTTTATTTTTTTATTAAACATTTAAAAAATAATAATTGGCTTGTTCCCCCAAAAATAATAAAATAGCCCATGATTTCCTCACCCTCAAGCAATCCTAGGTTTATATGGCTTTGTTCTTTCAGATGAATACAATCTGAGTTATATTACAAATGTCCTGGCAATACAATATATCACAATATTACAGTTTTACTGTATTTTTTATTAAATAAATGTAGCCTTGATGAGCATAAGTGTCTTCTTTCAAAAACAATGCACTGACTAAATTTTGAAATCAATAATATTACTCAATCCTCACCAATATATTTAGGTGTAACCTATTTTTTTGTCGGTTTTTTTGTTATTGTACTGCTCGAGACGTTTACATACCATATTAAGAACTTTCTCTCTGTTTTTACAGGCGTGCAGGAGAAGTTGGGTGTGATGAATAAAGGAGTTGTGTACGCTCTGTGGGAGTATGAGGCTCAGAGCGCAGATGAGCTTTCCTTTCAGGAGGGTGACGCCATTACTGTCCTACGCAGGAAGGATGATACCGAGACAGAGTGGTGGTGGAGTAAACTCAACGACAAAGAGGGCTATGTGCCACGTAACTTATTGGGGGTAGGTGCACACATGGGCTGTAATTGTGATTTACTTTAGTGTTTGTTGATTGTGGTACGCCACATTTTAAAGTACTTGACAGATAGATTTGATCAATTGAACGCATCCTTGCTGTATAAAAGTATTTCTTCCTTTTAAATGGTAGTGAATGTTATGAAATGGCATTAATAGTTATGCGTTTCTTAATTTCCCTGTAGCTGTACCCCAGAATAAAACCACGTCAGAGGTCTCTGGCGTAACCCTCAACTGGGTGACTGACTGGACTGATGTCTTGAGGTGTTGAGCCTCCATCTTTCACCTCTGTGCCACTTGGACTACAGAAGGGGTGACGCTGCTAAGCCCTGAACCCGGAGGCACAATCAACCACACTACCCACAAACACACTCTCCAGGCCAAACAAGCAGCCTCAGGTTTCTCGGTCTGCCCCCATCAGCTCTGCTTCCAGGCCTCTTTATCTCCCCCTCCTCTAACGGTTTCTTGTATCCATGTAAAATATAGCTATACATCACACCTTGGGGATCAAGCACTAATCACTTTGACAAGAGCTTTCCTATTTGTAGTTGCTTACCCGTGATGCTTTGCTGAAAGGGCCAGGACTGGCAGTGCTCTTTTCAGAGAGAGGATTCTGTGTACTTCTTATTGAACTAAATGAATGAGAACTGATATGTTATATATGTTTTATAGCTCATCTACAAAACGAGTGTATAGACTGGAAGTATATGAGAGCAGAGAACAAAAATATACATAGTTTGCATAGAACGTTTATTCTGATCTATGACTGATAAACCCCATCTACTGATAAGCATGTGTATGATTCATATAAGTGAGGGTGTATGTGTTGCGTATGGGATTTATGTATGCTGTAAGTGAGATTTTCTTTTTACACTGCAGTGTGCATCATGCATCAGTGTGAAGTGCAGTTTTTCACAGCATTGGCGTGTTTTGAAGCGTGTGTGAAGTGCGCAGAGAGATTAAGATGGACCATCATTATACAATCAGTATTTAGCCTACAGGAACTGACACTATATGTTCAGGATTTGGCTGGGGTGCGACAGCTTTCTTCAATTCAGCTGAAAACGTTCTGCGCATTTACATTTATTTAACACTTTTTTTTTTTTAAATGTTGCTTTATATTATACCAGCCCATTCCACTCCACTCCTATTTTTAGTCATGTGGTTTTTATATTCTGCCGCTGAGGCAGTGAAGAGCTTTATTGTGGAGTTTAACCTTGTAAATACTGTGAGGATGGGAGAGGAGACATGCTTGACTCAATGCTGTTAGACTAAACTGCCCGTGTGGGCTTCTGTGAAATACAGTGACTCACACCTTGTGTTCTATACATGTGCACAAATAAAAAGAAATGAGTCGTAGCAAGAAATCATGTCACCTTGTGTTATTATTATCAGTCTGTGTTTTTGCTTGATTAAATTGTGGCATAAAAAAGGCCAACTTTCAGTCATGCCTGGTTGTGAGAAGCAATTTCACAACTGATGTAATAAATATTAAGAAGCAAAAAGTATAGCTTTATAATTGGGGCACATCAAATACAGCCTAGCACTCGGGTCACACTTTATATTTCACAGTATTTGGAGTAATAACATGTGCTATGTACTTTTCTTAAAACAACACTAGGGCTGAATCCAAAATCACAACTTAAACCCTAATTCCCTACGTCACTTAGTTCACTTGGAGTGAATGTAGACGAGTGAGTGAATTTGGACAGCCATTGTTTGTACATGCTGTACACTCGTTATAGCGGTGCAATGTGGGATTGAATGATTTCGACTCCATAACGTCCACTAATGTCTCGGACACCACTACAAATGGCTGTCCCTTCAATAGCCTTGAGGGTAAAGGGGGCGATATAGGATCCAGCCTATCAAACGTTTGGCCCTCTAGTGGTTAATAAACAAAACTGCATGCTTCTTGCGGAAGAACATTGTAGCCGGAGCTACTTCTCTCTGTGTATGCCTATGACGAGTCACGCAGGACCTGTGCTACTCCGCAGCGGTGTGACCTGAATTGGACTAAAATAGTTGGACCATAGACCGTAAAAAAATTGTGAAAGAGCTGGACACTTATGTGTACCATAATGATTCAGGCTAAAACAAAACGGTTTGAGAAATGGATTTACGATGTATTTGCTCATCACAAGAAAGTTACATATACAGGTCCTTCTCAAAAAATTAGCATACGTGATAAAAGTTCATTATTTTCCATAATGTAATGATAAAAATTAAACTTTCATTTATTTTAGATTCATTGCACACCAACTGAAATATTTCAGGTCTTTTATTGTTTTAATACTGATGATTTTGGCATACAGCTCATGAAAACCCCAAATTCCCATCTAAAAAAATTAGCATATCATGAAAAGGTTCCCTAAACGAGCTATTAACCTAATCATCTGAATCAACTAAATAACTCTAAACACCTGCAAAAGATTCCTGAGGCTTTTAAAAACTCCCAGCCTGGTTCATTACTCAAAACTGCAATCATGGGTAAGACTGCCGACCTGACTGCTGTCCAGAAGGCCATCATTGACACCCTCAAGAGAGAGGGTAAGACACAGAAAGAAATTTATGAACGAATAGGCTGTTCCCAGAGTGCTGTATCAAGGCACCTCAGTGGGAAGTCTGTGGGAAGGAAAAAGCGTGGAAAAAAACCCTGCAAAACGAGAAGAGGTGGCCGGACCCTGAGGAAGATTGTGGAGAAGGACCGATTCCAGACCTTGGGGGACCTGCGGAAGCAGTGGACTGAGTCTGAAGTAGAAACATCCAGAGCCACCGTGCACAGGCGTGTGCAGGAAATGGGCTACAGAGAAGCAGCACTGGAATGTTTTCAGATTAAAGCACATTTTGCATGTCATTCGGAAATCAAGGTGCCAGAGTCTGGAGGAAGACGGGAGAAGGAAATGGCAAAATGCCTGAAGTCCAGTGTCAAGTACCCACAGTCAGTGATGGTCTGGGGTGCCATGTCAGCTGCTGGTGTTGGTCCACTGTGTTTTATCAAGGGCAGGGTCAATGCAGCTAGCTATCAGGAGATTTTGGAGCACTTCATGCTTCCATCTGCTGAAAAGCTTTATGGAGATGAAGATTTTGTTTTTCAGCACGACCTGGCACCTGCTCACAGTGCCAAAACCACTGTTAAATGGTTTACTGACCATGGTATTACTGTGCTCAATTGGCCTGCCAACTCTCCTGACCTGAAGCCCATAGAGAATCTGTGGGATATTGTGAAGAGAAAGTTGAGAGACGCAAGACCCAACACTCTGGATGAGCTTAAGGCCGCTATCGAAGCATCCTGGGCCTCCATAACACCTCAGCAGTGCCACAGGCTGATCGCCTCCATGCCACGCCGCATTGAAGCAGTCATTTCTGCAAAAGGATTCCTGACCAAGTATTGAGTGCATAACTGAACATAATTATCTGAAGGTTGACTTTTTTTTTGTATTAAAAACACTTTTCTTTTATTGGTCGGATGAAATATGCTAATTTTTGAGATAGGAATTTTGGATTTTCATGAGCTGTATGCCAAAATCACGAGTTAAAACAATAAAAGACCTGAAATGTTTCAGTTGGTGTGCAAAGAATCTAAAATATATGAAAGTTTAATTTTTATCATTACATTAAGGAAAATAATGAACTTTTATCACATATGCTATTTTTTGAGAAGGACCTGTAGTACTGCTTTAAGGTTTTAATACTGAAAACCAGAAGTATTTAAACAATTCCAGATTCAAACATTTAGAGCGAAAATTACTTACATGAGTGACCCCAGGTTTGATAGATTTTGGAATATTTTAGTCTGGTAGAATTTGAGCAAATGTGTGCATTATAGACTATTCTGCCGAATAAATCAGTCAAAGGGTCTAAACAATTACCATTACAATTCTTTAATGCAGTTTCAATCAAATGTCGAAAAAGGTCTTGTTCTGATAGTTGTCGTATAGACGTGATGGTGACGGACTTTAGTCATCGGGTTGCTACTTTTCTCTGATGTCGAAGTTGACAACGATTTTTATTTTATAGCGTGTGTGTTGGCTTGTAAGTGTTAGCTACCTAAAATGTAGCCTTTGCCCTTAATATAACTAAACGGGGTTTCCTTCATTGTAGAGTCTAAGACCAAAAAAAAAAAAAGTAGTGAGTTCTTAGACGACACTGATAGAAACACCTGTAGCCTAGTATACGCGGAAACTATGGTTACCGAAATGTTTGTAAGCTACATTCATGGTTTCCGCAAAATAGTTACAACAAAAATAGTAAACCAATTAAGAGATTAAAAAAAAAAAAAAAAAAAAAAAAAAAGTCCTTTTGGATGTATAGCCTATTATGGCCACTAGGTGGCAGTACACGGCCGGTTTGAAAGTAGCATTCAAAAGCAACCCCCTTTTGAATTAAATAAAATGCAATAAGAACTACAGTATACTCTTCAAACCACAAGTGCGCTTGAGATTGTGGTTCTTGGATTAATGCAAATCCGTAATGATCTTGTGACTGTTTGTACTTTATAAAATGACCTCAAAGCACAGGGATTGATCATTGTATCTCAGATAGCAGTGACATCTTCAGTTTAAAAACTAAAAATAGCGTAATTTGACTAAAACCACATGTTCGGAGCATTGATTTTGTTAACGAACACAGAAAATTAACTGATGATTCCATCCAATTACAGCAAACAGACATGCACACAAGAAACTCCATGGGCCAAAGAGACTTTATTTTCTGGTGTTAAACTCCATCTTCAACATTGCAGGACGTTTGCGATACAAAATCCTTCACACTGATGGAAGACTCGTCTAACTTTAGTGCCACTACCGTTTGGGTGGAGTGTATGTTCCTTGATGTGGTTAAAGATTATTGGTACTGGAGGAAGGGAGGACTGGTGGAGGCAGGGAAGGAGTTAAGTTAGGAGTCACGAAGTGTTCACTTCTGCTCAGGCATAAGGTCGTCGATCGACTGGCCTGCCTCCAGGCGTTTCTCCATCTCTACAAGCAGCTTAACTCCATCCACCACCATCTGAACCAGCTCAACCTCAGAGAAGCCCAAACGGTCTGCGTTGGAGATGTCAAAGACACCGCCTACTGCAGCGGTGTCGACTCCACCTGTTGAAGGGAGCAGGGTTAGTATTGGAGACGACATCCTGCACAGGATTCGTTGTATGGCTCAGGTGAGCATATATACCTGTTCCACGCTTTTGGAGCCTCAGTCGCTTGAGGATCTCACCGAATTTCTCATGCTTACTGACGTTGGGAAGTTTGACGTGAACGCCTCCACGCAACCCTGTGCCCAGGTTGGAGGGGCAGGTTAGGACGTAGCCCAAGTGCTCGTTCCACATGAACTCATGGCCCTTCTCTTTGAACAATTCCTCAATCTGTAGGAGAAACGGATTAAGATTTGTTTTTAAATCATAGGAGTTCCAAGTAAGGTTACAAAAGTGAAGGGAACAGACAGGAAAACTCACCTTTGTGAGGCCGGTGCAGAAGCGGTTGAAGACTTCCTTCATGTTGCCACCTTTCTGCATGGAGATGACACGAAGATGGTCTTCCTCATTCACCCAGACTAGGAATGTCTTATTGTCATTGTGCCTTAATGTTAAGAAAATAAAATTATATATTAAAAATCATAAATTTATGAACCCCTTCCCCAATATATAAATACAGCTCCAAATGTTTTTGGAATTAATTATTTTACTTAATAATAATTTTTAAATGTATTCTAGCACCTACATGGATTTATTTAGTATGTTGAGAAACTCCAAAATGTAATAACGCGAGGAGCAATGAACCCAAAAGCCCGCTCACTCACCAGATCCCCCTGGCATCGGGCCAGTCACGGGCCATCCCAGAGGCCAGCAGCAGTGGGGACACAGGCTTATCAAACAGGAAGTGGTCATCAATCAGCTGCTGCTGCTCCTCCTCTGTCATGTCCTTGAGGGCATAGTACTTTCCTTTAAGATCGCCATCAAGGGCTCCCAAAGCTGTGAAAAACCACAGGATATGTCACAGAGCTCCAGAGTGGATGCTTGAAATCACTCATCTCCGCCCACTCCTCTTTAACAACCAATCATGAATCAAGTACGGCCGGCGCAAACAGACGCCTAGGTGAGCTCACCCTCAACGGACAGACTCTCGATGCCGCGTCTCTCCCCGCGGCTGCAGTGAGGAGGGAGGCAGAAACCGCGGATGCTCCTGCCTGTTCGCACTCTGGAGCTCAGGACGTAGTTGGGGTCAAGGTCGTCTCCACCCTATTAAAAACACCACTATTAACAGCCGGCTATTTCGAAACGTTAAACCTGATTAGATGCACCAGACGGAGAGACGCAGAGTACCTGGAGGTTGTCTGGGTTCAGGTCAGTCTTGTGTTTGTCTGTGGGTTTATATCCACCATGACGGTCCTCGATGATGGGATCCAGAAGATCTTTGAACACCTCGTAGGTCTCCTCGTCTCCAGCGACGCAGCCCACTGTCATGATGAAAGGATGCCCTGGAACACAACATCAGCAGTCAGCCAAATCCTGGACTTCAATATCTTTTTGTAGCAACGAAAGGGTTTGGGGACGTTTCTTAAAGCACTGACGGCAAACAGATTGGGCGACAGCTTAATATAGCCACACCTCATGTTTGGCCTTGCAGTGATCATGAGATTCAAGACAATCCTCCCTTTGATGGACTTTACAAATAAAACCTTAGAATGTTGTTTCTACTGTTTGGTATACAGAGTCAAATGCATGACAAAGCTTTTACTGAAGTGCATAACATGCATTAGCCACTAGGATGAATACCGCAAGTATGAGCAAGCAGCACTATGCAAAGGATGCAAATAATGTTTGTACAATACAGGCTCAGAGACTATTTATTTTGGACATATCAGGCAAGAATGCGTCAAATGGGACAGTCAGTGCACCACCACAATGAAGGCCAATGTACACTTCATAAAAGCACTTAAATATGAGCCAGCCCAAGGAGGCTTCCCCAGAGTCCCAGTTACACAAACGTTCAGATGCAGAAATAACATACAAGGTTGTTTTCGTACCAAAAATGACCAGACTATAACAAAAAAAATTATTAAAAAGTTAGTTATTTGTGGAAAAGGTTGTGTGTTCTAAATGGTCTAAGTGTAATTAAAGTCTAAGTGTAATTAAAATTAAAAAAAGTGTCTTGTGTAATTAATAAGCGAACGTGAACACATGAGGATGATGAGATACAAATGTCAAAGTGTTTAGAGATCCACCAAGTTAAATGATCAACGTTATTACTATCAAATCTGCCATCTTACAGCCATGAACCATTTAACTTGTTCAATAGAGCTAGCCATTTCATCTTCCAAAAACACATCAAAAAGGCTTCGGATAAGAATCAATTCTGCTGCTTTTATAATTACTTTGATGTACAAGTATGAGAATTTTTTTATTTTTATAATTCACTCCCCTAGTTAAGTGTAACTTACTATATGGATTCTGTACGGTTGCATTGGTTCTTTATTCATGCATTAAAAAACAAAAAAAAAAACAATTAGGATAACTTGGCAATTAAAACGACTTCCTATTTGGCTTCAGGAGGTATTGGGGGAGGGACATTCCCATACTAGAGAACAATTGCTCAAAAACGGGAGTGCAGGATGAGTCATCAACATCTTTGGCGTCTTCTGCCAGTGACTAAAAGTACTTGTTCCTTGAGATTCAGAGGGTAAAACAGCATGTAGACAAGCTTAAATGTAATATAATCAGACAAAAACCCGATAAAATATTTATTTAAAAAAAATAAAAAAAACTAACATTTGAGCACCTTGCACCGGAACGCCGGCTGAAATAAGAAAACCTGGCCATTTTGAAGGTAGGTCATTTACCTGGGTTGTCAACTCCGGTTTGAATGACGTCATCGAGGGTAAATCCGCTGGGGGTTTGTTTGTCCCGGAGGCTTGCGTACATCTCGGGCGTCAGCACCTTCGCCATGTGGTTGTTGTGCTTGCTGAGGTCGGGATACTCCTGCTCGGCGGAGTAGTTCATCTTCAGCTGATTGTGAGTGTTACCGAAAGGCATGGTTGCGTCTACCTGGTGCAAATATTTGGAAACAAGGACGTTAAAGGCGAATTTAAATCGGATTCAAACGCGGCGACAAAGCCAGTCTCTCAGCTGCATTAATAATGACGTAACGGCATTTAAGCGCATTTTCTAAAACAGAAAAAAATGTTTATATTCGCTTAAACCGTTACAGCAGCCAACGGTCGGGGTATGACGACTGTTGCGCTCGGTGATGTGTCATGTCACGCGGGCAGTAAATATGATGGAATGTCGAGCGCGCGCGCGTCCAATAATTGACGCCTCATTATAAAAATGCATACCGTTTTTGAATGTTATGTAATGCCTTCTGTGCATCAAGAAAGTCTTGTATGGGAAACATTTATTATTCTCTGAAGCAAGCGAATGCGTAATGCGCAACGTCTCCAAAGACCTTGCAGAAAAAGGAGGCAGACTGCAAGGTCGTTGCTGATGTTTGGGACAAAAGCACCAGATCATGCACAAATTTAATCCGTGTCGTCTTGGCCAACAGATTTAAAGCGTTTAAACATCTTTGTATTGACGTTGCTGGGCTTTATACACGTTTAAATCATTTATGTAAATATAAGCGGCGCATTGCAAATACCCAGTAGAGCTTAATCCACGTTTTATGCCTGGAAATGTATGCATTCCTGATCATAATTAAATTATTTAATACAGCCCGCAAATGTATGTTTTTGTAAATTGATTTGGCAGCGTTATCACATCACAACTTCTGAATATTAGAATAACAAAGGCTTGTTTTAATGATTTTAAACAAAAACCATACCTTATACTGATTTTCTTTGGGAAAGCGGAATTAATCCTTCCTAAAGTCCACCAGAACCCACACAAAGACTGATAATGGTGTCCAGAAATAATCGGCTTTGTGGGGTTTTTATATTGAGCCCAAGCGCTCCTCTGATTGGACGCTATTTGAGTCCATTCATTCTATTGGACAGGGCGCCGCATCACCTCCACAACATCCACTATTTGCTTACATTGATCACATGATGTTTTTCCTTGACGGTTCTCCTTGTCATGATTGACAACAAAATCGAACAATATGGAATTTAATCACACGCGTTTATCAAAATTCGGATGCTTTGTTTTGTGCTGTCTGGATAATAATAATATGCCTTGCTTTTTTAAAGAGAAAGATATCTGTCTGTGTGTGCTTGGCTCTCTCTTTGTCACGCTAATGCATCATCACCTTGATGTAGTGAGGATGTGCTTCCATTTTCACGGGAAATACATTTTGTTTAAGCATTTGTTACTGGTTTTATTTTGTCATCCTCTATATTGCCTTGTGAAGCATTGTTTATAGAAGTGCTTATTTTATCTTTCCTTTAAACCAGTCTCCCAAATTGAATAAAAAAAAAAAAAGTCTTCAATTTTGCGTTACGTGATACATTTATGGCATTATCTGTATAAAAATAAATGCTTTAGTCTCTAAGCAGAGTCATCAATCCATGCTTCAGATTTCAGTGTAACTAAACCCTGAAATCTTTCAGTAACACAATTGAATGTTCATTCCCCTGTGATTTTATTTTTAAATTCACTATGATATTTTGTTCCCAGGCAGTTAATAGTAATAAGACCTCAAATGCTGAAACTTAACAGATGTAGATTGATTCTGGACTCTGGAGTCCAAAAATATGCCAGTCGTATCTCCGCTACTTCACTTGTCCATTTGATTTTATTCATTAATATTATGAAAGGCCATTTATGGTGCAAACAAGCCTGTTCACTTTTGGCAACATGTGTATTTAACAAATATACAGTACTGTTCAAGTTTTAGGCCAGTCAAATGTTCTTTGAAAAAATATTTTTTTTTACTTAACAAAGATTATTTAATGCCAATGATAATGTTATAAAATAACTTTCTAGGATCCTCAAAGAATCCTGAACAAATAAATTACGTTTTCAAAAAATTATAAGTAGCACAACTGTTTTCAGTATTGATATGATAATAATAAGAAATGTTATTAAGCAACAAATCAGCATGATTTCTGAAGGATCATTTGACACTGAAGACTTTGGAGCTTTGGAATTAATTTACATTTCAGAATATATATATTTTTTCTTTTAAATAGTAATAATATTTTACAATATTACTGTGTTTTCACAGGTACCAAGTCAGTACATGTACTGACATTTTCAAAAACCAGCATTTCCCACTAGCATTTTAAACGTTGTTGAATGGATTTTGTTTTTTTTTACATCTCTTATTAGCCATTGTGTTCAAAAGCTCAATATATGTCTGTGATTGGCTACAATGATCAACGCTTCAAAACCATGTTGTAATTGACATCTTTGATGCTCTCATCACCGAGCATTACATAGATACACACGGGAGCTGATATGTGTCCGCTGATAAATGAATCCGCTAATAGACACCTGCTTTCAAACACTCCAGTCCCGTGTGTATCTGTATAAGCGTTAGGTGAAGATGTCTATTTACAACATATTTTTAAAGCATTGATCAATATGCCAATATGGATGTGACTTAAACTGCAATTCATCGACTGGCCACACAGGCTCCGAAAGGGAGCAGAATCTCATTGAGCCCCATGTTAAAATGCCCAAATTTACAGCAGGTTTTGGTCTATACATGGTTTATATATAACTTGGTTTTGGTCTATACCATTAATTTTGCCATTCATGAAAACTGTAAGGGGCTAATTTTTTTTTTTATAACTCAATCCTTTGCATTATGTAAAGCCTTAAAGTTCTGCATAATTAAGGGCGTGGCCACTTTGATTGACACATGGATAGCCATTTATCCGCTGTCTGTTAGTCATCAAGTCCCCTTAGCTCCGCCCACGTCCCGCCTCTTTGCCCATTTTGTGTTATCTGCGAGTGACACGGGGTAATGCGCTGCCAAGATGGCAACGGCTGACTTTGAGGCTTCACTGACACTATGTTAATTTTTAAATTTTTTACAGTCTATGGAAAGGACTTTGGTTAAAAATGCAAGTGGGAAATGCTGGTATCGTCACATTTTTAAAGTTTCACTGGTACCGAAGTCGATACCCACAACAACACTAGTTTTTACTATATTTGAGATGTTCTATATTTAAGCCTTGATTAGCATAATACAAATCTTATAGACTCCAAACTATTAAATGGTTTGTTATCTACCCTTTAGCTGTTATATTATGGAAGGACTTTATGTTAATATGTGACCAAAATTTTATGTATATTATGTATATTACTAATGAGAAACTTCAGGATTTCCTGGGCCACCTGGTTTGAAGGAAATTATATGCTTGTCCTGTAACTGTGAGGTTGTTGCCTTTGGGAGTTTAAGTTATGTTTGGCTTAACAATAGTTTCCCAGTGTACAGTAAACTCACAGGAGCTTAACTGTGGGCTCATGGAGAGACATCCATGCTGAGAAGATAATGCCATCTCCACAGTGTTTGACTTCTGCTATAGTTCAGTGCTGTTTGCGCTGCCTCTACCTCTTGCTTTGTCAGAAAACACATATTGTTGAATACTGCCGTTTGTGTCATGCTTGAGTGTACCTTCCTGTTTCTCTCTAGTATCCCAGATGCTCATCCTGACCACACCCCTTTTTTGTGACTGACTGCCTCACTGAAGGTAGGCCTACACATTTACATGTTTCATGAACTAGCTTTAGCATTAGCATAACAACTGGTATGCTGACAAGCGAAGGCAGTTTTCACTTTGAAATGCTGTTTAAAATATTTTATCTCTTTTACAAAATAAAAATGTTCGATCTGAGAAAGAGAACTGGTGTCAGAATGAAGCCCGAGGCTGCAACTGATGAGTATTCATGATGGCAGTGTTTTCCCTCTCAACCCTGTGGACTGCTGTTTTTTTCTCTCCGGGTTCAGGGACTGCAAAGTAGTGGTCAGCAATCACACTTTGACAGGGCGAGACAAACGCTGAGAGTGCTGATGTCATAGAGAGTCTACAGCAAAATATTACGCCTTAGCTTTCTTGTTTTTATAGGTACTGAGCAGAATACTGAGAATGCTGAGCAGAATAGTGCTGAATGAAAACAACACTGCATGTATACTAAAGCAGGACAAAGCAGCTGCTATAACAGCACGTCATGCATATTGTCACTGAAAGAAGTAGACTAAAGAAGTCCTTTCGCTTATAATTTAGTATCTGTGTATAGCCTACACAGAAGGCTAACAGCCTACAAAGTCTCCCCCTGCATCCATGTTGTCTGTCAAGCCCTCCTGACAGGGAGCCGTCAAAATCACCCCTTCCCTCTCTTCAAATGTCTCATTTGCATCGCTCTTGAGAGCATTTAATCCTTTCTTTCTCCCCTCCTCCTCCTCAGTCACCTCTCTGAAGCACTGCGAAGTGGCCAAATCAGCACTATTTAGTGATCACAGAGAGGAAGCCAAAAATTATTCAAATGTATTCAAATCTATTTTATATGCAAAACTCTTTTGTAAGGTGATTTTTAAATCAACCACACATTTCTGCTTAGCTTATATGCACTAACATTCAAATGTTTGGGGTTTGCAAGATTTTTTTAATCAACAATGACAAATAAAAGACTTAAAATATTACAAAAGATATTACTGTTTTTACTACATTTTTCATCAAACAAATGCAGCCTTATGTTGGTGAACGTAAGAGACTTCTTTCATAAACTCCTCGATAAGTCTACATAACACGTTATCCATTACATATCACCTTCAAATGATCATGTTTTTTTTCTGTTTTGCCTGCTTCTCCAGAAAGCCCAGTGACATTGAGCTGAAGGTCAACAGGGTTCCTCAGCTTGGCTTTCGCCTGGTACATTCGCCTGGTACATTGGAGCTCACCTGCCTTTTAAAAAACCCTGATGGCATTGCCTTCTGTTGACTGACACTTACAGTGGGTATGGAAAGTATTCAGACCCCCTTAAATTTTTCACTCTTTTTTATATAATACAGCCATTTGCTAAAATCATTTAAGTATTTTTTTCTCATTAATGTACACACAGCACTCTATATTGACAGAAAAACATAGCCTAGAAATCTAGACACACCCTAGCGGCAGCAAATTTAATCTGCCCGCGAGTGTCGTCTAGCAGCTCTCAATACTCTTCTGAGCTGGATTCCTCAAAATCTGGACGGGCCAATCACATCGTGTATAGAGTCGGCGGGCGGGGCCATTATGACGACGGCCGAGTTGCGTTTGCGTGCTTCTGTTGTCTAGTAAACACAGAAACTGGCGAATGGCGCGGTCTTTTTTTTAAAAGGCAGGAGGAAAAACTCTGGTTATAAAAATACCCATGTCCATGTGGACAAGGCCTAAGTATTCAGACCCTTTGCTGTGACACTCATATATTTAACTCAGGTGCTGTCCATTTTGATCATCCTTAAGATCAGGGCCGTACCCAGGACTTTCTAAATACAGAGGTCCAAATATGAATTTTGGAGGGTTTGAAAAAAAAAAAAAAAACATCCCTCCTTTACACGCATTTTGAGACATAAGAAAATCAAAGAATCAGCTAACTGTAGCTTTAAAACCATGTCAGTGTGCAGTATACATTATTTTAAGAAGACAACAGATTTTTATAAATGAGAATCTGGTTAAATGTTGCAACAAAATTAGACTCCAAATTGGAAAATCAGAAAATCTGTTTTGTTGTTAAATTGAGCCAAAGACGACATGTGTGACTCCGTCTTTGAAAACCTAGCTAAAGGTAATTTTTGTGATTTACATTATGTAAAGAACATTATTTGAACATATAACCTTAATATATTTAATGTTGAATGAGTAAGATCATGTCAAAGATAGAAATCAATGTGAAAATATAACCAATGAGTGAAATCTAAATGTGATGCTCCTAATCTCAATATTAGATTATGAGACTTTAGCCTGGATTTCACAGACAAGAATCACATTATGTGTAGCAATTAGGAATATATTGTAGGCTAATGCTTTTTCTATTCTGAGCACAGTGGGCTACCTGCTCTTTCTGTCTCATCGCCATCATCTTCTCTCTTTCTTTTTTCCCCAGTCTCCTTCTCTTGCCCTGTATCTTTTCTCTTTTCAAAGCTGAGCTTTGTTTGAAGCAGTCTTTTCATTTTTGTCTGGATCGGTAAAAACAAAGTTGTAAATGTAAATTTACTGAAGGCTTCCAAGAAAACCAGGTCAAGAAAACGTTATTAGTTTGCATTCCTGATTATTAAGCGCCCTTGCGGTGTTGTAATGTCAAACATCAGTCGTTGTTTGAAGCGCCGGTTGGTGGTTGTGGCATTTGTCCCGCCTCTCCTCCACTGTGATTGGACATTGATGTTCACCCAAAGTTGAACTATGGACGCTCAACGCGTAAAAATGGACAAAACCTGCCAGCTGTTGGTGGAAAAGTGCGGCGCATCCATTGGAAACAATTGAAAACATACGCCGGGTGAGGCGAGAACACCTGTTTGTACACGCCGCCTTAATAGGCTATTATTTTGCAACTTCTATTATGTACACCTCGGAGAATTAAGCCCTGCTTAAGATGGTTCTACACCTTCATTTGAGTCCAGCTGTGTTTGATTATACTGATTGGTTTTGATTAGGAAAGCCACACACCTGTCTATATAAGACCTTACAGCTCACAGTGCATGTCAGACCCAATGAGAATCATGAGGTCAAAGGAACTGCCTGAAGAGCTCAGAGACAGAATTGTGGCAAGGCACAGATCTGGCCAAGGTTACAAAAAAACTTCTGCTGCACTTAAAGGGTTAGTTCACCCAAAAATGAAATTGATGTCATTAATGACTCACCCAAATGTCATTCCACACCCCTAAGACCTCCGTTCATCTTCAGAACACAGTTTAAGATATTTTATATTTAGTCCGAGAGCTTATGCAGTCTATGCACACTTTACTGTCCATGTCCAGAAAGGGAATAAAAACATCATCAAAGTAGTCCATATGTGACATCAGTTAGTTGATTAGAATCTCTTGAAGCATCGGAAATAAATTTTGGTCCAAAAATAACAAAAACTACGACTTTACTCAGCATTGTCTCCTCTTCCGTGTTCCTCAAAAAAAGATTCATACGGTTCATGAGTCAATGATTCGGATCGCCAATGTCACGTGATTTCAGCAGTTTGAAACTCGATCGAAACTGCTGAAATCACGTGACATTGGCGATCCCCAATTATAGGTGTGACAATCTTGTTGCATCTTTCCCAAAAAGACTCATGGCTGTATTAGATCAAAAGGGTGCTTCTACTAAATACTGAGCAAAGGCTCTGAATAGTTTTTCTTTTTTAATAAATCTGCAAAAATGTCAACAATTCTGTGTTTTCTGTCAATATGGGGTGCTGTGTGTACATTAATGAGAAAAAAAATTAACTTAAAATATTTTAGCAAATGACTGCAATATAACACAGAGTGGAAAATTTAAGGGGGTCTGAATACTTTCTGTACCCACTGAACATTGACCAATCAGCAGCCATCTGTTCTCCACTGCCCTATCCAACAGCACCATTTGAATAGTTTTTGAATCAATGAGTGTTGTGTCTCTGAAAGTTCATTCATATCACAGTTTTTAGTTGCATTAATTAAGAGTAAAGCACATTTAGAGACTTCTGTCAAGCTGAAGTACTTTTAACAATAAAAAGACACTTTAAATGGATATACAGATCTAGTTTATGATGTAATATAATACTGGAAAACAACTGTGGCAGAATGCCCAAATCTTTCGAGCAAAATGGCAGGCGCTATTGTACGCAAACAGCTTGACGTAACCAAATTTCCAGCTCCTCCATTCAGTGGCCAATAAAGATTGGCTGCTTTGCCTTTGCTCTCAGCCTATTGCGGTCACGGGCTGGCAATGGCAGAGGCCATTTAAATTTTAACCAGTCAAATGAATTTAGGTCAGCATCGGCTTTCATAAGAGCTCAATTATCTTGAATAATAAATCTAGACTGCTGTCCCTCCTGCAGTGACAGAGCCCATCTATGAGTGGAGAGAGCCTGCCCTTCAGTCTCTATGCCAAACAACGGTGTATTCAGCTGAGAGACTGAAGCTGTAGAGTTCAGCACTTAACTGTTTATGGGGTTACTGTGAACTGCCTCATGGGCTTTGTTTCTAAACTGGAGGTGTAATAATTCTTCATGATCACACCAATAAGTGTGTTAACCATCGTACAAAGCCTTTAAATATTCATACATGAGTCATACATGACTGTTTAAAGGCTTTGCAAACTGATTGGTGTGATCTTGAAGGAATATTTATACTAAATACACAATGATATTAAATACAAGATAAGCTGACAGTATTTAATTTAGTTAGAAGTCTTTAAATAAAAGTTTATTTCTGTCAACATTGTCTCGGTCTATGTTGTTGTCTGTTTAATACTGTAATAATACTGTTAAATATAATCTTTAGAAAATCTCAGAAATACTTTTTTGTTCTGTTTTGATCTTTTAAAACAATTGATTTTTGTTTTAGTGTTTAACATTTTTTATTATTATTTATTTAGACAAAAGAGTATAGAATTTTAGTACTGGCCATTTGTTGGCTATCGGCCCTAGCATGAAGTTAATTATTGGCTTATTATATCGTCAGCAATGTTGGCGCATACCTGGTGCATATTTAAAAAAATACTATTTATTTATTTAGAGATATAACTTTTTAATGATAAAAGCAGATGGGACTGATTAAAGCACAGTGCAACATGCTTTACTGGGTGTTGGTCTCTTAAGTACCAGACTCGCATATTAAACCATTAAGCACCCGAAAGAGCCTCTTATAATGGATCTCAAGCGATTTCAAAGACTTTCAGACTTTTTGCATCGTGCTTGAGAGGAATTAAGCTTAGTGCTTGAGCTCTACAGTAATGGATCCCATTCCTGTGTCCATACCCTGTACACTCTTTAGTGCTATAGAAAGTCATACTTGATGTAGCAGCACTTAGCTGACTCACAGAAAAACAGCTCTCAGCTGCAGATGGGATGGAGCATGCAACAAATGCTCTGCATTACATAACACACTCACATATTGTCTAATTCACTGACATACACACACACACACACACGCTCATTCTCACTGAGTCACACGGTGTGCAACGTCACAGGGATGTGCTGGGCTATGCAGCCGGAGTGTGTATCCGAGTATATCATGTCTGTAGCAGATTTATACACTGATAAAAGGGAACAACCGCTCTCCCCCAAATACATATCAATCACACTGATCGTGTTTTCCTGCGAGATGTGAACTAGTATCTTCAATTTTAGATGAAGTGGAGTGGGTGGGGTCTGCTGTCTCATTCTCCCTCCCTGTCTCTTCTGCTGGTCACGTGTGGAGGCATTCATATGATGCTGCATGACAGCTCAGCTGACTTGCTGCTCAAATGTGTAGCATTTTTTTCTGCCATTACACACAGTATAGGACTCATCTCAAGACATATTAAGTGAGCATTTTGGAACAATCTACATAGGTAGCTTGTTAGCGCAGGTCAATTAAATAATATTATACAACATTTGATGGTAATAATGACATTTAAATTAGTAAATGTTGAAATTAACATTAACTAAGATTAATAAATGCTTTAGAAGTATTTTCCATTGATTAGTTCAACAATGTGGACAAAGTTAACCTTTGTAAAGTGTTACTAATAAATCTTAAAATAAATTCATTAATACTTTAAAAAAATGAATATATTTTATACTGTACATTATGTCATGATGCTTAAATTCAAACATTTTTAGATGATTGTTTTAATGGTTTTAGTTTTAAATGATGGAATTTTAATATCTGCCATTTGTCAGTTACTAGCCATAACATTACAATAATCATGCGTTTATCTGTATTGTTTCATTATATTCTTGAATGGTTGTAATGTTTGCATTCTGGCATTTAGTTGCCAGCATGAGGTTTGCAGTGGAGGAAACAAACATGTCTGACATTGACCCCTCCGCTGTATTTCCCTCTCTTGTCTCTCTCTTTCCCCCTCCTCCAGCTCCTGTGGCTTTGTCTGCTCCGGAGTGGGTGAAAGAGAAAGGCTCATTTCTCCTTTAATGCATCTTTAAACACTCTTTCTACAGTAGTGTTTATGCATTCAACTCCTGTTCCCCAAAACCACCTATTAGAGAAAACAATGAAGACGGAAAAAAACCCAGTCACCTTCATCTGTCTGCTTTTCGCTAGGTTTGTCCTGGGGCTGTGTGGCCTTGTCAAGACTGCAGTTATTTTCCCTCCGTGCTCTGTGCTGTAATTGATTTCTGTGCTAAGAGACAAAATTGGACCTTGTGCCTTTGGCCTACATGTCATTGGGTTTCTTGCCGTCTCCTGCAAACGAGCCATCATTAGATGAGTGTAGAATAGCTCTCCCTCCCCTTTCCACCTGCTGGACGTTCATTCACAGACGCACATTTGCATATGAACGCCATGGCTACTGTATTAATGAAACATTGCCTCCATTGTTGCCATGAGAACAAAAGAGGCGATGATGTCATGCTGCTCCTTTCACCTCTCAGATTAGCTGAGAGGACGCAGCAGGCTGTGTGGAGTGGGTAATTATGAGTGAAGGCATGGTTCCCAGCCTCTGCACTGACTGGATGCCCACGTAGTCTCCCAGCCAACTACACAGCATAATGGTGGAAAATGCCACATTAAACCGATTCATTTCATTGTTCAATAGGTCTTGAAAAGGCAGGTCATATAGAATATTTGTTTTGTTCAGATTGATTCACTTCTGTTTTGGATACGCTGTAAAAGACTGAAATTGGAGATTATATTTTTTTTATTATTGCGCCATTCAACAACACACGTCTTTGTGCATCTAAAAAACTTCAGACGTTTACAGTGAAAAACACATTTTTGTAACCTGAGCGCTGCTGATTTCTTGTGTGAGATCTGAGAATCTGATGAAATTATTACATGTAAACATACCTGAGTACTTAAAATCAATGGTTTTAAAGGGGCCCTAATATGCAAAATTCACTCTATGCTGTGTTTGAACATAAATGTGTCAACAGTGTTTGTACACAACCACCCTATAATGGTAAAAATCCACCCACTCCTTTTTTTTTTAATCTACACAATTCATAAACAGTGTCTCAAAATGAGTCGTTCTCATTTTCCAATGTTATGTCACGATGGAACAGTTTCAATGAAGATAGAACGCGTTTCCCCATTCCACTGCTCTAATTTTGCTTCAGTTCTCTATCTAAACACGCTAGATGGACGTGTTTGACTCTTCTGGAAATGGGGGTGGGGAGCAGCAGCTCATTTGCATTTAAAGAGATGCACACAAAAACAGATATTGATTTTGAGACTTCCTTAAGATTATATTTAATAAAATAATTTGATTAATAACAGTTTAAATAAAAGGTTGATTATTAACAGAATGTGTGGGTGCATGTAAACAAAGCTTTATTTTTTATTTGTTTAAACAATAGTATTATAATTTTAATATCTGCAATTTATCAGTAACATACCATAAAATTAATATAATTATTAGCTAGAATTTTGATATTGGTGCATTTCTAAAGGCAGAATAATGTAATATTTTGGGGGTGTGGGGGGTAATTGGGTACAGTATTGATTGAGCTTTTTCCACATCAGTGGACATGTAAAGCTTGCCTTTATCTCTTACTTTGTCTTTGTCCCCATTCCCCTCTCTCATCCCATCATGCAGTGAATTTCACATCTATAAGCGTGTTATATAATCATGTTTAATGCCAGTGTCCTTCATCTCTGTACTGAAAGAGCTCAGAGCTCTTTGCCAAACAACCATCCCAGGGAATGTTTAAACGCTAACAGCAAATAATTTGCTTGAGCATAACATGCAAACAGTCCCAAAATGTTTCTTTTCATCTGTATTTTATGCTACACTTGAAATTGTTCCTGCAGAATGTGTTAAAAAGATAAAAAAAAAAATGTCATTTATTATGCCCCAAGGTGTGTATCTTTTGGAAGGCAGGACCCACCATCAGATCCACCACCCTCCAGTTTCATTCCCTTCATGTCTTCAATCTTTGTCTCCTTGTCTAACAGATTCTAGGGCATTTCTTACCCAGAATCTATCACTGTCATCATAAGCACCTTCCTCCTAAACATCCTCCTATTAAAATACAAGACTTGATTGGGTGTCCTGCGCACCTTCATTTATTTTTACAGCTTATATGACTGATGTATGCTGTCTCTGGGAAAATGAAATGAAAACCTACACTTGACTAATATACTATGGTTTAAACGATTTTTTTAATGTTTATGAAAGAAGTCTCATATGCTCAGCAAGGCTACATTTATTTTAAAAACATATTTTAATATAGTAAAAAAACTAATACTGTGCAATATTACTAATATTTAGAATAACTTCAAAAAATGTGTTTTGGCATACAGCTCATGAAAACCCCAAATTCCTATCTCAAAAAATTAGCATATTTCATCCGACCAATAAAAGAAAAGTGTTCTTAATACAAAAAAAAAGTAAACCTTCAAATAATTATGTTCAGTTATGCACTCAATACTTGGTCAGGAATCCTTTTGCAGAAATGACTGCTTCAATGCGGCGTGGCATGGAGGCGATCAGCCTGTGGCTCTGCTGAGGTGTTATGGAGGCCCAGGATGCTTCGATAGCGGCCTTAAGCTCATCCAGAGTGTTGGGTCTTGCGTCTCTCAACTTTCTCTTCACAATATCCCACAGATTTTCTATGGGGTTCAGGTCAGGAGAGTTGGGAGGCCAATTGAGCACAGTAATACCATGGTCAGTAAACCATTTAACAGTGGTTTTGGCACTGTGAGCAGGTGCCAGGTCGTGCTGAAAAACCAAATCTTCATCTCCATAAAGCTTTTCAGCAGATGGAAGCATGAAGTGCTCCAAAATCTCCTGATAGCTAGCTGCATTGACCCTGCCCTTGATAAAACACAGTGGACCAACACCAGCAGCTGACATGGCACCCCAGACCATCACTGACTGTGGGTACTTGACACTGGACTTCAGGCATTTTGGCATTTCCTTCTCCCCAGTCTTCCTCCAGACTCTGGCACCTTGATTTCCGAATGACATGCAAAATTTGCATTCATCCAAAAAAAGTACTTTGGACTACTGAGCAACAGTCCAGTGCTGCTTCTCTGTAGCCCAAAGTGGCTTGACCTGGGGAATGCGGCACCTGTAGCCCATTTCCTGCACACGCCTGTGCACGGTGGCTCTGGATGTTTCTACTCCAGACTCAGTCCACTGCTTCCGCAGGTCCCCCAAGGTCTGGAATCGGTCCTTCTCCACAATCTTCCTCAGGGTCCGGTCACCTCTTCTCGTTGTGCAGCGTTTTTTGCCACACTTTTTCTTTCCCACAGACTTTCCACTGAGGTGCCTTGATACAGCACTCTGGGAACAGCCTATTCGTTCAGAAATTTCTTTCTGTGTCTTACCCTCTCTCTTGAGGGTGTCAATGATGGCCTTCTGGACAGCAGTCAGGTCTGCAGTCTTACACATGATTGCAGTTTTGAGTAATGAACCAGGCTGGGAGTTTTTAAAAGCCTCAGGAATCTTTTGCAGGTGTTTAGAGTTAATTAGTTGATTCAGATGATTAGGTTAATAGCTCGTTTAGAGAACCTTTTCATGATATGCAAATGTTTTGAGATGTATGGCAAAATCATCAGTATTAAAACAATAGAAGACCTGAAATATTTCAGTTGGTGAGCAATGAATCTAAAATATATGAAAGTTTAATTTTTATCATAACATTATGGAAAATAA
Organism: Pseudorasbora parva; assembly: GCF_024679245.1. Lineage (NCBI taxonomy): Eukaryota > Metazoa > Chordata > Actinopteri > Cypriniformes > Gobionidae > Pseudorasbora > Pseudorasbora parva. The sequence goes on along the minus strand of NC_090186.1, from coordinate 8,937,228 downwards.
TGAACTTTATCACAATATGCAAATTTTTTGAGAAGGACCTGTGTATATATATATATATATACAGTATATGTATGTATACTTATATATTTTTAAAGTCACATTAAACAAGTTGTGGTAGTCTCTTTTTCCTTATTAAGTTAATTAAATAAATTATTGTTTAACATCCACACTTAACTTTTCATCCCAGCCATGACTTAATTCATTGTAATGATCATGATTTATAGTAAAGTAAAAGTGTCCGTTCAAACAATGTTGATCAAATGTATTGGTTTGTCACTCGCCTTTGGTTTTCTGAGACCTCTGTACCTCCCGCTGCACCTGTTGGCATCACATTAACACACGGGAACATGGTACTGTTGCTTTCATGGCCACAGTCTGTGTAACAATGCCATCCTGTGTTTTTCTCAAAGCAAGATGCTCATCAAAGCTGTCTCATCTGACACCTGTGTCTGCCACATAGCCATGGGAAATGCAGAGGATTTCAAAGCGCCATTGACAAGACGCATTCAAAAAGGCTTGCTAAAGTGTTTCTGTGCACTCAGGGACATGGGGAGCAATTGTCTGCTGACTGTAATTATGTTCTTGTATGAGAGTTTTCTAGATTAAAGGCCATGAGGAGGCAGGGGCAGAAATGGGGAGGTCCACTTGAATGTATGAAAGATTGAATGTCTTTGCTTGTTTCCCACTTACAAGCACTCTCACATCTTAAACTTTGAGCTTTGCTGCTTTATATTACCAAAATATACATATATATTTTGAATATATTAACATTTTTTTAGTATGATATTTGTATACGATTATAGTATTTATTATAGATTTCTATTTTAAATTTAGCTGAAGTTTTAGTTATTTTAATTATGTGCTTTTGTCATTTATTTATATATATATATATATATATATATATATATATATATATATATATATATATATATATATATATATATATATATATATATATATATATATAGGATAGATATAATATATAAAATATATAGGCTATATTAAGGCCTATATTTAAAATGAATTATTTTAGCAGTTACCCAAAATTAAGTTTTTAGAAATGTATCTAGCCTCTTAATGTACTTTTTGTAATGAGTGTGTTGAAAAAGTTATGTCATTATAACATTCTGTGCGTAAGCTCGGTGGCTGGTATGAGAGACTTGATGCACTCTAATCTAGATTGATATTAATAACATTAATAAAATCAGGATGACTAAATGACTGTTGCTAAATGACATGCAATTAGTTTTAAAGTATATTGTATGAAGATGAAAGCTCTCTCTGATTATGCCGTGTATACGCGGTATAGCCTATCAATGATTCGTTTTTTGTTGTGTAACTGTATCCGTATAAATAGTACGAGTGTGAAATCTCGTGGAATGGATACGCCAAAATGAGTTTAGGCGTGCAAATGCTACACAGTTTTTTGCGTGCATATGATACACACTTTATGGCGTGCATATGACACGCTCTTGGGTAGGTTTAGGGTGGTGGGGTGTGGTGGGGTGGGGGGTTCGTACGTATAATACGCCATAAAGTGCGTATCATATGCACACGAAAAACTGTGTTTTTGGGATATTTTACATATAAATATATTGTATACAAATATACACAAAAATATGACTTTAATTAGTTGAAAAAGGAAGTGTGGAATATTGGACACTTCATGCACTCAACTGTAGCTTTAATAATGTAGTGGCGGGGCCATCAGATTCTGATGTTGATTGACAAAATAGCCTAATATGCAAAATTATAACAAATTCCTAACATAAATGCTGCATAAACCTGTACATTTTAATTAGATTGAATTGGTTTTATTAATACTTTTCAGTACTGAATGAAGTACATTTCTAATGACTCTACCGCCATTTTGGATCGTTTTTTGCTGTCGTAAAATGCTCTCTAGGTTTTGGACTGGAGCTAAAGGCTCTCCTTTTGGCTCTCTCAGTCTTATGTCTGATAGCTCTATTTGCTGAATGGCTTGATACGCTGCAGGACACGGAAGGCTTTTTTATTCAGAGCAGAAGATAGAAAAAGCAATTAAGCACAGCCCGCCTTAAGTTATGAATGATTTAACATCTCATCTAAAAGTCTGCATGTGGGATTTGTAATAAAAGTGTGTCGCTGTCCTGTTCCACGTGCCTTTAAGACTCCTCCTGCTGTGATGTTTTCCTGTCCTTGTGAATGTGCAAGGCTGATAAGATGAATGCATTTGTGCGTGTGTAAGACAATCTAGGAGGAGGAGCTACTGCAGTTACCACTGCAGTGCTGCAGTCTCCCATGATGCACCTGGGCATCTCACACTCCTGTGACTTTTTTCACCTGTCCTCTATCCTATTCTCCTTTCTTTGAACAGTTGTTCTGTCACTTCACACACTGCTCCAATGCAGATGAAGGAAGATGTTGGTTGCTGTAAGGTGTCCTTATACAACCTTGCCACAGACATGATTTGGAAAAATATTTGAGAAAATATACGTTATGAAATGCTAAAACTAGTCAACTTTCAAATGACATTTGCTTCGCTGTCTGCACATATTTTCCCTATTCCATTTAGTGACATTAGTTGTGCATAAAATGACACTTCACTTTTAAAATAAAACAGAAGCGAAACAAATTCTTAATACAGAGAGGAATAGGCAGTGGAAAGCTTTTTCTCGTCTAAAGGTCAAAATAACATTCAAAGGAGGCACTGGACGCAAGTCAGCATTAAAGAGGAACAGAGAGAGTGAAAGAGGAGACTTGGTGTCATTTTTCATCTGCTCTTGCTTTTCCTGTATTACAGCGTTTTATCTACCCCGTCTCTGATGCATGTCTTGCTCTGAAGGCCATTCACTCCCAGCCATGCCACTCTGATTACATTAAAGTTTAACAGCAATGTGACAAGCAAGAGAAGTACTGCAGCCAATATCCCGTTACACTCTAGATACGTATAGCCCCTCCCCCTCATGCAACGCTCTCCATCATCACACATCTGCTCTACATCTTTTGCTCCATTCTCTCCCTATTTGCATTTTGGGGATCTATCCCTTTAAAGACATAGTGCACCCCAAAATGAAAATTCTCTCATCATTTACTCACCCTCATGTCAGTCCAAACCTGAATGCCTTTCTTTTGTCTGTGCACTGTAAAAGAATATTTAAAAAATACGTTGCCTGGTTGCTTCCAGTTCATTGAAATTAAAACATTGAGTTAATACAATGAACATTTCATGAAGATGAAGATTTTGTAAGCATATTGGGTAATTGTGTGTTTTATGTGTGATGACGCAGTGAAACATGCCAAATTGTGCTATTTGCATGATTTATCACATATTATGTGGTTCAGATACAATAATATTTTGAGTATATTAAACCAATTTCCTTCATTGTATCAACATTTTTTAGGGCAACCAGGTTACTTAGTTTTTTAAGTTAAACCAACAATATTTTTTTTACAGTGTGGGACATAAGCAAAGATATTTTGAAGAAATATTATTATTAATATTAAGAAATAGTAGTTTTTTTGCTATGGTCAATGGGAAAATAAACTGCCTACGTACCAATATTTTTCCAAATATTTTCCTTTGTGTTCCAAAGATGAAAGAAAGTCATTGAGGTTTGGAAGAGCATGAAGGTGAGTAAATGATGCCAGAATCTTTATTTTTTAGGTTTTTTATCAGTCGTAGAATAACCCAAAGCAGCAGATGTTGCATTATAATAAACTACATTTAATGACAAAGGTTAGATGCAATCCTACAACAATTCAGCTAGTTTAAGGGGATGTTGGTCGGTAGTCCAGTCTGTAAATTGGAATGCAGGACTGAATTTATAGTATAACTGAATTGCTGTCAGGCTGCGGCAGAACTCTTGAGAGTCATCGCAGCACATTGTGGCCTCACTGCCGCACTGCAAGGCTCATTAATTCATGAGGAACAGGCTCAGCAGCAAAATGGAGGCATGTGGATGGAAGGGGAGGGGTGGAGAGAGCTTTCTGCCTCACCTAAGTTGAGGGGTCACCCGCAGCTCTGAATTATTACCTCACATATTAAAAAAACTGAACCACAGGAAATGATTGTACCTGGCCTTGTAAAAACAGTGAGGATATAAGTATTGTTAGTACAGAATTAGATTGCAAATATACTGTGTATGCGTCCTCCTTTAAAGGATTAGTTCACCCCAATGAATATTCTGTCATTAATTACTCACATTCATGCCATTACAAAACTCTAAAACCTTCGTTCATCTTCAGAACACAAATTAAGATATTTTTGATGAAATCTGAGAGCTTTCTGAATCATCCAGCAGCAACGTCATTGCAACTTTCAAGGCCCAGAAAAGTACTAAAGACATCAGCATAATGCCACCTCATTATTGGCCAGCTGCTGCGTTAGCATCACTCACAGGTATGCGTTGTGGTGATCACGTGATCAGCGTCGGCCAATAGTAAGCCGGGGTTCTGATGTAGAACCTGGAAGCTGAACAAAGATGATCAAAGGTCTTACGGGTTTGGAATGACATGAGGGGAAGTAATTATTGACAAAATTTTCATTTTTGGCTGACAAACCAGTTAACCTACATTATGAGGACCAAATGTCCACACAGCGATAGTAAAATGCGAAACATGTTGACATTGTGGGGCCATGGTTGGGCCCCATGAGAAAAACAGCTTAAGAATCATACCAAGTGATGTTTTTTGAAAACGTAAAAATGCAGAGAGTTTTCTGTGAAAATACAGTTTGTACAGTAAAAAAACGATTTAGTCTGGACATTTTTCGTAAAGATATAAAAACGTGTGTGTGTGTGTGTGTTCATATTCATCTAATTTCTCTATCTCTCCTTTATTTCCTATAAGGGGAGGGACTGTCATTCTAGAAAGCATCTGATGTAAAAAAATAATAATCTGTATGCAGGACAAGTGATCAATATTTTATAGAATATATGAGAATATATTTTCTCTAGAAGAGAAAGGCTATATTTTAAAAGTTTAAATGCTGAATCGTGTCATGCTGAAACTAACATGCATAGAATAAAAATATAAAAACAAAATACAAATGTTTTTTCATAAATAAAATGTATAGTCTAAGTGTAAAATAGTTTTAGTTGTACGTTAAATGCTTTTGCATAGTTCTCTCCTGGCTAAGATGCCGATTTGTAAAGAGAACGCAGGGTCTTGCCAGGTCTCTCCATACTTCAGGGCCCGTTGCAAAGTGATGTGCAGCCCGTGGCTATGCCCGCATTGAGTTAGCTGTCAGCCCCCTTTTCAAAATCTGCCCTGTTACCGCGGCAATAGACTCAGTGTCTCCGTCACTGCCATTCAGGATTTCACAGTTTCTGAAAACGGCGGAAGCAGGTCCCACACCACCGTCATCGCTCATCTTCCAGCCTTCAACACCAGAGAGGTTGTGTTGTTGTGCTGAGAGGACTCGCGAGACGCGAGTTAATGATTGTGTGGGTGATTGTGTCAATGATTGTGTCAACCTGATGAACCTACTGAAATAATTGACACAACAACGTAAACTATTTGAACCTGTGTGCGTTATTTTCTAATATTTCAGTGAACCGGAGTCAATTATTCCACTTATACTACGTTACCACACCTCAACATATTGTGTCCATACTTTCGTCAACCAATAAGATTCAAGCATTCAAGAGCTCCTGTAGTACAATTACAATTAAACTTGCATATTAATCTGTATAGGAGAAGGTGTTTTAACGAAAAAGTGCGAAACAATTTAGAAAACAATATGACAGAAAGCCAAGGGACAGATTAAATAACACAACCTGTCTGTGCAGTACAGCCTGACAATGTCAGTCCTCTGGCTGTCCTTCACCTGCTTCTATAAACCCATCTCACCAAATCAATTTCACCCCGCTGCAATTTTACTGTTAAACATAATTCCACAATTCTCTGAAATATTCCATATTAATGATCTATGCAAGCAAATCTGCTTGTAACAGGTGAGGCATAGGCAGGGGCGTGGGACTGGGGGGATAAAGGGTACTGAGTAACCAGGGCCCGAGGCAGGGGGGGGGCCTTTAGAAGTCAGTTTTCTATACATACACATACATGGTACGGGGGCCCAGCAAGATGGTTTGTACCCAGGGCCCAAAATTTGGTGCTACGCCCCTGGGCATAGGATCTGCAGTAAAAATAGTCTAACAGAAAAGGAATAAGTAATTATGCTCTTATGTCATGACTGTAAACACCGGTGTGTTCACATCCTCTCATTAAGGCTCCTGTAGTTTTATTTCCAACCTACTCATTTCCTTTCTAGTCTTTCAAAGTGCTTTGTTAAAGACTGATTTATTGACTGCTGTGTGTGTGTGTGTGTGTGTGTGTGTGTGTGTGTGTGTGTGTGTGTGTGTGTGTGTGTGTGTGTGTGTGTGTGTGTGTGTGTGTGTGTGTGTGTGTGTGTGTGTGTGTGTGTGTGTGTGTGTGTTTTCCACTTAAAGTACATACAATTCATTAGATGACATTGTGTCCCGTGTTCTAAATGTTGCAAAATTCATAAATTATGCAACAAATTCAAAGCAGCTCTACAGAAGACAAGTTTAAGAATTCTGGCTAAATAAAATATTTTTTTTTAACGTATGTCATTAGTATTTAATTGACGATTAAGATGTTGGATCATGGTATTAGAAGGAATGCAATCACACACCACATCTCTTCCTTAAACACTCTCACAATGACATAGAGAACCTCTCCACGTGGATGACGTGTGACAATGTCTTAGTCACTTTGATATGTGACACGTTAGTGTTGAGGTGAGAGTAAAGTAGATTGGGATGTCTGCAGTGCAGCCAGGGGAAAAAAACACTGGTCTGTCAGCCCGCTCTGCACCCGCTCACCTTCCCTTATCTTCTTACATAAAGCCTTGTTCTACCAGTGGACACACACACAAACACACACACACACACACACACACACACACACGATAAAACAGCACAATGTACTGTATATTAAAATTGCATATATTTGAGATGCATGTTGAGAGGTTAAATGATCACAGTCATTATATTATTGGCCTACAATGTGCTTTTTTGTTTAAGACACAGTGTTTCGTCACACAGGGTTTACAAGTGCTTTTGCAAGTAATCCATAAGCTGCTTTTGAGGGGGAAGGGAGAGGTACAGGACTACTGTTGGCACAAATGTGGCTTGCCGTCGGGCACGCGATGAAAGGTGACTCGGCACTCTTGGGTTAATGTATGAGCTGAATGGTGTCATGACTGGAAAATACATATTTAATTGTATTGTTTTTTTTAATGTTGGTTCTTCGGTTTAAATACCCTTTGCAATCGCTTGACATGTTTGGTGCAGCAGACTTTATTTGTTATACATTACTTTTGCAATATACGCAAGTTCAAAAGATTTGGGTCAGTAAGATTTTTTTCATTATTACTTTCATAGCTCGTTAAAATTGTAAATGATTTCTAGCTTCTGATCAAGGCTGTATCTCAAAACTTAACTTGATCTTAGTGCAGCGTTTGACGCTATGGATCATAAAATACTCTTAGATCGACAACAAAATGACACTGGTATTCAGGGACATGTATTAAGGTGGTTTAGATCGTACCAGGCCGTTACCATTTTGTCTATTTAAATGGGGAAAAATCTAATATGACATCAGTAAATGATGGAGTGCCACAAGGATCTGTGTTTAGGCCCTCTGCTTTTTTCAATATATATGCTGCCCCTTGGTAATATTATAAGAAAACATGGAATTAGTTTCCACTGTTATGCCGTTGATATGACCAGATGAAATCTCTAAATTATCCAAGTTGATGTGTTAAAGATATAAAATATTGGAGGGATTTTTTGACTGAGGCATTACTTATTGGACCAAAAACCTGTACACAGAATCTCTCAATTTGCATTTTGAAGGATGTACTGTTACTAAATAATTTACAGTTATATACCTGGGTGTTATTAGACAGCAACTTTCAAACATCATATTTCATTTGCTACAAAAGCAGCTTTCTTCCACCTCGGAAACAGGGGAGGGTGGGGTACAGGACTAGACTGTTTGCACAAATGTGGCTTGACATCGGGGATGTGATGAAAGGTGACTCGGCACTCTTGATGGTAAACGTATGAGCTCAATTATATGACTGGAAATATCAAAATATCATCTTTAATTATGTATTGGTTTTATTCATGTTGGTCCTTCGGCTTAAATACCCTGTGAAATCACTTTGACATGCTTGATGATTTTTTATTTGTTTCACGCTATTAGATAGATTTTTTTCATTATATATATATATATATATATATATATATATATATATATATATATATGTATATATATATATATATATACAGTATTGTTCAAAATAATAGCAGTACAATGTGACTAACCAGAATAATCAAGGTTTTTAGTATATTTTATATTGCTACGTGGCAAACAAGTTACCAGTAGGTTCAGTAGATTCTCAGAAAACAAATGAGACCCAGCATTCATGATATGCACGCTCTTAAGGCTGTGCAATTGGGCAATTAGTTGAATTAGTTGAAAGGGGTGTGTTCAAAAAAATAGCAGTGTGGCATTCAATCACTGAGGTCATCAATTTTGTGAAGAAACAGGTGTGAATCAGGTGGGCCCTATTTAAGGATGAAGCCAACACTTGTTGAACATGCATTTGAAAGCTGAGGAAAATGGGTCGTTCAAGACATTGTTCAGAAGAACAGCGTACTTTGATTAAAAAGTTGATTAGAGAGGGGAAAACCTATAAAGAGGTGCAAAAAATGATAGGCTGTTCAGCTAAAATGATCTCCAATGCCTTAAAATGGAGAGCAAAACCAGAGAGACGTGGAAGAAAACGGAAGACAACCATCAAAATGGATAGAAGAATAACCAGAATGGCAAAGGCTCAGCCAATGATCACCTCCAGGATGATCAAAGACAGTCTGGAGTTACCTGTAAGTACTGTGACAGTTAGAAGACGTCTGTGTGAAGCTAATCTATTTTCAAGAATCCCCCGCAAAGTCCCTCTGTTAAAAAAAAGGCATGTGCAGAAGAGGTTACAATTTGCCAAAGAACACATCAACTGGCCTAAAGAGAAATGGAGGAACATTTTGTGGACTGATGAGAGTAAAATTGTTCTTTTTGGGTCCAAGTGCCACAGGCAGTTTGTGAGACGACCCCCAAACTCTGAATTCAAGCCACAGTACACAGTGAAGACAGTGAAGCATGGAGGTGCAAGCATCATGATATGGGCATGTTTCTCCTACTATGGTGTTGGGCCTATTTATCTCATACCAGGGATCATGGATCAGTTTGCATATGTTAAAATACTTGAAGAAGTCATGTTGCCCTATGCTGAAGAGGACATGCCCTTGAAATGGTTGTTTCAACAAGACAATGACCCAAAACACACTAGTAAACGGGCAAAGTCTTGGTTCCAAACCAACAAAATTAATGTTATGTGTGGCCAGCCCAATCTCCAGACCTTAATCCAATTGAGAACTTGTGGGGTGATTTCAAAAATGCTGTTTCTGAAGCAAAACCAAGAAATGTGAATGAATTGTGGAATGTTGTTAAAGAATCATGGAGTGGAATAACAGCTGAGAGGTGCCACAAGTTGGTTGACTCCATGCCACACAGATGTCAAGCAGTTTTAAAAAACTGTGGTCATACAACTAAATATTAGTTTAGTGATTCACAGGATTGCTAAATCCCAGAAAAAAAAAAATGTTTGTACAAAATAGTTTTGAGTTTGTACAGTCAAAGGTAGACACTGCTATTTTTTTTGAACACACCCCTTTCAACTAATTGCCCAATTGCACAGCCTTAAGAGCGTGCATATCATGAATGCTGGGTCTTGTTTGTTTTCTGACAATCTACTGAACCTACTGGTAACTTGTTTGCCACGTAGCAATAAAAAATATACTAAAAACCTTGATTATTCTGGTTAGTCACATTGTACTGCTATTATTTTGAACAAGACTGTATATATATATATATATATATATATATATATATATATATATATATAAAACAGCATCGGCCAATGGTAGGCCGGCGGTCTGGTGTAGCTCTGACGTAACTCGAAAGTGCTGAAGTTTATTTACTACATCAACAGCATAGAATTGAGGGTGAGTAATTAATGACAGAATTTTCATTTTTGTGTGAACTAACCCAAAGATAGAATAGAATAGAATAGAATAGAATAGAATAGAATAGAATAGAATAGAATAGAATAGAATAGAATAGAATAGAATTGAATAGAATAGAATAGAATAGAATAGAATGACTAAGATTCAGAAAGCTTCCTGGAAAGGGTTTAGTGACAGGACATATTAAAGAGTCATCAGCAGTTGGCGTTATCGAGGCACGCCAGAAATAACTCCCTGGATACAGCACTGTGAAGCTCGCCTTAGTTTCCAGCCAGCTGAAACAGCACATTCATCTACAGAGAGAGACTCTTCTTTAATGGTACAGATGGATACTACACATGCATCTCAAGACTTCATGGGCTTATGTAACACAATAGCTCTTCCACACATGAAATGGGTGCATTTAGTTCATCACATGTCTTAGACTTGGGGAAACAGATTGAAAATGGATGGGCTGTAAGAAGGACATATGGTCAGTGTATGTCTAAAGATCACATTAATACTGGTGTAATATATGAATGTGTGTGTGTGTCTATGATAGTGTGTACAGATGGACTGGCAGTGGGGGGTGCTGTCTATTTGGCATGACATTTTTAATAAATCAACACAACAGGATGCACTAATGCAGGCATTACTGTGTTCCTTGAACAGCCATTATTATTTTAGCTTAAATTTGAGTATCAATAACATTTAATACATTTATTTGTTATTTACAATAATTTTTATGTTTTGTTGTAATATTTTATTTTGTGAAATTGAATCCAAACTCACATTTTGAATTGTGTATAAAATAGCATTTCTATAGCCTTGATAAGAAAAAAAAATGCAAATGATATGTTTAACTGCGCATTTTGAATGCTCTGATGGCCGTACACAATTAGCACTCATCACATTATCACACAAAGAGAGCTTTTATCACCCTCCTAAAGAGCTCTTAGCACTTCTTGTCTATTGCTTTGTATAGTCTTTATCATGACAATGCAGATAGTTGCTGCTTTCATTTGTAATGCTCCACTAAGATCTTCAGTAGTGAGGTTCTTTTGAGAAATTGAACACACACACACAGACATTTTATGTTGTTGTTGTTTTTCTCAGATGCATATGGACTGCAGAGGATGAAAGAGGAGAGGGGTTATAGAGGACACTGGAGAGGTATCTGACTGAGGGTGTGCGGGCCCTGCTGGGCTCCCTCTGTGGGCCCCTCTGTCCCCATCTGGACTGTGTTTATCAGTCTCAGGGGTCAGTACACAGAGTCACAGTTCTCCTCCAAACACCTTTCCACACTCATAGGCGGAGGTGAGACTCAATCACCATCTGAGGCAGACCAATGATCCATTTAGTTATCAGAAATATACTGTGTTCTGTACTTTTTTAGACTCTGTGTATTTATATACTCTTTTCTTCTCAGTATTATAAACTCGTCTTTATCTCTAGGTCAAGTCCCAAGACCATTAAAGCTGGAAATTATTAAACATTTAATTAGGAAACCACAATTAGATCCAAATGATTTAACACATTACAGACTAATTTCTTCCTTAATGTATGCCTTAAATACTAGAAAAAGAAGCAATAGTGCTGATATCTATGAAAATGTTCAGTCTGCTCTGAATTCAGGCCTCATCATAGCACAGAAACTGCGCTTGTTAAAATTACTTCTAGCTTCTGAACAATGCTGTATCTCAAAATACTAGTTTAACTTGATATTAGTGCTCCATTTGACTCTATACATAATACACTATAGATCATAAAATACTCTTAGATCAACAAACAAAATCACACTGGTATTCAGGGACATGCATCAATGTGGTTTAGATCGTACAGAATATCTAAGAATACAATCTGCATTTAGAAGGATGTACTGGTGTTATATTAGTCAGCAACTTTGTCTTCATGTTTCAAATGTTACAAAAACAGCCTTCTTCCACCTCAGAAACATGGCTAAGCTATAGACCATGCTATGATGCAGAAAAGTAAGTTCATGCATTCGTGACTTCTAGACTTGATTCCTGGAATACATCAGGTGGTTGCCCTGCATCCTCAATAAACAAGCTTCAAACAGTCTAAAATGTCATGAAAATGATGATCATTACACCAATTTGTTAATCTAGTTACTTAGTAAGTTCTGCATCAATTACAAAGTATTGCTACTGACCTATAGGGCCCTAAATGGTCTAGCGCCTGTGTATTTAACTCATCTTCTATCACCCTAAATCCATCATGCTCTTTAAGGTAAAAAAAAACTATGGGCTTCTATTCTAGTACCTAGAGTATCTACGTCCACTAAAGGAGGGAGAGCATTTTCACACCTTGAAATAGCCTTCCTGATCATTTTCGGGGCTCACACTCTCTCAGTTTAAATCTAGATTTAACAAGCATCTCTTCAGTCAATGCACAATGCAGTACCAGTAAAGAGGACAGAGCCTACCATCACCCTGGAGCCCGAGCCTCATAAAATGTCTGATCAGGTGCATAAGGCGACAACATCATGTGCTGCTGCGGGAGTATGAACTCCTCAGTTTGACTGTTTATGTCATGAGGAAACTCCTTTCTGGGGGGTCTAATTTTAAAAATAATGAATTTATGAATTTTATACATTTATGGATTATTAATATTACTGTGTAGAAAACAAAATAAAAATGTGCAAACCCCAATTTTCAATGTATTTATTCAATGTAACACTTATTACAAATTTAATAATTATTTATACCGCTCAAAGATTGTTTTCAATGGTTTTACATTATAATGTATCTGAGAATATGTTTTTATTATGCTAAATGTCTTATTGCAGAGCTTTCTTGAGGTGTCAAAAACGCAGACACTTATGGCAAGACTGTGAGTCAGACACATTTGCATAATATCAGAGGTCAGAAGTTAAGTCAGACTCACACTCAAACATGTTCACACAAACTCACTCATGCTAAAAATACTCGTACCTCAGCATCCGCTTTCTTCCTTCAGTTCTCTTCCCTTTTTACTCTCCTCGTCTATCTCGCCTAAATGTATCTGACGTTTCTTAATCCCAGTGCAGTGTAGTAAAAAATAAACTACTGAGTCGATTAACGCTTTAATGCAATTCAGGGACACTGTGGTGTATGACTTTGCCTTAAAACCATGTTACTCAATCAAGTGTGTGTCCTAGTTGGTAGATCAGTGAAGTGAAATAAATGCCTTTCTATTTTTAAGCTATTGTAGGTGACTATAGAGTGTTTTGCTGCAAAACCGGTACATGTGCTATAAAACAGTACAGAAACCATGAGAGTATGCTCCTGATTTGATGTCCAGACTGTCTGCTTTACTCCCCCCTGTGGCTCCCAATCCAGACACAAAGGATTTCTCTCACTTTTCTAACAGCTTTTTGATACCTCTCCACACGCATGAATAAACTGATGGATGTGAGCTGAAGAGCACATTCTGAGCCTAAGTGTGTGAACACTAGGGGTGGGAGGAGTAAAATTATGCTTAAAATACTCCTAGTTAATATTTATTAATGAATACATGCTTTATAAAGTCAGCAATAAAATCTTCATTTCTTCATAACATGCATTTAGTCCTAAACACTCTTCAAACACCCTTATTCAGCCCCTGCTAAATGGGCCGTGACAATGTATGACTGGTACACTATCATCACTACCCGGATTGGTATCGATTAGACCCAGGATGTCTGACTAGTGACTGGTTACTTTGTCTGGTTCATCTGTCTGGCCTGATTAACAAAATAAATAAATACATATTTTGCACTGAATCTATAAGACAATTCAAAAGTTTTGGGTCTGTAAGATTTTTTATTGTTTTTGTAAGAAACATCTTATGCTAACCAAGGCTGCATTTATTTAAATTTAAATACAGTAATAACAGCAATATTGGTTATAATAACCGTTATCTCGTATATTTTAAAATATAATTTATTCCTGTGATGGCAAAGCAGACTTTTCAGCATTATCACTCCATTTTTTAGTGTCACTTGATCCTTCAGAAATCATTAAAATATGCTGATTTGTAGTGGCCTATACCGATATAATTTTGAAAGCCGATGCCGATATTTTAGAGAGCACACTTTACAAATATATATGATCAAGAAATTATGACAACATATGTTTTTACATTGCTTTAACTCATCAAAATAAGTTAATCAATTTTCAACTTTTTTTGTTATACAAGATTCAAGTCATTTTTTAAAGTCAGTTTGATGTAATTTAAGTTGAAATGACTCAAACATCGAAGATGATTGTACTTAAAAATGTAAGGCTACTTTTTTTTCAGTGCAGGGTGGCCAATAGCTGATATTAAGGCGCTATTTTATATGTATCTGTCAAAATAAAAGTCCTGCTTCAAAAACTTCGACCAAACAGAAAAATGCAAAGTATCGGCTGATATATTGGCCGTGGAAATATAACAGTCAACTATTATTTGTTTCTTAAAGGGGTGCTTGCATGCGATTTCACTTTTTTGACTTCAGTTAGTGTGTAATGTTGCTGCTTGAGCATAAACAGTATCTGCAAAGTTACAGCGCTGAAAGTTCAATGCAAACGGAGATATTGTCTTTTAAAGTTATGCCAGTTTATTGCCTACAAAAATGGCCGGTTTGGACTACAACAAGCTTCTTCCTGGGTTGGTGACATCATAAACCCTTGCTAGTCACCGCAGATGTGACTTCTGCCCGTAATGGTAAAGGGCGTGGCGTTTCTGGACAACCTCTGCTTGGCACTTCAGCCAATAAAAATACAGGAAACTACATTTGGCCATCTAACCAATCTAAGACCATTTCGTTTTTCAGAGGGATGGGCTTCATAGAAGCAGGAAGCAAACGAGCCGTTCAAAGGACAGTGCAGACAGTGGTGGAGAGTAAAGGTCAAATATAAGAAAAATACAGCGTTTTTTAAACAAAAGAAGTATTAAGACATGTTATACTGCGCCACATAAACACAACCAAGCCTATAATTATTATCAATGTTGAAAACCGCTGTGCTGCTTAATATTGTTGCAGAAACCATGATTATTTTTTTTCAGTTTGATAAATAGAAAGTTCAAATGAACAGCATTTATATTTTAACTGCCACACACCAGCCAATAGAACTGAGAACATTTGTAAATATTTTTTAATGGCCATAAAACTGATCTATTTGTTTTTTTTACAATAACAAATTTGTTTTTATTTCCTTGCATATTTTGCCTTTTCTTACTATTATAACTCAGCTGAAACCATAAATGATGCTGCAGTTCCTAAATGTCAAGTATCTTATGCACATTTCACTCCCATTTGGTTCTTGGAAAGTGTTCATTTTGGAGCCTGAGCCTATAACGGTTTTTTAATTAGTTTAGCCCTTACTACAAACAGAAAATGCTGCTTGGAAGGAATTGTTGCCTGTTGGTTTATTCCTGACTAAAGGTCATCGTTGTGTCATTCTATCACACATACTTTAACAGACTGCAGCGATATGCCTGTTTGTAATTTCGTGTAATTAGGATTATGAGAGAAGCACTCACTCTCAATGGGAGCGTAATTATGGGGGAGGATTTTGTACAGCCACGGTCAATGCTTGTAAACATCCGGTTGATGGAGATCTACTTGATGGAGTCGTTGCAGTAAGTTTGGTGGCACGTCATTCTATTTGGGGAGTTAAGACGAGCTCTTACGCAGATGGGATTTAGATGGGACTACGTTAAGATGTCTGTTTTATTGCATTAGTAATTCTTCCTCGCTTGAGAGGGGCCACTAAAATTACGTAATCAAACAGTTTTTTCATTGAATGCATGAAGGAAGGTTAAACCGATTTTTTTTTTCATTTAATGGAAAAGAGCAGCTTGGGCATTCTGCTAAATAGCTCCTTTTGTGTTCCACATAAGAAAGAAAAGATCTGAAATGAGAGCGAGTAAATTATTGAATTTTTATTCAATTTTTTGTGATAACTATTTTACTTTAGTAGCAGCTTATCCTCTAGGTATAACCTTCACCACACAATAATACATACACAGACATCACAGATGGTCTCTGATGTGTTTGCAGATTTTGTGCACTGTCCCCGAGTAATTTAGAACAGAAGGTATTATCCAAAGAAGAGAGAACAGAAGAAGGACTAAATGGGTAAGAATAGAAAATAGAGGAGAAATTATATAACACCGGAGCGGTAACTCCAAGGTTTTCCTGGGTCAAATTAATACACAGTGTGATGTCATGCTCCACAGGGAACAATCAATCAGTCTCCATGAACAGGGACAGTCCAATATAGTAAAAACATAAAGGATGCTGGCCGTTTCATTTGGAGCCCTGGAGTCTTTTTAGCTCATGCAGTACATCAGTCATCATGTTGTAGTTTATGGCACCTCAGTGACTGTCTTTCATTAATGATATGACCTTTGTGACCCTGTAATGACCTCTGTGCACCAGAGGCAATGTGGTTATATATGATAATTAAATACCACAACCATCCTGATGAATCTCGGAGGTGTGTGTGAGTATTTACATGTAATGAGATGTTTTTCCAGATGGTAACCCTGTGGGTTCCTCCAAATATTTTAATGTCAGGGTTTCTGACATCCTTCTCTTCTAAAGCCATTTTTGATATGTGGCTCTAATAAAATTGCAAAATTGGTACATTTCAGAGTATTGCATAACACTACTGGGAACAGGCAGGAGGGAGTCAGTCAGTCTAGGACAATGCTGGCATTGCTGAAAACAGGTACTTATATGAAACGTTCTTTCACCTTTTGCTTTAATGATCTTACAACAGTCCTGCTTCCACAAATGAGTAGTGTGTTGCTCTGTGAGGTGGTTTTTATCACTATGGTTCCAGTACAGTTTTGAGAATTTTAAATAATTTATGTTCTGTTTTGTTTTCAGTTTCACTGTTTTGTTCCTGTTTTGAGTTTCTTTAGTTGTTAAATATTCCCGCACTGTTTTTCCTGTTTACTTATACTACTCCTTTTCAGTATTGTGAAAAGTGAGTGTGAAAAGAGTTTTTAATGTTGTTTATGTCTATGTGGTGTTTTTAATATTCTTTAAGACAAACCATGTGCAAATTCATAAGTCAACACCATTGCAGAGATTGTTCTCCTTAAAAGTTTATTGGACCAAAGATGGTCTCAAAAACACGGTTTGAAATTGCTGAAATTACTATCTTGTAGCAAATAATTACGTCAACGTGTGGGCGAGCTTTAGCATATCATTACTATGATGTGAAGCTCAAGGGAAGGCAAGTTAGGCCTGGCTCACAGTCTCCGCTCTAATTCATCCCAAAGGTGGTGTTTTGTCGGATTGAGGTCAGGACTCTGTGCAGGTCAGTCAGTTTCCTCTACATCAAACTTGCTCATCCATGTCTTTATGGACCTTGCTTTGTGCACTGGTGCGCAGTCATGCTGGGAAAATGAAGGGCCACCCCCCCAAAACTGTTCCCACAATGTTAGGAGCATGAAATTTTCCAAAATGTCTTGGTATACTGAAGCATTAAGAGTTCCTTTCACTGAAACTAAGGGGCCAAGCCCAACCACTGAAAAACAACCCCACAACATAACCCCCCTCCACCAAACTTTACACTTGGCAAAATGTACTCAGGCAAGTATAGTTCTTATGACAAGTGCCAAACAGAGAAATGTGATTGGTCACTCCAAAAGAACACGTCTCCACTGCTCTGGAGTCCAGTGGCGGCGTGCTTTACACCACTGCACCTGACACTTTGCATTGCACTTGGTGATGTAAGGCTTGGATGCACCTTCTCTGCCATGGAAATCCATTCAATGAAGCACTCTACGTACTGTTCTTGAGCTAATCTGAAGGCCACTCAAAGTTTGGAGGTCTGTAGCTATTGACTCTGCTGAAAGTTGGTGACTTTTGCGCACTCTGCGCCTCAGCATGCGCTGACCCCGCTTTGTGATTTCTCGTGGCTGAGTTGCTGTTGTTCCCAATTGCTTTCACTTTGTTATAATACCATTAACAGTTGACTGTGGAATATTTAGTAGTGAGGAAATTTCACAAATTGACTTATTGCAAAGGTGGCAACCTATCATGGTACTACGCTTGAATTCCCTGAGCTTCTGAGAGCGACACATTCTTTCACAAATGTTTGTAGAAGCATCTGCATGTCTAGGTACTTGATTTTATACACCTGTGGCCATGGAAGTGATTCAAACACTTGAATTCAGTGAACCTGACTTGAGTGACTTGGAGGGGTGTCCCAATATTTTTGGCATTATAGTGTATATGATGTACATTACAATGTTATGATGAACTATATGCCTTTACTCACATTCTATAAAGTTTAAAGCATTTCTAAAGATACTGAAGATTTCAGAAGGCACCTGTCTAACACTGGGATGGTCAACAGGAACATGGTTTGTGTATCATTAGCAACACATTATTAGCGGTTTGATAACGTTATTAAGCAAAAGGCCAATCATATTAATTAATGTTATGTGCCCGACGTTGTAGAGAGCGATACCAGTGTGCAGCATTTACAATAAAAGTTGACAGAGTGAGTTTCTGAACTGGTGTGAGTGGAGGCGGGGCTAATTTACATATTCATGTCCACGTATACTAAATGAAGCAAGAGTGTAGGGTTACATCCAAGCTATTTAAAGGCATGAGGATATTTGTTTCACAGGAAAAACATGTCATTTTGGCGATTAAAGATGAGTTGTACACCCTCAATTGCCTTGGCCAGTATCGTCTATGTTAAAATTGGTTGTGTTTACATTTTCTCCTACAATCTCCTGAGTTTTCATTGTGGATTTAATAAAGACTATTTTTTCTACTCTGCTTCACTTCAACCAACCATGACACAAATGGGTATAATTCATTCTGTTGAATTCAGAAATTAAAAACCATCATCATCATTAAAGATGTATACTGAAGTAAGTATTTGTCTAATGTATTTATGAATAAATTAATACATCTGGACCAAAAAAAAAAAAAATGAGCATGACTCTTGATAACCTGGAATTCATTGACAGTCATTATATTTTCATAATGTAAGAAATTCTGAAGCTCTCCATGAGTTTTACTTAATGTTCACACACCAGCAAACCCCTCTCTCACACACATTCACCTCCCTCTGCTGCTGACTATTGTGCATTTTTTCAGCTTGGCTTCCTGTCACCATGGAGATGCCTCCTTGTCACAATGCCTCTGTCTCATTACGGATTCTTCCCAAACATCCTGGAAGTGATGTCTGGTCTTGCCTGACAATGTGAGTGTGTGACAGAGAACAAGACAGAGAGCATGGAACAGCTAAAGTGACTATTCAATTTATTCTGGACTATTGAGCTCAGTATTAGCAAATTCAGTTATTTCTCCAACATGCACAAGTTGTTGACAGCTTATTAAACGTGACTGTTTGGTAAATTCTCTTTTCTTTTTAATGAAATTCTTTGCTTCCATGACAATGTGTGACCTAGTTCAGTGAAGGGGGTCTCAGAGTGCAAACCTCCCATTCTACAAAAAAAAATCTGCATAACGGGTCAACCCAGCCTGCTTTTCTGAATAAAACTACTGTGTTTCATCTGCCACGACACAATACCCTCAGTCAGTACTTCACATGCCTGCTGTCTGCTGGAATTGCCATGTGTGCTGATGTGCAGGGTTCAGTTTAGTTGCTTTTTTTTTTATTATACGACGACTAGTCAACGTGAATTTTGTCTGGATTGACATGGCTTGTTTGTCAAGTCATGCTAGCTGTTATTTCAGTCACAGATACTACATAGACAGTAGTAAATGGCCTAGTTTACTTGTGTTTGCTCTTTACAGATCTTTAAAGCCGCCTATATTTAATGGGTAAAGCTTGTAAAACAGTTTGTATTGATAGTTTGTCTCATTTGAAACTCACTGCTCCTCCTGTGGTGGGGTTGTGCTACTGCAGCTCCTGCATCACTACAGATGATGTCATACTCTTATGTCCTTCCCTTTCTGTGTTTGTTTACATTTGCTTTTCCTATTACAATAAAACAGACTTGTTATCGCTTTCATGTCAAACATTGAGTTATCATAAGTTCTCTGTTTCTGTTAATGTGTCAGTATTATTGACAAGCTGATTTTAGGTATAGTACGCATAATCATTACATGAAATATAACATTTGTATATTTTGATAAATTATATGATATAAAGGATGATTTGCAATCCAGGTGGGATGGTGTTAAAACTCTTGTAGTCTGCGGTGCAGCTGAGGGCCAATGGTGCAGGACTAATCTTGGTTGTCTTAGCAACCAACCAGCTGCTGCCTGTTTCTTGCCACAAAAGCACCCTCATTTTTCTTTCTGACTTTTGTGCTAATCACTTTTGTACCAATGTCTTTTCATATTCAAAACATACATTTTATAGCCTCATTGTTGCACATATGTGGACGTGCAGCTGTGACTCATGTGATGGGAGTGATTCGATTCTGCAAAAGGATCAAGTCTCACAAATCCTGTTTCTGGGGGGGAAAAAAACAAACTAAAGTTTCTGTGTCTGAGTATGCATATGATTCAACATCATACCATCGTCGTCCTTATTTCTAGCTGTTAGCAGGGTCAGAAATTAAAATGAAGGCAAAATTAAAATTGTTATGAATGTAATGAATTCCTCAAACTTTTTTACCTGTTGTCTAATATTTGTTATTCTAGGTCTATCTAGTTTTGGACCGAGTTCCTCTGCAGACACCGTATTGACTTGTATGCATTTACTTATTTACTGTCTCTGAGGTGAGTGTTATTGTTACTAACATGGTCTGGTCTGCAGTGGTCAGTATCTATCAAAAGGGGTCCAGGTGGCGAACCGGCGACAGGGTCATGGGCGGCCAAGGCTCATTGATGCAAACCCCCCTTTCATGGAAACGTTATTCCCTGGTGACTGTGGCATCTTTCGGCAGGTTAATGCAGGGGCGTAGCCATCTTTTCAGAAGTGAGGGGGACAGAATTTTTTTTTTTTTTTTGGACCAATATCATTTATTGCATCTCTTGCTTTTAATTGGGCAAGATATCAAATACACTGCTGAACAATAACCACTAATTAATATCTATAATATTATTCTCCTATTTTTTGTGCCAATTTTATGATTGGTTTATATACTACAAACACTTGTGCATTAAGACTCCATAGATTTTGTGCAATGTAAAAAAATATAGATATATTCTGATGTAAACCAGCTGTTCTCTATGTGAAGATATAGAAAAGTTTAATTTATTCCTGTGATCAAATCTGAATTTATCATCATTACTTCAGTCTTCAGTGTCACATGATCCTTCACTAATCATTCTCAAATGAGGATCTGATGATCAACACACATTTATGATTATTATCAGTTGTGCTGCTCATGGTGCTGCTTAATTTTTGTGGAAATCATCTAAACATTTGTGGTAAAATTAAAAAAAGAGAGAAATTAATACTTTTGTTGATCAGACATGCAGTAAATTGATCACAAGTGATATTTTTAATATTACAAAAGATAATAATTTATTTAATGAATGCAAATAAATGCTGTCCATTGAACTTTCTATTCATTAAAGAATACTGAAAAATAACATGTAGGCTATCATGGTTTCCACAACATTTTTAAGCAGCACAACTGTTTTCAACACAGATAATAATCATAAATGTTTCTTGATTATAAAATCATCATATGAGAGTGATTAGTGAAGGATCATGTGGCACTGAAGACTGGAGTAATGATGATAAATTCAGCTTTGATCACAGGAATAAATTACTATATTCACATAGGAAAAAAGCTGTTTTAATTTGTAATAATATTTCAAAATATTACTGTTTGAACTATTTTTGATTACATAAATGCAGCCTTGAGCAGAAGATACTAAACATTAAAAGCTCCATTATTCATATGATAGCCTATACTTTATTGTCAATATAGCCTTGAGATGACTTGAAAAACACACATAAAGCATATATTGTCGCAATCGTCTGATTGTCGTCGTCACGTTTCATAACTCATAACGATTGTTTTCCTTCAGCTGCAGCTCCAGCGTGACTGGGTATTACCTCTACGAATCCGCTTTTGACATTCTGTGAGAGCGCCCTCATATTTAGACGCGAATAAAATGACAGGTCATGCATAGATAATTTTTTGTCTCTGAATTTAAATCTTGATGTATTCACATTGGTTTCAATGTAAATACACTTGCCCGTGACCTCAAGAAGCGCGCAATCAACCCAGATTAAAGAAATCTGTTTTTAGCGTCCCTGTTAACTTGCCCGTCGCCGCGCAGGGTAACGCCGGTTCGGATCCCGCTCGGAGCGGGTCGACTAGGATCGGTGAGACCCAGTAAAAGTGCGGGGGACGAAAATACATTTTATTAAAAGTGAGGGGGACACGTCCCCCGCGTCCCCCGCGTAATCTACGCCCATGGGTTAATGGGCCCTGCCACAAAGCAAAAATGGTTCAGGAATGGTTGGAGGAGCAAAACAACGAGTTTGAGATGTTGATTTGGCCTCCAAATTCCCCATATCTCAAATCAATCGAGCATCTGTGGGATGTGCTGAAAAACGAAGTCAGATCCATGGAGGCCCCACCTTGCAATTTACAGGACTTAAAGTATCTGCTGCTAACATATTGTTGCCAGATACCACAGCACAGCGTTCCTCAACGGGCCGGGGCTGTTTTGGCAGCAAAAGGGGGACCAACACAATATTAGTCATAATGTTTTACATAATCAGTGTATATAAACTAAAGTGTGTGTGTGTAGGCATGTGCATTTTACTGGTTAAAAGACTTATAAATTGGCCAAAAAATTTTTTTAATTCTTTTTGCACATGTGTCTGTGGCGAAATGGTTAAGAGTTTGGGTTAGGCCATAGAAAATAGCATTAACTGATATAAAATATAAAATTCAATGGAAGTCTATCCAGTGACTAGTGTCCTCGCTAAACAAATGTGTGTGTGAACTGATGTCATGTGATACATACATTGTGTTTTTTCCCCTCTTCCTTAGGCCTAAACTAATATTCAGCATATATTTCTACATTACACATGCTCCACATTTCTCCCGGGGTCTCAACAGGAATCTGTTTATCCCCTTGCTCTAGTTCTCCTTCCCAAGATGGCCGTCTACATGTTAGTATGAGACAGAGCCTTGCAGCCTGCAGTCTTTGCATCCGTCTCTCTGATGACGAGACGAGTTAGACGTGGGATGCATACTAACAGGCGCCTGTCTGACAAACCAGTCCGGTTTAAGAGTGCTTGATGTGCGCAAGCTCAAGTGTGAGCAGCTCTCAGTCCTTTTGAAGACGGTGGCAGATGTGGGCTGTTGTGTGCATGTATTCTGAAAGCCCGTCTGTGTATAGCCCGTTAGGACCGGCAGTTACATAACGAGGTTTTCATCAGCGCGGCTGTAACAGCTGAGTGGAAGGAGGGAAATGTGTGCGTTTTGTAGCAGGGGATGGAGGGGGTTGAGTTGAGTTGCAGTGCGATGGATGGAGAGAATTCTTGTCTTCCCAAGGGTGGGGGTGCTCAAACAATCTGGGACAGACAGCCCATGTGATTGTCGCCATGGTGATAGGATGAGCTCAAAGGCAAGTGGAGTTGCTCACAGCATTTGGTTGCACGAGCGCTGCGTTTGTTTGTGTCCACTAACATTTGGGTTTCCGATGTTGATAAAGGGACTTGCTCGGTCTGTGTGTGTGTGTGTGTGTGTGTGTGTGTGTGTGTGTGTGTGTGTGTGTGTGTGTGTGTGTGTGTGTGTGTGTGTGTGTGTTAAGCAGCTTGGTAGGATTATATGCCTATCCAAAAACTCCTTTCTGTGTAGCTGGACTTTAATCACTGCAGGCATTTTTGCACTTTTGAATCTTGCATTTTGGGTAACCTTTAGAATAATGGTCATTAGTTAACGTAACATGAACTAACCACGAGCAGTTTATTTGTTAGCCTACTGTATTTGTTCTTCTTTTTTAATGTTAGTTAATAAAAATCCAGCTGTAATGGCTTGTTCATGTTACTTCACAGTGCATTTAGCTACTAATGTTAACATGATTTTAATAATGCATTAGTAAATGTTGAAATTAACGTTAACAAAGATAAATAAATGCTTTATAAGTGCCGTTCATTATTAGTTCATGTTAACTAATGTAGTTAACTAATGACCATCATTCTAAAGTGCTACCACATTTTGCAATGTGCAACTCAAGAAAATGCATCCTTCAGAATTTAATTTACCGTGGAAAATAATATGAAATGGAGTTGCATGACTCAGGGGTTTTCACAGATCTGCAGTATGGGTTGGGTCAGTCCTTCCAGAAGACCCAGCATGCATCAAAAATCAATCGATGATGTGATGTGAAATGCAGCAGAGAGGAAAATAAAACCTCTAGACGAATTGGGCCCCGGATAAAACATCCGTTCAAAAGATTGGTGTCAGATCTTTTTTGGGAGGCAGCACAACAGTTTCAACATTGATAAAAATAAGAAATGTGTTATAGATCAGCACATCAGCATTAGAATGATTTCTGAAGGATCATGTGACACTGAAGTCTGGAGTAGCCTAACGATACTGAAAATGCAGCTTTGCCACCACAGGAATGAATTTCATTTTAAAATAGGCCTATATTAAAATAGAATGGTTATTTTAAATAATATTCACAATATCACTGTTTTACTGTATCTTTAGTCATATAAAGGCAGCCTTGGTGAGTAGCTACTTATTTTAAAAACATTTAAAAAATCTTATTACACGGCTATGTGAAATACTTGATTCTGATTGGTCAATCGCGCATTCCAGCGGTGTGTTATTCCCAGATAACACACCGCTCATCCGGGCACTACGAGTTATCTTGACCGGTACTACTTCTATGGTTAACGCTGGCGCCATCTTGTGGCTGTTAAATACTTAACCGCCATGGGTTACAATGGAAGACTTCAAGCAAAGGCAGGTTTCCTTTATAAAGCTTTAAATATGGATATTTTTCTTTCAGAAGACCAAACAAACTCTCCAGATTTCAATACAATCAAGCAGACCCACCACCTCACAACTTACAGGACTTAAAGGATCTGCTACTAACTGATCTGCTCTGGCAGCAAAAGGGGGGCCAACACAATATTAGGACAATAATGTTAGGCCAGATCGGTGTATATTGCTTATAAAAATATTTATTTAGTCAGAATATACTGCAACTTTTGAATTGTCATCAGTGTTAAATGGTTTAACTGGTTATGCTAACCGAAGCATTATAATAAGTACAATCATTCGATTTTGTTTGTTTCATGTCCTCTGTCCATGTCTCACAGCTGCCACATAGATTACGGCCCTCAACTTCAGGATTAGATGATCTATTGATTCGACAATCTATTAGGACAATCCCATATGCAAGATGTGGCATTTAAATTTGTTGGATTTTAGCCCCCTCTGCTGGTCAGAGTCCTGCAGTTTCAGGACCCCAGTTCTAAGACTGCGGTTCTAGGACCCTAGTTTTTTGTGACAGCGCCTTCTACCATAACACTAATTTAAGATGGACGATGGACACCGATTAGACTGTGAGTACCGAAATTCACTTAAGTTTTATTATATAACGTTTAAACGAAACAAACTTTATATAGCCAAAGTGAGAGCTGCTATGAATTAATAATTAATTCGCACGAATAAAGAACTTGTGCTAGTTTTATTAATTACTACAACGTTCTTAATCGGGGCCATGATTTAACACATCCTTGTTGATTTTTAATGACTATTATAAATCTAGCCAGTTAATTAATTCATCTTAAAAAGATGACAAAAGCATGTTGATGTAAGGGTGTGTAAGATTTACCTGTAGCTTACTGTATTAGTGGGAAAACAACAACAAAAAAATAATGTGTTAACCATAGTTAAGTATAAAATATTTTTCATAACTGGGCTGACTGCCTGGTTGGACTACAGTATGTGTTATAGCCTGTCTAAATGAGGCATACTTTTTGACATGTTCAGCAATTTATACTTTGGCTACGTTCTTATCTGCCCTGTGGGCCTACTGATATATTTTTGCTGTGTTCTTATTCTTGATTTTTTTTTATTTTTCTGTATGAATCTTGCATTAAAAAAGTATCCTGGGAGCTGGACTAAAAAGACTGGACATGATATTGCAGTAAATGCATATTTAGCTACTCCAAAAAAAATATTATATATATATATATATATATATATATATATATATATATATATATATATATATATATATATATATATAATCCAAAATCTGCATATCATGTTTATTTCATAATGTAACTGAGACGGCAATGGCTTTTGACATGTGTTCTTTTTTTGTTGTTGCTTTTAGGGATTGCCACGCCATAACTGTGGAAATGACTGCAGGAACTTCCTGCTAATGGTAAAGTCTCAGTGTTTTTTTTTTTTTTTTGCCAAGTAAATTCTAGTAGTATAGTATATACTATATATAAACATATAAGTTTCTGTCAACATTGTGAATAAAATGTTGTCTGTCTTTTCTATTGCAGTATACCATTTGCATTGTGACAGGTGTGGGGATACACATTGTCTGTGTGCACACTTCGATACATGGGTCATTTCCTGTTATCCAGTAACAATTTGGCTACATAATCTTTTGGGGGAAAAAGTTTCATGTTTTTAGCATTCTACCAAAATAGTGACGTTTAACTATCAGGAATACATATTGGACAAGCTCAGGGACTAAAAAAATAATAATTATGGGTAGATTCATTGTTCAGACACTGACTGTGAAGGTATTCCACCCTGTTAGGGACATAGTTATCACAAAATTGTAATAATATAAATGTTAAACAAAAACAAGCTTTTATTGGATAGTATATGTCCCTTATGCCATCATAGTATTTTTTTATTCTTGAAACAATGGCAAAACAATTATTGATAAATAGAAGGTCTTTATTTAAAAGAACAGGTACCCCAATCTCGGTCCTCGGTCCCCCAATCTCAGTCCTGGATAGCCACTGTCCTGCAGAGTTTAGCTCCAACCCCAATCAAACACACCTGAAGCAGCTAATCAATGCCTTTATAGCAGTGGTTCCCAAACCTGTCCTGGAGGACCACCAGCCCTGCACATTTTGTATGTATCCCTCATCTAACACACCTGATTCAACTCATGAGCTCATTATAAGAGACTGCAACACCTGAAATGGGTGTGTCAGATATGTGTACACTGTACATCACGGCTTCACAGGCTTTTTACTTGATTGGAACTGTTTTTGTATGAAAACTGTAACAACATGCATATACATAAAGGAAAACATTTATTCAGTGTCTCAAGGTCATAAAACAATAATAATATTAAGTAAAATTATTATAAAAATAGGGTTAGATTTTACAAAATGATTTGCACATAATACCCATGAGACTTTTGTATTAACAATAATAATAATTTCAAATGGTTAAAATGTAACCATCCTAACAAAACAAAATCAAAACATTCCAATGTGCTTTAAAAAACATGCATGTCAAATGGCAGCTGGTGAATGTATTCTCCTCCATCTGCAGATCATTCATCATGAAGAGCGTCATCGTGGATCCCTCGGACTCCTTCCTCCCAAACCCCACACAGGCAGCTCGCTCGAGGGAGGTGTGGGGCGAAGACCACTTCTAATTTACGCGGAGCGCAACTTCGACTGTCCGATTTTACTTGTCCTGGCAATCTTGTGAGCATGAGTCTCACCATCACTTGATTGGCCCAAGCGATGCCCAATGCAGGAAGCACCTTACTCCCCACCAACCTGTGTAAGTTAAGTTATAGAAGACTTAGAAAGCTTTTTGTAATTCCTCAGGTGTCCAGGAGTACTTGAATAAAAGATACTGCTGCTAGTCGACATTGGAAACGCTAGTTGTTACCACTGCAAACTTTTCTTGTGATTTTTCCACCTGCCTTGTACAAGTACTTTTCATATATGAGAAGCACGTTTAAACCCAGACACACAAGCGATAATGAACGAAAATACCTTGATGCATGCTGAATTATGTTTATAATAGGCTATCGAGTTATCATCATAGACAGTAAAAGAAATGGACAGAGCTATCCCGTTGACTTCAACGGCGGAAAATGAGGCCAATCAGAGGCACTCACTTCCTGATGGCTGAGCGAACTGCACAGGCTCAGACTGAGCTTGACGACGTAGATGTGACGTGAGCCTCCTGTCTGACAGCTGTGAGTCTTCTAGTAGTTGTGGAAAGAAAAATCTGAATCATGTTGTTTAAATGTTTTCTCCCGTTGCTTTTGGCTCACTATGGGCTTCTCCCCATTCTTCTCCCTTGACTTTATCAGACTTTATGTCTCCACGTCCCCCCGACTGTCTCATAGACAGTAAAAGATTGCCTGCGAGCGTCTCCTCCTGTCTATATGGTAATTTCTCAACTGTGCGACAGAGTCGCGTTGGTTATGACGCAAGTTAGCCTATTTTTACAAAAACAGCTTCTACGGGGCGATAGTTTAAGATACAAGGTAATGGAGCCTTTTATGCATTGTCGTGTTTCTTTAGAAATAAACAATGGACAAATGGAGTCTTTAAACGCCTCAGATGTTTCTGAGAAGTTATTCACTGTCAAAGTGACTCAAAAATGAATGGGAGTCAAAGGGATGCTAACAGCAGGTGATGGCTTGGCTAGCAATGGCCGCCCCTATGGGTGGAATGCTTTCCGAGTGCTAGATTACCCCTTGGTTCTCATCTATTAATAATGCACTGCCTAATGATTCGGGTTATTTGAATAAATATGTCTACCGTATATTGGTTAAAGGGATAGTTCAGTTTAAACGTTAAAATGAGTTGTGGCGCACATCCCTAGTAATTACATTAAGTGCATCAGAGTGCTGGGTAGTAACTGAGATGTGATCAGATTCCAAAAATGCTTTTTTATATAATACTCCTAATCAGACTAGTTACATTTTTATTGATTACATTATTACGTAATATTCACAAAATGCCAGTCAATTATTCATAATATCCCCAATTCATCTCTTTTTATCTTTTAAAGCTTAGTTTCTAAAACAGCATATTGCTTAAATATGTTCATATTTAAAGTCACATTACCTTTTAATAATATTAGCAAGCTTCAATAGATAAACTAATAGGTAATCTAAAAGTAAACAAAAACTTTATAAAAACTTTAGTAGATTATACAAACTAAAATGTGTACTGAAATAGATTAAATTACTAACTACAATTTTCATCATGTAATTTGTACTACCCAGCACTGGCTGTTATATTTTGGCCTTTTTTCTGCTGGTAAGACACAAACACACTCACCCATAGTCGCACCTTCCTGGATTTGGGCCGTCCACAACATCTGTAACCTGGGACAGATAAATAGCATACAGTGTGAATCATTTCTATGTTTAGCATCTACAGTGCATATCATATAATATCTCTGATTAGGTGTTAGAATGCCGGTGTCTGACCTGGTTGACGCAGACCACAGGGGCACCATATGCATGACTCAGGCGGTGGAGTGTACTGGAAAAAGCCAGCAGGTGCCGTGACCTCTGTATAGCTTCATCAGCCTGGAACTCGCTGCGAAACAGAGCAGCCACAGAGTCCACCACCACCAGTCTGACCAGACCTTGCTTCAGCAGCACAGGCACACGCTGAGACACGCACGCCTGCAGAGCCTCCTGCTCACATATGCACCAGCATTAATACCTTTCTAATGGTTAATAACTTAACAATTGAGATGAATTTATGCCAGTCTCACCAGGTCAGATGCATGCTCGATGTAGATGCTGTCAGTAAAACGCCGGCTGTGAATCAGAGCTGGAGGCAGATCTGGCCTGAGCCGGGACTGCTGGCTAATGAGTTGCCGTAGTCGTTTGATGGGGAAAGAGTCCTCAGTGCAAATATATACGGCTCCTGTTAAATGACCATGTAAAATGTGACATAAAACAGCATTTCATCAGAAATTTGTCAAAACGATTACTTTCTTCCTTGTACCCCAGTAATCTCACATGTTGCCACTACAGACGATGCTATCATAAACGCATCAAATACACACTTATTTCAGTATCTTGTCAAATATTAGCACAGTTTGAGATATGAGATATATTTAAAATATATATATTGTAATGAACACAGTCTTTGGCAGTGGTTCTCTATCAGGGGGCCAGGGCTTACTAGAAAACTAATCAACATATTCTTTATTTTATTGACCCCAACCCCCCTTAAAGGGATAGTTTACCCCAAAAATTGAATTACCCCATAATTTACTCCCCCTCAAACCCTCAAATCACCTAGGTGTATATATGACATTCTTTTCTCAGATTAATACAATCAGAGTTATATTAAAATATGTCCTGGCTCTTCCAAGCTTTATAATGGCAGTGAATGGAGGATTTGATTTTGAAGCCCAAAAAGTGCATCCATCCATCATAAAAGGTTTTTTTGGGGGGTTTATACAATCTGAAACACGAGTGATGTGTTTGTGTAAGAAAAGATGATTATTTAAAACTTTATAAACTAAAATAACTAGCTTCCGACAGAAGGCTGCACGCATCGATTTCCAGTGAAACAGTGACGCC
Source organism: Pseudorasbora parva (assembly GCF_024679245.1). Lineage (NCBI taxonomy): Eukaryota > Metazoa > Chordata > Actinopteri > Cypriniformes > Gobionidae > Pseudorasbora > Pseudorasbora parva. Next base: position 8,906,697 of record NC_090186.1, on the reverse strand, counting down.
TGACCCGACGCATGATGTACTGACGAACGTGCACGACAAAACACTGATGATGAATTAGAATGTATTAAATTAGAATTTTTGAAGAGAAATATCAGTGGAGCTTGAGTTTGTTGCCCGGCCCTATTCATTTGAACCGGAGAGGCGTCAAACCTTACACTACTTCTACATCCGACGTCATACAACGCGTCAGGGGAAACTCTTGGGCTGCATCCGAAACCTGGAAAATACTGCCACATTTAAAGGCAGGAAGGCATCAAGCCACGTCCGAATCTAATGTTTATATCACTTCCTGTCTCCTCAGAGACCTTCATTTGATCTATTTTTGAAGGCTGCATACATGTAGCCTTCGCTGACTTTGATATCCCACAATCCTGTGCCTTCCATTCAGTGACAGTTGAGCTGGGAAAAAAGATGGCTTCCGAAAGTTGTGTTTGCTGGTCAGTTTGTGTGTAAATCAGCTGCCTACGTTTTCGGACGCAGCATTGGTGGTAGTCGACTTGCGTAGCCGGGTCTGCCAGTTTTAAATATGGATATTTTTCTTACAAAAACCCATCGCTTTGCATCAGAAGGCCTTTATTTGAGCCATGTTGAGTTCTTTTATTATGGATGGATGCACTTTTTTGCATTTTAAAATCTATGAATTAGATAATCTAGCAGGGCAATCGCATTCCCATATGCAAGATGTGACATTTACAGAGTTTTGTTGGATCTTAGCCCCTTCTGCTGGTCAGAACTCATAAAGAGTCACAGGTGACTTGTAAAAAAAATGTCCCAATTCCCAAGCACAGGAGAAATGATGCCCTCAAAACGCTTGCTTGAAAAAACAATTCTATATTTTTAAATATATTTCCGATTGTGTTTGTCATCGGAATGTAGGCTACACATATAATTTTCATTTTGGGGGGAACTATCCCTTTAATAAATGTTTTCTTCTTTCATGGAAGAATTTCCAGTCTTTGGAAAACCTGGATATATGAGAGAATTTTAAAAGCGGGATACCTGTAAATTATATTAGACTTGGAAATGCAATGAAATATTAATTTTATTGGGTAGAAATTGAGTTAAAAAATAAAAGAAAGACTGTCTTCATGTCCCCTTACCCGAGTTCAGCCCTCCGTTTTCCTGTGGATACTGGACCGACAAGCAAAGTTGCAGACAAAACTGAGTTTTCCCAGCGGCACTCTCGCCTGCCAGCTCTGTTATTCCTCGTAACGGGAGACCGCCACGCAACAGACCATCCAGAACGGGGCAGGCAAAAGACAGCCTGTGCCCGGGCTCCAAAACTGGACATTCCCCCTGGATCAGCTGTAGAGCTGAGAATTTATTAAAATATTAGTTTTGCTTCAGAGAATAGTGCTTCTCAAATAGTACTAGACGGTTGTTGCAATAACCGAAGGCCACCTGTGACCGGGCTGGACCTGCGGACAGCAGCAGCTACGGCACAATGCAGGCGCTGGACATCCGCCTTCGACAAGCGCGTCAGTCTCTGCAGATCTGGACCAGAGACACAGAGGATCTCCTTCGCTGATCTAAAATTGGCTAAACAATAAAATATAATTAAACATGAAGCGTATTCAACTTTTAACTGAATGTAACGTACTCGTGCGGGAACTCGTGTCAACCTTTTTTAACAGCAATAATAATCCTTGGATTCAGCTCAAATTGTTCCCACTCCATCACCTCTCGCGAACCTCCATTTAAGCGGCGTAACGTTAATAAAATAACGTTTAATTATTATTTTAACATACTAAAAACTACCAGCTCACATTTTGAACGGCACACCATTTACTTCCTGGTCAACACGTCATAAATCCTGTCAAAATCGAAGTCTTAAAGCCAATCGATTAACGCTTTTATTATTTTAACCTGGCGTTGTTTATATTTCAAGGACAGACAGGCGACTACAAAAATAACAAGTAATACTTTATTTAGCGAGTCAATAAAAGAAAGAGTGAAAAAACGTATCGGCTAAACAAACAACTCAGAGCACCCTTCATATTATCGCGCTTTAATACCGGGGTCCGCCACTGGCCCAGTGCATATTAAAAGGGGGGGTGATTGTAGTGTAAACGTTTAACTAAATAGATTAACTGGGATTATAGTGAAGAAACGTGTATTGATAACATTTTTTAAAATACATAGTGTGTCATAAAGGGCACATAATAGTAAAATAAACTCATCAAAACAACTAAACAAAGAACTGCTGCCTAGTGACCACCCCTCTTTTTTCAGTTTTTCGAACGGCCCCTAATGCCGTCTCCAGAAAACCTTGGTTGAAGTCACAACAGTAATGTTGTTATTAGATAAAATTAAATATTTGACCATATCTTGTAGACATTTAGCTCAATAAAATGCACTGTTTGAAATTTAAATAGTTTGGGGAAGCTAACAATAAATAGAACTGCAGGATACGGCTTTAAACAGTGTGATCTTAAGTCAAGTCACTTCCTTTAACCGGTGAGTGGTTTGCTATTGAAAGCTAGCGTCTTTATCTTTAAGCGCGTCTGTATAATTTGAAATAATAAAAAATAAAGCGATAAATTAAGCTGTCTGTATTATGTTTACGGTCGTATCATACCTCTATTTTCATTTTATAGCATATGTTCACTTGTATAAATCATACCAAAACATTAGCTTAGCAAGGTTTATATTTATATACTAGAAATATACACTAGAGATAATCATAATATGAAGTTTATCCTAATGTAAATATATATGAAATAATATATGAAAATGGTTTAAGTGTGCATTGTGTGACTTTCGCGCGAGGTCTGTTGTGTAGCAGAGCGGAATATCAGCGGCGGCAGCAAGCCGGCGACCCGAGTTCAAGTCCCGGTCTGGACATGCTTTGCTACATGCTATATCGTTTCCAATATATTAGATATTGTTACACAATTTTACGATGTATCTTATTATTATGTTATCCGAATAATAATAAACTGACGATGCAGATGGTGGGTGTGTGTGAGTTTGTTGTTCAGTAATGGTGTACATGTTGTCTTCTTCAGGTCTGAATTTTCCTGCCAGTATGAGCCGTCAGTGTAAGAACTGTGGCGGAGTGGACATCGACACAGACCCAGCACGGGGGAGTGCGGTCTGCACAGCCTGTGGTTCGGTTCTAGAGGATAATATCATCGTTTCTGAGGTTCAGTTTGTGGAAAACAGCGGAGGGGTGTCTTCAGCGGTCGGACAGTTTGTATCTGCTGATGGTAAGAGATGTTCAACTGAACCTGAACACAGGTTTTGAGGGGCACCAGTGGCAATACTGTTTTAATTTATTTGATTAATGCTTTAGCAATGTTAAAGCAATAAATTGTTTTTGTTTAAAACAATTAAGCAAAAGGAAGAAAAATTGAGATTTTCTAAAATTCCACACTAAATAATTTCTCACAAAAAATAATTGCAAAAATAAGAACATATTTGCAAACGGGTAAAGTTCTTAATAACAAGTTTAATTTTTTTAAGGCAATTCAAATGATGTGAGATATTGGTCAATTTATTTCCTACAAACATGAACTAGAGGTCTCGAATTTCAGTATTTGGATCTGTAAATGTGGAAATTGATAATCAAAAGGATAAGATTTATTACATGAAATTACAATTTTTTTAAGTTTAAAGGGGTGATGGACTGAGAAATCAACTTTTCCTTGAGCTTTTGATAAATAAAAGGTCATGGTAATATAAGAATATCTTCTAAGTTTCAGAGCTGAAAACTTCCTTGTTAGTCAAAGCTTTTATAGACACCAGGCCCAGCAAACGGCCTTGTGTTTCATTCTTACGTCATAGCGCCACGAAACACCGTCTCTACAGCGCGTCTAATCCAGTAGCCTCACCTACGACTCATGGAGCTGATCGGCTCGCGCTAGATAGCCAACAACAATAAACATGCTGAGGAAGATAGCAAGATACTGCGCTATTCCTGGTTGTGGAAGAACACAGTTGCTGCATAAGCTTCCTTCGGATCCAAATATTAGGAATAATTGGTTGAACTTTGATTTTAATGAAGTTGCAGCTCACATGCAGAAAACATGTTCACTTCAGTTCACTGCGGAATCGTTTGTAAACAAATCTCCGGTCGATGATGGATTTGGATCCGACAGGAATGGTGCAACATACTATAAAAGCTATATATATATTTGACTATATATATAATATAATTGCTCTTCCAAGCTTTATAATGGCAGTGAATGGCGGTCCAAAAAAGTGCATCCATCCATCCATTATAATACTAATCTGTACGACTCCAGGGGGTTAATAAAGACCTTCTGAAGCGAAATGATGCATTTGTGTGAGAAAAAAATCCATATTTAAAACTTTATAAACTAAAATATCTAGCTTCTGGCAGCATGCCTATGCAAGTCGACTCCAAAAGAGTTTCCCCTGACGAGTTGTAGGAGTAGTGTAAGCTTTGACGCCTCTCGCGTTTCAAACTAATAAGGCTGGACAACAAACTCAGGCTCCTCTGACATTTCTCTTAAAAATTCTCGTTTTGGATTTCTAATTCGTCAATGATGTTTTGTTTTGCTCTATCCTCTTCGCTTCCGTGTTCGTCAGTACGTGATGCGTCAGGTCAGGGGTCACTCTTTCACCGTAAATCAAGGCGTGATACGAAAGCTAGTTGTTTTAGTTTATAAATGTTAAATATGAATATTTTCCTCATACAAACCCCGAATCCTGGTGGAGTACTTATATGATGGATGGATGAATGTTTTTGGGATTCAAAATCAGGACTCCTGTTCACTGCAATTATAATGCTTAAAAATGATTTGATATATCACTGATTGTATTCGTCTGAAAGAATAATGTCATATACACCTAGGACGGCTTGAGGGGGAGTAAATCATGGGAGAATTAAAAAAATTCATTTTTATTTTTATTTTAACCCCTATTATCAATAGATTAACTAAGAAAAACTGCAAACAAACTTGACAGCTAGCGGTCACAGAACATTTAATTTGCTTTGACATTCTTACAGAAAAAGATCTACAGAAAGCATGACAGAACATTACCTCTCAAGTTGAATGGGCTTGACTTTTCCAACTGGGACTTTTGCCATGCTATTAACCCATTAAAAATAAATCTCACTGCACTTGTCCAGTGGCTCAACATGACAAGCATCAAAGTGTAAATGTACTATACATAATTCAGAAATGGATTATTCCTTTATGACTACTGCAACTGTAACAGCTTCTTTTACCAGGGAGGAGCAGAGTCCCTCTCAAAGTCATATGATGGTTTCACTTTTAAAAGCTCATGGCCTTTAAAAGAAAATGTCCAGTTTTGACTTCTTTGAGCTGTTGTGTATGCATAAAAGATAATTTATTTGGATTATAATGATTCATGCATGAAATTGTTATGCCACCTTCTGCAAGGCTTTCATTTACTTTAAGTAGCTGAGCTTACTCTTCCTGTTGAATATAGGAAGTATGTAACTCTTCGAATATTTTTGGCCTCATTCACTTTTGCTTTCTTTGGGTTCCCTAGAAATAATATTTTTGGTGTAGAGCAAAGAATCTTTTAAAGGCAGATTGTTAATTAGTAAAATCAAAATGCCACAAATCTCCATCAACTGCAAGATGCTCTCCTATCAATATGGGCCAACATTTCTAAAGAATGCTTTCAGCTCCTTGTTGAATCAATAGAACGTAGAATGAAGGCAGTTCTGAAGGCAAAAGGGGGTCAAACACAGTATTAGTATGGTATTCCTAATAATCCTTTAGACGAGTGTATACTACTATTCAAAAGTTTTAGGTCAGTAAGATTTATTTTTAAAGAAATACTGTTACTCAGCAAGGACACATTAAACCAATCAAAAGTGAAAGTAAATACATTTATAATGTTACATGTTGCATGGTTTCTACAAAAATATTGAAGTAGTGCAACAGCTTTCAACATTAATAGTAATAATAATGTTTTTTGAGCAGAAAATCAGCATATTAGAATGATTTCTGAAGGGTCACGTGACACTAATGACTGGAGTAATGACCGCTGATTCGAAAGAGCGCCGTTCGCCAGCTTCTGTGTTTATTAGTAACACGCAAGTGCAACTTGGCTGTCATTATGTTAAGCCCCGCCCACCGACTCTACATGATGTGATTGGCTCGACCAGAGTTTGGCTTTTACAGCTCAGAACTGTATTGAGAGTTGCTAGACAATACTCGCGGCAGATTAGATTTGCTGTCGCTAGGGTGCGTCTAGATTTCTAGGCTATTTAAAGTCCTCATGAAATCATAATTGACCTTATTTACTTTGTTAGCACATATTACAGGTCTAAGGGTGATCAATTTATCCTTGCTAGTTAATACACAGAAAACAATTGTTTGCCATGGTAATCTTTAATCAAAATCTTAAAATTAACTTCCGGTCTGGAAACGGCGTTTCTTCTCAGGTGACGGCAGTTTGATGGATTAGGCTTTAAAATGCGTAACCACTTTCCCTCCGCCGAGTGTAAGACGGACAGGAGGAGCGCTGAGGTTAAACCCTGCCATCTGTTCAGTTTCACTTGGAAAAACGTCACAGCACTGAAGAAAACTCACTTTCTACTTCCGGTTCACTTAGACTTTAAGAAATTTTTCCTTTACAAGCCAGTAAACAAGCCACAAATTATTTCCAGATGTTGTCAATAGAGCATTCATTTTTTATTTTTAAGGATTGTGGTTTAAAAACAGGTGATTTTAAACAGTTGAAGAATCACAATTATCAGCGAAAGAGAACTCATTTCAGTATGTGCACGCTGCCAGAGAATCTGTTTCTCATCGCAGCCAGACCGATGCGAGGCATGAAGTCGCTGCTCAAGCACGTGAGAACTGATAAGTGAATGTTAACAGTTGAGAGAGAAAATGCATGAATATAATGGATCCTGCAGTCAGTCTTTAAGTGACAGCATCCAAATTGACCTGCTGTTATTATTAATGCTAATCAAACAACAACAAAAGAGAAAATCTCACACTGCTCTTGACTCAACTGTCACTTATTGGATTAAATATTTTTAAGTATCAGTATTAAGTTTTTTTTTTATGATATTGAAAATAGTGATAAGAATTATACATTTTTAATGGTATAAAAATAAAAACCTTATTTAAAGCAAAAATAACTATGATTGTAAAATAAAATTACTCATATCGTTATATACGATTTTGGTCATATCGCCCACCCCTACATTTATTTATGTAAAAAGTAAAAAAAATAATAATAAAAAAATTTGAATATTGGTTTTTTAGAAGAATAATCGGCACCAGTCTTGAAACAATTTCTGTCTCATATAACAGAATCATTAAATAAGGTGGATAGATCGAAGAACACTGCGGTGAATGCAAAATTGGACCACTAAATTAATTAATTTCATTCAACAGGGATGCATTAATGAATTTATTAATTTCTATGTCAAATAATTGTTGTTCTTTTGAACTTTCTATTTATCGAAGAACCCTTTAAAATATATCAAGGTTTCCAGAAAAACATGTTAAGCAGCACAACCGTGACTGAAGACTGGAGTAATGAAACTGAAAATGATTTCCATCACAGGAATAAATCACATATTCAAATAGAAAACTTTGTTGAAAAACAAAAATGTTTGTGTTTCACTAAAAAATGTCAGTCATAGAGGTTTGGAACAACAAGAGGCTTTATAAATAATAACAGAATTTCATATTGGGGTGAACTATCCCTTTAATATCCTTTTTGGAGCTGAATCAACCATGTATTCCATTCGTCTGGCATCAGGGATAGAGATCGCATCCAAGCGTTCCTGATTCAGGAACATTATCTTCCACTCAGAGATGGCAGATCGCTGGGCCTACAAGTGGAGATACAGAGCCAACAATGAGAAATAAAACCCACAAAAGTTTACATCTGCCAGTAAAGCATCAGGATTACCAGCCCAGCTTCTTTAGTGCTGTATCTCTCACCACCAGATCAGAGAACATCTTTATATTTTAGCATTATTTATATATTATTATAGTATTTATTAATTTGATTTAGCACACTCAAAAAAATTATCCAGGCCCTTCATAGATATGACACATTTAAATTCTGTCCACTGTACTTAAACATATCTAATTTTGTCTCAACTTAATGTAATTGTGTTCAATCAACCTAATATATTCAAAACTGAGGTTTACTTAATTAATTTGTGTTAAACTACATTAAATATTTGTAAAAAAACTGGGCAGTGGATTTGTAGTTCCCAGCATGCTTTGCAAGGGACTGCGTTAGGAGAGTAAGTTTAGGGATTATGTTATTTTATGTGTTTTTTAAGTAAAGGGAAAGATGTTCAGTTATATTTGATATTGAGTTTCTGTAATTTTGTGGTTACCATTATGCAGAAGAGTGGCTGTGTTTAGGTTGTGGGCACTTATACACAAATTCACCTGCCCTCAATTAAATATGAGTGTGTCCCATTAGTTATTTTTGCATTTTATTTCTAAAAAATATGCTTGTTGTTATTTAAAAGTTTTAAAGGTAAATTCAATCGATAAATGTGTTCACCTTACATAATAAACTTTTATGAATTTAAGTTAACATAACATTATTAAGTAAACTGCACATATAAATATTATGTGACTGATAAATTCAAATAATTTTACTCAAATACATTTTTTCAGCTTTACTTGAATTTCTTTTGGTCAAATTACTAAATTGTTATTTGTAAAAATTGCTCAATATTGTTGTGTGCAACCACTTGATGCATCTTTTTTGAGTAAATTCAAATTTTTTGAGCGCATTTTTTGTGCCTGGTTTCCCTGACAGTGCTTAGTTTAAGCAAAGCCTTAGTTAAATTTAGTTATTTAAACAGCTTTTATAAAAATGCCTTGCACAAAAACATTACTGGTATGCATCTACAGATAAAACAATGGCACCAACATTTTTAAACATATGTCATTGCAAGTTATTTTTAGTTAAGACAGCTCAAACAAGCATTTTAGTCTGGCACTAGCTTTGTCCGGGGGATTGTGTGATAATTTGTGGTACAGATTATCGTCAAGCCATGTCAGCATGCCTAACCTCAAATCTCACCACCTGCAAAAATCCACATCAACTGACACTCGGCCTCAATGACACCTGGAGCACCTCAAATTCATTACAGCTTTGGATTTAACAAAATGCTTTATTATATGTGACCCTGGACCACAAAACCATTTTTAAGGGAATTTTGTTTTAAAATTGAGTTTATATATAATAAACAAGCTTTCCATTTGAGCTTGTTTATAGTAAATTTACTAAACATCTTTATGGAACATGATCTTACTATTCTAGTGATTTTTGGCATAAAAGAAAAATCGATAATTTTGACCCATACAATGTATTGTTGGCTATTGCCACAAATATACCCATGCAACGGTCACATATATGCTGAACTTTGTGTGTTCATCACTATAAATAGACCTTGTGGATCTGTGGTAACAAAATTTTAATGCATCTTGCACAGTTGAAGGCAAAGGAAGAAAAGAGAGTTTCCCTGACTTGGTTATCAGTCTCAGGTGTGTCTCTTTTGGTTGCTAATAGGAACACTTTTGTGAAGTGACACTTGGCAACTCTCTTTCTTTGATCTCTTGGTGTCACTATAGTAACCATATAAAACTGTTATTTACACAAACAGCCACTGGAGTGTGCTATAGAGCTTTAATTAAAGCCTTACATTGTCGCTTGTAGTAATAACAGGCTTGTATTTGTAGACCTGTTTATATACTGTAAGTCATAACTATTACTTTATAATGTAATTCATCTTGGCCTTTAAAACTTTAAGCATAATGCATTGTTTTTTTTTGTGTGTGTTGTTTTCAGGTACTTCCAAAGCTCCGGTTCTGGGCAGTGGGTTCCACACAAGTCTGGGAAAAGAATCGCGAGCTCAGACGCTCCAGAACGGTAGGCGCACCTTTATATTAGTCAGCAGCAGTGTGTAGGTGCAGTCAGTGAATGATCACACTTATAAAAATTATGTGCAGGCTTAAAGGGATAGTTAGTTATAGTTCACCCTAAATTAAAAAAACTGTCATTGTTTACTTGCACGCATGCCTTTCTAAACCCATATTTCTTCTGTAAAGCACAAAAGGGGAATGTTCTGGACACTCTTTTCCGCATGATGAAAGTGAATGGGAAAGGGTGCTGGCAAGCTCCAAAAATGACAAAAAGGAGGGAAATAAAAGTATTGCATTATATTCCACATAGACTGTCATTTAAATAAAATAAAAAAATCAAATAAGGTGTTAGATGCATCACATACATCATTCTCGTTTGTGGATAAATATTCCTTCAATATTATGTTTCATAACTCATCTACATTCATTTCTGACCCAGTTACATCCCAAGCGCTAATTAAATTTCTATCATTTGCATCTGCGCTTTTCTGAAAATCACACAAGACATAATTAACTGTTGATCCATTTCATATAGCTCCCTGATAAATATATTTGGGTTCCAGGTGTTGATTCAACTAATATAAGACATGGCATTATGTAAATATGTTTTTGTGTGTGAATCAGAGGAACTGTGAGAACAATGTGTTTTGTGGCATTAAATTCACACATTGTTCAATTACAGCTGCTGGTTCTGCTGCATTTTTCAGAGCTTTAAAGGGTTAGTTCACCCAAAAAAATTAATTCTGTCATTAGTTACTCACCCTCATGTTGTTCCAAAAAACAAAACAAAAATAACATCTTTATTCAACCATTTTGAAATGTTATTGAACAAAAGGGGTCAGAGAGCTCTGGGATTTCATCAAAAAGATCTTAATTTGTGTTCCGAAGATGAACAAGGTCTTATGGAACAACAGGAGGGGGGGTATTTAATGACAGAATTAAAGTTTTGGGTTAACTAACCCTTTTAAAGCACTTAAAGCGACAACACAAAATACTTTTACAGTCAAGGTCACCAACTGTTTAAACACATGATTCACAGAAATGTCTGATAATAGTTAAAAAAACGTTCTAAATGATTGACAACTAAATGTGCATATGAATATGTCTGGTAGTTTTATATGAAAGATTCTTGTAAACTCATTTCAACTTGCGAAAGTGTCCTTGTGGTCACAAACAATAGATTTCATTCATTAAAAGGTGTCTCGTGTCCCTGCAGTGTTTCAGCAGTTATGTAATTCTGCTGTCATTTAGGGAGGTCACTGCAAACCTGGCTGCTAATCCAATGGCATGTGCAGTGTGAAAAATACTCTGGGATTAGACAGGTCTGGAGTGTGTAACGGAGGGTTGGCACACAGTGGTTCCAGAATAGAGGGATTATGCTCTTAAAAGCTTTCAGAGTTATTTTTGGCCTTGGTCTGCCACTTGACACTGCAGATTTTGGGCTCCAATGTTTAGGAACAAAAAGTCCAGCATCCATTTTAACATCTGTGGCTTTGTGATTGTTAACTCTTTATACCGTAAGCTAAATCATGGGTTTCTTACTTTTTGATCCCAACGACAACCAAGTATGATGCGAGGGACCGCTTTCCTAAAGTATAAAAGCAGCTATTTATTTTAATGTATAAAGAAGACCTGTTTATTATGTGGGACAATATATATATACAGTTGTGGCCCGAATTATTGCCCCCCTTTTAAGTATGCCTGTAAAATAATTCTGCATTGGTAATACTTTTGTATTATCTTTTATTCCAAAAATAATCACAAAAATTTAACCTTTCATTGAAGTAAAACAATTGAAAATGTGGGGAAAATCTCTTTATGAAATAAATGTTTTTCTCCAAAACACGGGCATAATTATTATCACCCTTTTATTCAATACTTTTTTCAACCTCCTTTTGCCAAGATAACTGTCTTCTTCAATAATTCCTGATGAGTTTGGAGAACACCTGACAAGAGATCAGAGATCATTCCTTCATCCAGAATCTCTCCAGATCCTTCAGACTCCAGCTCTTCTCTGCAGTTCATCACTCATTTTCTCTTGGGTTCTGGGCAGAAGCTTTATTTTGTGCTCAGTGACACATTTTTGTGTTGATTTTGATGTTTGTTTTGGATCATTATCCTGATGGAAGATCCTACCACGGCCCATTATCAGATTTCTATTAGAAGCGTCAGGTTTAGATTTTTTATCTGTTGGTATTTGCATGAATCCATGATGCCATGAATCTGAACAAGATGTCCAGGACCTCCAGCAAAAGAACAGGCCCACAGCATTAAAGATCCAGTGGTATATTTAACCGTGGGCATTGGATACTTTATATCCCTCTTTGCACCAAATCCATCTGGTGGGCCTGCTGCCAAAAAAAGCTATTTTTTTGTTTGTTTATTTTCTGACCACAGAACCAGGTCCCTTGTGAAGTTCCAGTCGTGTCTGATAACTGTAAATGCTGGATTTGTTTTTTGGATGAGAGAGGAGGATTTTTCTTGAAACCTTCCCCAACAACACGTGATGATGTGCTGTTTGATACTTTTTAGGCTTTCTGATCCCAAGAATCAACTAATCTCTCCAGTTCTCTGTCTGTGATCTTGGAGAGTCTTTGTCCACTTAAACTCTCCTTCTTTCGTGCATTAGGACGATATAGACACACGTCCTCCTCCAGGCAGATTCAAAACATCTTTAGTTGACTGAACTTCTTAATTATTGCCCTGATTCTTAATTATTGCCCAATGCTTTAACTATTTTCTTACAGCCACTTTCCATTTTATGAAGCTCAACAATCTTTTGCTGCACATCAGAACTATATTCTTGTGTTTTTACTCATTGTGATGAATGATTAATTGAATTTGGCCTTTGTGTTTCCTCATATTTATACTCCTGTGGAACAGGAAGTCATAGCTGGACAATTTCATGCTCCTAGTCACCTTGGTGTGCTAAACAAATGAACGGGAATATATATATCAGAGATATTTTACTAATGAAAATTGTGTCCAATGTGTTTTGGAGATAAAAAAAATTTTCTCAATGTAATTTTCTCCCCAATTTCAATTATATGACGTCACTGACAGGTTCGATTTTTATTTTTTATTTTTTTATTTTTATGAATGATCACATTTATCAAGTGGGCCAATAATTCTGACCACAACTGTATAGTGTAATATGTTTATTGTTTGTATACTGTCTTTGCACTAAATCAAATAGAAAAGTACAATCTGTATAAACCTAGAAGGTAAACTGTAAAACTATATTCACATTCCACAAACTGTCAATAGAATACAGTTAATCATGATCAAGCTTATGATTTACAACCAGTATTCATAAAATAGAATAAGGCAGAAATAATTTAAAATCCCAGAATGTTTCCTTGGACCCATTTTCAGCCACCTGTGGCTCCACAGACCTGTTTGAGAAAAAAGTTTAATGCACCTATGCATCTGCTGACTTCATTAACACATACAGTATCTGCACATTTAGAAAACAGATCGATGAAAGCTTTTGTTACTTATAAACGTGTGTGTGTGTGTGCAATTTCAATCATAATTAATGACCTGAATTTGTGAAACTCATCAACTCCATCTGAAGAAACCTAAATCATTCTCATTGTTTACAATGTGGGAGACTTTCACTGTCTGGGTGAACAAGGTCTTTTGCTAAATGATGTATTGAGTAAACAGAACTCGGCCAGATAGACTATTGGACTGTTTTTTCAATGTGGATTTTAATATGCTAAACACATCGAGGCCCGCAGTGGGATTTCAGGGCAGACTGATTTATGTGTCCAATGAATTACAACATGGCCTGTTTTGAGCTCATCTGTGAAGGAGTAAATGTACGACTGTGAAAGAAGGGGAAAACGGGACGTGGCCTCACACGGGACGTAAAACAGCTGTCTTTCTGCCCGTTTTCACTTCCAGGCTCCACTAAAAGCCTGTCTGGCTGTGCACCGTTCTCATGACATCAGTGCTACTGGAAAACCAAACACCTGCGTGTGAAGTCATGGCTCGGTGCGCAAGTGTGCGTGTATGCATGTGTATGTATGTTTGCTCAATCTGATGCATATGTGTGTCCTGTCTCTAGGGAAACGGCAGATACACAACCTCGGCAGCCAGCTGCAGCTGAACCAGCACTGCCTGGATACGGCCTTTAATTTCTTCAAGATGGTTGTGAGCAAACACTTGACACGAGGTCGGAAGATGACACATGTCATAGCCGCCTGCCTCTACCTGGTCTGCAGGACAGAGGGAACGCCACGTATCCTTCCCACATTGATCCTTAGGGTGTGAAACCCTAGTGAAACTCTTTGTGAATGGTAATCCTTCGAGAAAAGTGTTCGCTGTGCATACTCAACCCAAATTAAGTACAGGATTTAGCCAAGTCTTTAAAGGATACATAACAGTACAGTTTCTGCTAATATCATGTTAATCTTGAGTACCTAGAGTAGTATTGCATCCTTCATTTCTCCGAAGAGTCTTTAGTTGTATCATATAAGTGCAGTGGGCAGAGCTAAAGAGTCATTAGTAGACACACACACACACACACACACACACACACACACACACACACACACACACACACACACACACACACACACACACACACACACACACACACACACAGAATAGCAGAGGTGGACAGTAACTAAGTACATTTACTTAAGTACACTTTTTGAGTATCTGTACTTTACTTGAGTATTATTTTTTTCTGGAAACTTATGACTTTAACTTCACTACATTTGAAAGACAAATCGTACTTTTTACTCCACTACATTTCTATCAAGGTCCTCAAAGTCGAAAGTCGTTTCTGTAGCAGCTTTGAAAGTCAGTGGATGATTTTTTTCTTCTTTAAAAGGTGTTTGGGTTTTTGCAGAAAGCCTTTCAGGAATCAATCTTGGAGGCTCACTTGAAGATCAATGATTTCACAGCATTTTTTTGAACATTGATTTATAGTTTATAGCAAAATGGAAGCAGACAGATCTCAAAATGTTAATTTTGGTGAGTAATCACATAAACAAAGTTGATTATGCATAAACAGTTGGAGAACATCAGATGTGTATCATTGTATTGGATCCGTGCATTCGGGCTTAAATAGATTAAATATATACATGAGCAATTTAAGTTTCTTAGGATAAAAGTGCCTATTTAAATGCAAAGAAAATGTGAGGTTTGAGAGTAAAAATATTAGTTAGTGGCTGTTTTTTTTCTCCATTCTTTAATTGATGCAATCAGGTAATCTGACTGGAGAACTGGTTGCTTACATATTGTTCCATTCTGTTTTTACAGGAAGTTGACATTTTTTCATTTTATAATGCGTCTAGATATTCGCTAGATTTGTCCAAAATAGATATTCTACTAACTTTGCAACTATATGTCATCTAACTCATTAGAATATTAGTACTCGACTGTTAAATTAGGGTAAGGTGTTAGGATTCTGGTAAGTATAATAAGTTGGCATGTAGTTGTAGAGTTACTTATAGTCAGTAGAATGTCTGTTGGTTGGGAAGCATCAAAAACAAGTGTTAGCAGATATTAAGCAGAACGTCTACTAATACTCTAATGAGAGTTAGATGACATGTAGTTGTGTAGTTACTGTTGGTAGAATATCTAAAGTGGACTATCAAAAATAAAGTGTTTCCTTTCTATGCATAGACAGCTTCATCAGAAGTTGGAACAAATCAGCATAAACCAACCTGGACCAGCATAGAAATTCATTATGGTCTACAATAGTCTCGTTTACCAGCCCATGCTTTCCCTAGGGAAAACCCGGTTTAGGGTCTGCAGGGATGTGTCAGGATGTGAAAACAATAGTGCTAAAATATACTGTCAGAGATGAAAGAGAGGAAGAGGAAGAGAGTTGACTGCACCTTTCTCAGAGGATGTTCCCTGGAGTAAATTATGGAAAGCATCCCATCAAGTCACTCTTCGAGAGTTCAACTCTCTCATTTTGTTAAGAACATTTTCAGTGTCCTTCCTGGTCATTTAACCTAAAAATGTATGTCCCTTTACTTGGATTTTTTAGGAAAATATAATTTCCCTGTTACAAATTTTTAGGTTGATTTTTTTCCCTCCAATCTGTCAAAATTGTGTCAAATTATGTGAGTTTGAGACTCGCCACACCTGTTACAACAGCATGCCTGGATAGTGTTACACCACTGCTTTCTCTCTCTGTCTCACAAACAAACAGACTCTTATACTGGCAACCACCATCCTATCTGTCTTCTTGGGTCACACCCAGATCTCCGCTCTGCTTTTGTGTAGCGTCAGGCCTGTCTGGGTACCTGGTGTACCGTTTAGAGTTGCCAAAGGAGAATTGTTAGCTGTCCCTGGGTGGGGCTCTTTCAGTTGCATGCAAAGATTCGGTTCTTCACGGTAAACATCAGAAACACAAAGAAGTCCTCCAGTTCTTTACAGACTACCAAACCCATTCCAAACAGTGGACTATATTTAAATGTGTTGTGCTTTGCCTCAACAAACATCCTTATATTTATCTCATGTTTCTTTGTGAAATGATATACAGAATTATTTGGTCTACACTGTAAACCCGGATAAGTTGGCAAAGCTCTTGTGAAAAATGATTTTGCATTTTAATTGCAATAAAACCCAACATAACATACTGTAGACTCTCTTAAAGGGATACTTCACCACTTTTTAATATTAAACTGTTATTCCCTTAACTAAAACGAGCTGATACATACCTCTCTCATCTCAATGCGTGCACTTAATCGCTCTGACGCGCGGTGACGATCTGATAGCATTTAGCTTAGCCCACTAAACCCAGTTCATTCACTATGGTACCAAACAGAGATCAAGTTAGAAGCGACCAAACACCTCCAGGTTTTCTCTTCTGCTGCTTGCACGAGTAGTTGAACGACCTAGTATGGTGACAAAATAAAACGTGGCGCTTTTCTAAGCGGATTAAAAAGGAGAACTATAATGTATGGCGGAATAGCACTTTGTGCAGTAAAAAAGTCCCGGCTGAAAAATCCTCCCTCACATCTCCCCCTCCCTCTCTCATTTCTGTCAATATGGGGGAAGGGGTAGATGTGAGGGAGGATGTTTCAGCCGGGACTTTTTACTGCGCCGAGTCAAAGTACTCTCAGAAGAAGTGCTAAATAAGTGCTATTTCTTGTTCATTTTTAGCCATTTAGCTGGGCTTTAACTTTATTGGAGTGTATTTTGGGACAGCACATCTGTTTAGACCAGGTTCTCTAAAGGTGTAGATTAGCTGTTGTTCTGGAAACACTGATTCAATGAGCTTCACTGACCTGATCTGTTGATTGTTGGGCTGACCGGTCATGATTTCAGAGGCTCATCATGCTGAGATTCTTGGTTTGTTGCTTACTGGTACATTTTTTCCATAAATGCCCAGTTCTAAAAACAAGGGGTCCTTCAAATTCAAATCGTACATATACAGTGGACACTACAAGACAAGTCATGCATGGCCTTAAAAACTTATTTCAGTAAATGCATGTATTTCTCTAAAATAATTTCATAGGTTTTGATCCTTTCGGGAGGTGCCACAGCATTTAGCAAGAACAATGAAGTCGAATCACAATCAAATAGAACCAGATTAGTATCTGAAATCAGAAATCTCATTAAATAGTGTAATACCTGCTGCAAGAACACCTGCCGTATCTGATCAGTGATTCTTAACTAGGGCGCCTCAAGATCATATAGAGACATGAGATTATAGTGCTTTCAGGATGTTAAACACTAACGATATCTCCTAATATCCTTTTTTGCATGTGTTGCTGTTATCCCTATAATTTGTATCCTTTGCTGTGTTGCTGCAGTTTTTGTCAATGGTTCATATCTGGTCTTGTAGTGTTTAAGAGATAAAGACAGTTATCAATATCACTGATTTCAGTAAGTATAAATACTCTCTTTCACAGTAGGCCGTAATTAAGTCCGTCAGACTCCTGATAAAGTGGGATTAGCTTGTCTTGTAGTGATGCTAATCTCTGTGCTAAAGGGGACATTAGTCACCATGGAGACATGTGCCTCAGGTGTGTGTGCCAATCAGGTGAGCAGTAACAGATGGTCTGGGTGAATCTCTTGCAGCGATAAGGAGATCCTGTCTGAGGCCCATTGATGTAGAGATGATCAGTGAAAGTCGAAACTCCCCCAGTGACAATTACAGAGCCGTCCGATGACTATTAATCACTGTGACCAGGATTAATTTAGAAGCAGAATTGACTTTTTATTTTTAGCCATGTAGTTGGACAAAGATGTTTAGATCTTTATCACACGTTTAAACATTTTTCTGATATAATCCATTTGTTTTGTATTCTCCTTCCCTTCCTTAACTGATGTGCAGACATGCTCCTGGACCTGAGTGATCTTTTACAGGTTAGCTGCCTTTCATTTCAATTTCTTTCATCTATTTCCCACAGTACTCCAAATAACATAATGCAATCTAATGTTAAGTTGCATGTTGTTCAGCATTCAAATAATCTATTATCCCCTCCATATGACCATATGAAATAAATTCTTTATGATGTATTGCACATGATAAACAGGAAAGCAGACCATGTCAGAAATGATGATATCCAGTTTCAGTCCACCTCACATAATACCACTGCTTTCTCTTCATTTAAAAGGCCAGATTTTTCACACTTTTTTTTAACAAGTTTGACATTTTAAATGGATATACATGCATATGCCAAAATATTGTATTTCTTAAATCTGATTGGTTAATTCAGTTAAGAAGCTGTTATACTCACACCTGTGACTGCGTACACATAATACGAATTCTGTTGTGGTGAAGTTTTTTGGTACCCACATACCCTGCCAGTTACTTGGCAGAGGAATTGCTTACTGATATTTATTAATAAACTATTTAATTAAATGTATAATTAACTATTTATTGAACATTTGCTTGTTTTGTATTAGCATACTTGATTAAGGCCATGGTCCAGTAATTTTACAACAAGAGAATAATACTGCTTTTTAAATTCCTTATTGGTTTATTTGACAAGTTGTTATACTATGAGGCTACATTTTGTTTGTGGACAGTGCTGTCTTTATGAGAATATATACAATATACATTTTATTAGTAGTTATTCTAGGGCCAGACATTTTGGTGCTTAAGCACTGGTGTAATGTTATTTTTACTCCCTCAGCTGTCCACTGAACTGTATCTGCTATTGAACAGACACTAGATGGTTGGGGTGGAGGCTCAAAAATGTCATGAATCTTTAGCAAGTGCAGCCACACCCTAATCTGACAAGACCCCAATATATCCTGCCTGGATGCCAGTCTAACTAGGGACCTGGTGCTGAGGTCATAACCTCCTCCGGTCTCTGATGTGCTGTTAAAAGTGCACATATTACAGTGTTTTATATTTTACACTCTACCTTTGGCATAATTATATTATACCAAACACACCTGAAACAGATAATTAGGCTCTTCAGGATTACTTGAAACTTCACTCAGCTCACTACGCCCTCAAATAGGGCATTATTTGAGGGAACAGACATTTTTAGTGGTGTCCGAAACCATAGTGGACGCTATCAAGGGCACTAATTCTTTCCCACATTGCGCCACTATAACGAGTGTACAGCTGATGTACTCTAAATGGCTGTCCAAATTCACTCAGTAATTTCCATGAACTCCTTCAAGTGAACTGCATAGGATTCAGCCAGAGATGGCCTTATTATTGAGATAGGAAGGTCCGTGGCTCTACCATTGGAAAAAGCATAACAGCTAACTTAAATTACGTGTGCCTTGATAACCTCGATCACATTACATTTAAAAGCAAATGTTTAAGAGCAAACAAGTTGAAGATTAGCCGGTGGGCTGTCGATTCATTAAATGATAAGCTATTTCCTCACAAAAGTGTTTTTTTCAGTGTAGTGAAGCCTCCTTTCCTGCATACTGCAGCATTTAGCAGGCATTGT
This sequence comes from Pseudorasbora parva, assembly GCF_024679245.1. Classification (NCBI taxonomy): domain Eukaryota; kingdom Metazoa; phylum Chordata; class Actinopteri; order Cypriniformes; family Gobionidae; genus Pseudorasbora; species Pseudorasbora parva. The sequence goes on along the minus strand of NC_090186.1, from coordinate 8,886,950 downwards.
GCTTTTTTCGGCTACGGTTGCAGACTTGTCTTCAAGTGGCTTTACCTGAACATTTTTGTGAAATTCAGTTAGGCTGAATCGGGTTGGATATAAACTTCGTAGGACAGTGGTTCTCCAGGAGCAGGGTTGAAGACTTCTGCTCTACCGATCAACAGTTTGAGCTCAGGAAGGTTTCAAAAGTTTTACAAGAAACCAAGACAGATATAAGAAACGTTCATTGAGTGAAAACAATAGACTGTGAATTGAGTAGTTGAAAGACTAGTTAGTAGACTGCAAGTATGTGTTTTACAGGCCATTAACAGAATGATTAGCATCTTCTCTTAGCCTTTGCTAAAAACTCATATGACATGCCTTACAATATGCTTCATAAAATGCATAATTTTAGAAATTTCATCCTCAGATTTGAAATGAAGCATGACCACACCGGTGGCTTCACATTAGTTGTGGTTATCACTTGTTATACATTACACATAATATTTTTATACATATTTATACACATTTTAATATTTGTTATTTTTGTTTTAATGGTTGAGCCTATATATCGTCATATTAATAACAATCTGAGTAATTCTGAGTCTTGAATTGTAAACTCTTAATCGTTGGCTTTCTAGATATACCGGTATGTTACTTATTTGTGTCTACTCAGAAAGACTTTCGAGCTGCAGCCCTTTTATTTGGGGTATGTCGAATTGCCCCACTTGACATGCAAGGGGTTAAGAAATACTTTTATTCAGTAAGGATGCTGAAATTGATCTAAAGTGACAGTTAATTATTTTTATAATATTTCTAAATATTCCAATTTCAAATAAATGCTGTTATTTGTAACTTTCTATTCATCTAAGAATCCTGAGGAAAAAAATCATTATTTCCACCGAAATCTATAAAGTACTGGGTTATAATATGATTTTATGATCAATTAATGGATTTGACAAAATAATGTTCCTCTCTGATTCATTTTAAAGTGGAAATATATACAGACAATATATACAGACTAATGAGAAGTAATTATGGAAGATATTTAATTACCTGTGTCAAGAATCAGTGATTGGTAACGTGTAAAGTGTAACCCATTAAATACTTAACAGTTTTCAGTTATATTTCTGATTGTTGTAGGTTAATGTGTACATTCTGGGAAAGACCTTTCTCCTGTTGGCTAGAGAGCTCTGCATCAACGCTCCGGCTGTCGGTAAGTCTCCCTGTAATGACCTCTCTGTGACATATCTAATATAATTCAGCTGACCGGAACAGTGCTTTTGAATGAACCTCATTAATAAAGCAGGTAGCATCCCTCAAAACAATTCATTTGCTAAATTGGTTATCAATAATACACCATGGCTGGATCAATACAAGTACACTCAATCTGTTCATCTGATCTGGCCTATGGATTCCTAGTTGCATCAAAAGGGAGAAGATTTGCTGTTGTTTTACTCTCATTCAGACATGTTGAGCTACATTTTCTGCAATTCAAACCATTTCAGACCCGGGTTGAAAATGTTTTACCTATCTGGAAATTATATTCATGTCAAGTTGCAGTCTTGCCAGATGTAACTAGGGGGCACTGCGTCATGTCAAAAAAAAAAAACATTATGGTCCATCATACTCATTGCAAACCCTTTTCCACCTTCTGTGCGCACTAAGAGAACAGAACATGTCTGCAGTTTTTAAAACAGACTCATTAGATTATAGGAAGCAAAGACAAAATGATTCAAGTATACACCAGAGAGCATCCCAATGTTAAAGTACTGGGCATAATCCCAGAGTGCAGTCTGATTAACAGCTCTCCATGTGTCATAATTCCATATTCATCTGTTTTTGTGGGGGGGGTTTTTGGTCAAAAATCTGCTGTTTTACCAAGCTGCATCTGCTCCATGTTTACTAAAGCCTTAATTAGAATGCAAACGGTGGAGCAGCAGATTCTATGGGCTCAATTCAAACAGACTCCCTATTCAGTTCCTCATGCTGTCCGCTGGGGATAATAGGTTCTTTATGTGGCCTTTCAAGATGAATATTTCATCTACACTTAACAATCACTGTCTCATTAACACAAGCCCACTGCATTTATAGTGTGTGGCTTCATTTTTTTGGGTTTCAGTTAAAATATAAAATGCACATGATTACATATAAAAAGCTTTTTATTTTGAAGTGTATATACTTGTATACACTTTTAGGGCATCTAAAATATAGATGGAGTTCAACCTCCCTGGCTGCTGAAGTCAGGACTGAGCAGAATAGAATCATTACATCATTCATTGATGCATTTCATGAGTGCATATTTAAGAAGTAAAAACAACTTTGAACTTGAGTCACAAAAACGTTTATAATCTGCAGTTCAGGAAGCGGATCACTAATACAGGACATTTTATTTGTCAATCAGCATCAAGCTGAAAACAAATAAGTTATGTACAAAACATGACACACTAGTGGCTTCCGTCCACTATCAGAGCAGTACAACTATCTCATTTATATATATATATAGATCTGCTTGCTGCAGCATCAATAATTAAATCAAATATATATATTTTTTGCAATAAATAAAGCTGAAGAACATTCCTTCCATCTGAGCCCATTGTGGTACTAAAGGGCTGTTACCATCGAGTTCACCACTGCTACATAATGAAGGCAAGAGCCTCACAAGACCCTGTATTCAATCCATTCTGATTCCAGTGAGCGGAATGCACTGCTATGGGACGTCCTGACAATTTCAGGCATAGAAAACCAGTTCTGGGATCTGCCCTCCCTGCACTCCAGTTCCGTTAGTACTGTCCGAGGAGCACTGAAACTGGAAGGTCACCTTTCCACATTGCACTTCTGTCATACCCTCCTGTCCAAAGTAGCTAAGTTCATTCCCGTCTAATACGGCACTGACTGTGTAGAAGGTGTCCTGCTCCACTTGGACCGGGTGTTCAAACCATACAGAGAAGGTGCCGCTGGATCCATCAGAAACAAATTTCGTTAGGTTCTGGGCCAGGGTCACTCCTTGGCGCTTGAGTTCGATCTTGACGCTGTACTCTGCCTTTCCACCACTGGAACCAAACAAGCCAAGACCTGCGATAAAGATCCTCTTGTCCACCGCAAACTGGATGCTGTCACAGCGTCCGCGGTAGCGCCACTGGTTACTACGGTAAGCAGAGGACTGGAAACGATGGCAGCGCTGCGGTGTCAGACCCTTTCTTTTTTGCAGTGGGAATTCCAGCTTGGGCTTATTAGCTGCCGTATACCACAGAAAGACATCATGAGTCTCTTCCAACGTTAAAATGTCTGACTGCGCAGCTCCGTTGGCAAACTCCTCCAGGGTCATGGTTGGGATGCGAACCAAGTAGAGAGCCTTGCCCAGCACTGCCCTTTTATTACGAGCGGTCGGTCCCAGTCCCTGCCTTTTGCATTCAGCCACAGACCAATCGAGAGCTGCCTGGAAGACCACTGCCTCCCGCGTGTTGAGGGTCTCTCGCTTTAGTATGATCTCCAGCGTTTGAAGATCAATCTCACAGAAACCCTCCGAGTGAAGCGCCAGCTCAGCCTGAGCATCAATGACCTCCCAACACCGCTGGGTCAGCTCAGGCTCCTCAAAAAGTCGACTCTGGGACAACAACACACAGGCATTTTTGGCCTCTAGGCTCGTCTCCAGAAAGGTGACACAGGCCTTAGCCAGTGCAGGCACTATATATTTTTTGGCAGCGTACAGAGTGGCCAGCACTGTGTCCGCTTCAAGTTCAATCTCATCGCTGTACATGTACCTGAAAGTGAACACAAAATGGAATAAGAAATCATAACTTTCCAATAGTTTTACAAGCATTAGGCTCTGCAGTGATTAAGTTAAGAGTTATATGCATGAGTCAATGATAAAAAATAAACAAAATGTAAAAAATCAAGGTTAAAAATGCATCTTGAAAGTGTACTCTTTGTATTAATTTTAGATTCATATTGTTTTGAAAAACACAACATTTAAGAAAATTAACCAAGTAAAAAGAAATTACATATTCCTTAAACCTTGAAAACACATGAACATACAATTTTGTTAACATTTGACAAAAAAAGTATTATTCAATGTATGCAAATATATTTTTCAATGTACATCATGAATTCATAAATATGACATTTTATGAGTTGCACCACATGATTTCATATCCTGAACAAAGTCAAATTGTCTGATATTAAGACACTTACTACGAACATCGGTACAGTCACAAGGGACTATGTTATGTTTTTCTTTTCCATGTTGGTTGCACCAAATGACTTTGGTGGAAAAAGAAGGCTTTTAAATATTACTAAAGAGTTTCCAATTTTTTAAAGCAGAGAATTTCATATGATTTTAGTGTTGTCAAATCGATTTATCGCATCCAAAATAAAGATGTGTTTACATAATATAGGTGCATAAACTATATATAAACACACACATGTATGTATATATTAAGAAAAATATTATATTTATATATTAAATATTCATATTTATATAAACATTTATACAGTATACACATGCTAATATTTTTATGCATGTGTGTATTCAAATATACATAATAATTATACACAATACACACATATATTATGTAAACAAACCTTTATTTCGGATGCGATTAATCGCAAATAGTCGATTTGACAACACTAGAATAAATTAATCAATCAAGAAAAAGAAAAGGACTGTCACATTCACCCAAATGCATTAGAAGTAAGTGCAACACTTACTTCAAAAGGATTAAAAAAGCAGCAGGCTCCACGTCAGGAATATGAATCTCAGATTCTCCTTCCGCTAGATCTCCGTAAAACATGGCACCAAAAACAGAACTCCCTACTGCCAGCACATACTGAAAGCACAAATGTCACACAAAAGCAGTTAAGCATACTGTTGATGAAAGAGCCACTTGAGATGCATGACAAGGGAGGATGCACTCACCTTGTGTGCTGGAACTTTTTGGGATGCGCCAGGAGGACCCACAACAAAATGAACATCTGCCATGAGTTCGTTATTGAACATCAAAGCATTCCTGAAGAGAACAGAATGCAATAAACATATTATTCTTTGGACCAATAACAGCTTAATATTTTGAAAATCATGCACTCTTACCTCTCTCGCAATGTAGGATGGGTGGACTGCCAGCTGGCAGTCTCGACGTTATTATTGTTGATGTTCTGCTGAGTGGCAGTTGTAGTCGGCGTTGTCACCGTTTGAGTGACTTGGACGATGGTCTTTTTGCCGGCAGCTGTTACTGCTGTGCTGTTACTGTTAGGAAGGTTGGTGTTTATGCTGGCAGGATAGAGTTCTGCAGCCATCTTCTTCCTCAAGGACAAAGTCACGAGTTCATAGCATACTGGCAGCTTGCTGAGCTGTTTCCCACTCTTTCTTGTCCTTTTTAAGGTTTCTGGAAGCAAAAGGAAAAACGTCAAAAACTTCATGATCCTGCCATACAGGCAATCTGGCGTTGTTGGCATCAGCAAGTCTATCCACCGGTTTCAAAAAGACAGGTGTATCAGTGGGTAAAACAGCTCCCTTTGATTTAATTAGAAACTAAAAGCCTTGGTCAATCAATACACGCGCTTCCATAGCTTATCTCTCTCTCTGGCACATTTACAAACCCGAAATATTCCAGCTCGGAAGACTTTTTCCTCTTTATCATCGCATCCTCGCGATTCCTTGATGTCTCGCCAGTACGGTCTTTATACAGTGAAAGCAATAATTTTACAATGTTCGGTTGAATATGTCAGGTCTGAGTCGACCACGGAAAGTGCTACGTTGTCCTGGTCTGCCTACATATCTGCGTGTATCCCTTCTCTACTCCGTACTGTAAAGCCAGTTTTGTGTAGCGGGAGAGGACGCCCAGCTCTGTGCTGACAAATCAAACCACGAGTGAATCGGACGTCAGTAGCCCAGAGGCGCCTCCCACACCCCCGAACCGCCAGCCCCTCTCTCCGTAGCACACACAAGCACGAATTAACCCATTGCGCATTGTTTACTACGGTTGCGAACCGAGAACAGTTCCGTTAAAAACCAAGCGAATCCAAAGATTTCGTGGAACACATTACTGAAATACTCTGACAGTGTTTGCTACACTACTAATGTCTATTCCCGAACGAATGATTTTTATGAGTCGGCTGTTTGTAGTGAATCAAAACATAGAACACGAGCGACCAATGAATGATTCTTATGAGTCGACTCTGAAACATTTATGAATCAATCGGAGATTTACTGAATTAGCTTGAAGTTATAACTTTCATTTACGAACTGAACTTGTAAGGTAGTGTGATACTATGTAGCCCTGCACTACAAAACCAGTCATAAGTTGCACGGGTATATTTGTGACAATAGTCAACAATACATTGTAGTCTATGGGTCTAAATTTGGGGGTTTTATTTTATGCCAAAAATTATTCGGATATTAGATCATGTTCCATTAATATATTTAGTTAATGTCCTGTATTTATTTAAAATATATATAATATTATTAGTAACGTGTTGCTAAGAGCTTAATTAATTTGGACAACTTTAAAGATGATTTTCTCAATATTTAGATTTTTTTGATTTGTAGCCTATCTTGGCCAAATAAGCATAGGCCTACTGTCATATTTACAACCACACATTAATGGAAGGCTTATTTATTCAGCTTTCAGATGATGTACAAGTCTCAATAATAATAATAAAAAAAACTTAAAGGCTGCTTTTGTGGTCCAGGGTCACATTTTAATTTACAAGTGGTTTACATGGCATTGTGTAGTTACGGATAGCCTACAGATGCTGCTGGACAGTGTTTTTATAAAAATTTATGAAATGTTATTTTATTGTTCGAAGTGCATGGATTTCATTTGTGATTCACCTAAAAAGCCTGTTGTCGACATGTGTAAGAGAGTTCATACATACACATTTTGTAATAAATGCATTGCATTTATTAATGTTCTATTGAATTTGACTGACATAAATGTCATATAACAATAAATGCAATTTATTAGCCTACTTAGACTAGAAAATAAAATAACACTAAATTAATGCGTGTTAAGCAACTCGAATCGTTAACGGGAATCAGAATCGTTTAATTCACGATTCCCATCTCTATTGTTGACAATATGTTCACGTCACCACTTCCACCAACACGGGCATACAAATAAAATCAAGATTTATCATATCTTAGACTGTTCCATGTTATCATCACGAGGGACAAGCAGATTTGATCTGTGTTATAGGAAATCCCCCGCGAAGCTTTGAAGGCATTTGTTGTATTTTATTAAGTAACTTTTTCCACCAACACAGAACTCAGCATTGTAACGCTTTACCAGAAGCACCGAGCTTCAGTTGCAGTGTTTGAACTTCATCAGTCAATTTGCTGATGCAGCCTTAAATGTCTCATAAGGGGATAAACATCTGCAACCAAGAACTCAACCTACTAAGCAAATCTTTGATGTGGTCGGAAGAAATATTGCGCGTGCTCACCATTAACATGCACGATCAATGATATAGCGCGAGCGTTATTTACACACCGGGTTTAAAGAGATAAAGTAGCAGCAGAACCGAGCAACCGTCCGCATAGACTTGTGTCCACCAAAACGGACTCTTTAGTCGAAGTAATATGAATCATTATTCGCGATTCAATAAAGCAATAACCGCAGAGGAACTTAAATAGTGCATCATTAGTCTTTATTTACCTTATTGTGCCGACCGAAGCGTAGCTGGCAGGAAAATACATTCAGGTTTGATGTTTGAAGGCTCGCTGGCAGCCAGGAGCCATGTTAAATCTACAGTGTGCTATGAGAGAGAGGGGGTTGGGCTTGCACAGCTTTCCCGGATCTCCAACAGAGGGCTCCGGCGCTGGAAACGGGATCCTTTGCCTACGATAAGCGGCTTATCCATCTCACACAATTTAAACAATGATGTTTTTTGCCAGCCAGAGTCTGTGCAACTTACACAGTGAGTGAAATGTTCTAAGGACTTTTAGTAAGTCACTTTGGGTCGGAGAATCTAGTTAACGTCTCAAAGGTGCACGGAGTAATGTTTTGTTTATTATTATTTTTATATAGCTTGCTACATAAAGAATTTAGTTGCATATTTTAAGAAATTAAAATGATGTAAACATTCATGAGATGCAGACTCCAGTCATATCAGCCTTTTAGAAAAAGCTGTGTTTATTCAACATGAAGTAGTCGCCCACTTATGGATGATGCCATTTTGGCATTATATGCAGCCAATGCAGTTCTGACTAACTCCTGGGGGGTTATGAATTATAAAGTAGTATATATATTATTATATAAAATAGAAAATTAAATTCGCTGTCCCATTGATTACAGTATTTACACAAGGGTTTTGATTTTTTGGCAGGATTGCCTTCCGTCTTACATCCATCATCCCTCTGTGTTTTGTTTTTTGTTTTATCCCCGCGTTGTCACTCGTCATCTGACCTCACACATTAACCTCGCGACAACGGTCACCAGTACTTTAGGTTACTGCAGATACAGAGCTCAGATTGGAAAGTTTTTTTTTTACTTCGGTATTATTATTTTTTTATAACGCAGATTAAAATACGGGATATTTACAGGAAAATAGTAATACGGGAGGACGGCTGGAAAGAATGGTAAAATATGGGACTTTCCCAGCCAAAACGGGATAGTTGGCAGGTATGGGTGCAATGCCGCCTCAAGCCCACCCACCGACTCGTGGAGCTAAACGGATTGCGCTACCGAGCAATAAACATGCCAGTTCAAGCTCACGTGCGTAAGACATTGCACGTTTGTTCGCTTCATTTCACTGCAGAATCGTTTGTAATTAAGATACAGGTCGAGACTGGATGTTCAGACATATTGAGATTAATACACAATGCTGTGCCTTCTATATTTGATCTGACAAGAATGGTGCAACACACTTACTATGTGAGTAAAACATGTTTTTATATTTGATAGTGTTGCATTGTTACAGATCGTATTAATTATGTGTACGTGTCTAACTGAACATACCTTAGCACGCTGTCACAGGCTGGAGAATCCTTTATTTCTGGTGTTGTCATTGTGTGATCAGACTCAGACATGTATGGGCCAGGGCTCGTAAAGCTCAACGTCCCGGTCTATGTGTTTTTCAGACAGGCTACCAAAACATAAGGCCAGCCTGCCAATGGGCTATCTTGAATAGTGAAATAGCATTAATTTCTTGATCGGGGTTGTTCACTCTCTTGGCTTTATTCTCTTGATATTTGAAGGGCGAGTGGCATAAAGACATTTTGCGAGTCCTGTGAGTGTTTCTCCACACACTTTCCACATGTACTGACGAGGGAGCTGAACCTAATGAAATATCCAGATCTTATCCAATCCAATCCTAGTGGGTGTTTACTTCTAAGTCTTTAGTGCGGCACATGCATTTAAACCAAGCAATTCTTCAGAGAACCTCAAAACCAGGGTAGAAAATAGCCTATTACTTATTCATTATGATGTTTTGAATGTACAAACCACGCAAACGTCATTAGTTGACCTCAGACAACGGTATAAAAAATAAAAAATCCAGTTTATGACACCTTTAACATTACCTACTCCAACCCTAAACTGTATCCCTTATAGCAGCCTTTCTCAAAGTGGGTGCCGCGGCACACTGGGGGAGCCGCCAAAAAATTACATAGGCAAAAAAAAAAAAACAACAACTGAAATTTCATATATAAAATATATTTGAATTTACATAAATACATTCTTCTTCTTTTTAACCCTTTCGCACATACGATCAAACATTCACACGTGATGATTAGAACAGTCAGTGCATCACGTTCATTCAAATGTGCTTTCGCGTTGGCTTGCACTGAGCCAGAGACAGGCGCGCTCAGAGCTGTCATATATCACAACTTTTCAGTGTTTTCAGCCACATAATGTTTATTTTAGGTTCCATACATATATGCACTAAAAAAACAATACATTTAGAGTTTGTAAAATACACAATGATGAAAAATGTTTTATATAAAGTTTACTCTATTCTTCTCCCAGTTCACCTGCCATTTACTTTTATGTATTTTGGGAGAAGTGGATGAATTCACATCTTGTAAATCCAACAGATCCGATTTTCTGAACTGCGCCTGCGGACACATTAATAACGGTCGCTTTGAAAAACTCACGCTGGGGGGTCAGCCAGAATGTTTTAAATTAACGTGTGCAAGGGTTAAACATATGAGCGGATTAATAAAATTGTAAATTAATTTTAGATGAATATATATATAAAATTAACCATAAAAATCCGTCTCACATCAGTAACTGTCATGACGTCCCAACTCTGTTCATTACTGTCTGGTCTAAATAAACAGGACATTTGCATTTAAATTTGGGTTATGCAGGGTTTTCAAATTATATTTTAAACTGGGGTGTATATTTTAAACTGAAATTTTATGCACTTTTGAAAGGTGCCCTGACTGATAAAAGTTTGAGAAAGGCTGCCTTATAGCCCCAACTGTGTCAAATGGCAGCAGTAATAAACATAATCCATGCAACCCAACCAGTAGGTTTCAGTATGAAGTTCAAAAGCACTGCTAATATCCGCTTGTTAAGTCGTGACGTAAGGAACGCCGTTTCAGGGTCCAAGCCTCAACTCGTTTCACTTGAGAATGCCATTGACGCCCGTTTATGAGCGCGATTTATTCATATTAAACATCAAACGTTTAAAAAAGTTTAACATTTTAAATACTTACAGTCTACACAACAGTCTCTGTGCTCACAGCGTCACATACATTAATATTTTAACGATTTAAAAAAGACGAATCACTGTCTGGCCATCTAGAATTTTGGTATGGAGAAAAAGGTTATGATTATAGCTTTTTTTGTAGTATCACACCACATTGTGTGTGTATATTAGCACCGTTTGTAGTTTTTCTTGTGGTATAAGATAGAGCGTTTGGACCCGGAAGCGCTGCCGCGTGACGTCAGCCTTAACAACCCGATTGGAATGAATAAAAAACAACTAAATATTAACATAAAAACATACAAAGGGTGCATTTCACTTTGCTTTCAGAGATAGGCCTACATTTGCAAACTTTCCTTAGCACTTTCTTTTTAGGCTATATCTTTACACAGACCCTTGACCCCTCGATTTTGAGGGAGTGACTACTTATAAAAGTATGTACACATCAGGCAGCTTTGTATACCACAATGCAACACAATTGTGACATCACAGCAGAGAACACATTACTAACCCCCACCCATATACTGTGTATGATATATGAGATATTTAAAATGTAACCATATAATACTTGTAGTTATACTTTAAGATGACTTTATATTTTTATCAAGCAACAACCCCCCTTAGTTTCTCTTGAAGCCAAAATGGAAGTGACTTCAACTACAATTCATCGACTGGCCACTTGACATCAACTTTACAGCAGAAAAAAACATGTTTACAGCCTGGTACAAAATGTGATTTTGGTCTATACAGCTAATTTTGACCTTCATGACAACCGTGAGGGGGTGACTATTTTTATAACTCATTTGCTTACAATATATAAAGCCTTAAATCATTTGTCTGCTATCTGATAGTCATCACGTCACCTCAGCTCCACTCATCTCCCACCTCTTCGCCCATTTTCAGTTATCTGAGAGTGACGCGCAGTGACTCTCAGATAACTGCCAAGATGGTAACGGCCGACCTTGAGGCTTTAAAAACTCTCTTCAGAAACCTATGGGTGACGTCACGGACACTACATCCATATTTTTTTTACAGTCTACAATTTTTATGCAGTTATAGTTAATTGTATTGTTAGAGTTTTCATTTGTGCAATGTTTTTCCCAACAGCCAGGCATACTTATAGACCTATAGAACCCATAAAACAGTTCTTAAAGGGAAAAGTCAGCTCTTAGCAAATTCCAAGAGATCAAGAGTTAAGGCTTTCAATTTGCGCATAATAACATACATTAAGGGAAGTTAGCGCGGGAAAGGCATACAAGTTTGAACTTGAATGCAGCCTGCCCTTAACTATAAACTAAAACTGTTCTGTACTTTGTTCTCTTTTATGAATTTCTATAATTATATGTGAAACTAAAATATAGTGTTAAATACCTGTACACCCTGTAAAAGGTAAAATGAATTACTTCTTAAAGCTGTCACAGTAAATTTAATAAAACATAACTTAAGATTGTTTATATCATTCACCTCTTTTGTTCTCTCAGTTATGAATTTCTATACTTATGTGTATTTTTTGCACATTGCCACTTGCACAGTTAACTATACAGTTAAAACTTACATCATGTACTATTGTAATTGCAAAAAGTCTTGATTAGTACTTTGAATTTTGATCTCTCACTGCATCAAAATCAAACTTTCCCCAAAGCCAACAATGTTTTTAACACAGAGTTTGAGATGTCTGATGGTCCCCTGGATGAATATTTTATGGGATGGCTTTGTTAAGAATACATAAGAATAGATAAGGATACATTTTAACAACAAAATGAAGGGCACCATCCATAAATTTGCTTCTGTGGGGTGTCGGTTGTAGGAAAGTGCAGCATCTGACTTTATTTGAAAGGAAAATTCAAATCCTACCTGTAGTGCTGTCCACGACCCTCAACAAGAATGATTTCAAAGACCTGTTTCCCATCCCCACAAACAATTCTCAAAATCTATTTGATTATTTCTCAATTCATTTATCATTTTTCCCTTAATCAAACTCTGACAGCCACAGTCTCACAAATCAGATAATTTTACAGCTATGACTGAAATAGAAGTCTGAAAATCAATTTATTTTTCAGTGCAGTATGGATCATTCCACAGTATGTTACATGAGAAAATTAAATTTCTCTTAAGTGACTTAGACTATTTCCTGTGAAACAGGAATGGCAGATGGCACTGAATATTTGCTCTGTCAACTGCTCTGCTCTATGTATTAATATGATAATTTAATATAAAATTACCTAGATGTATAAAAAGGCCAGTGACAGACACAGTCTAGGGAGATTTCAATGAACATACTATGTCTCGTATGTGCAGGTGCAGTCCCCATAGTGTGGCCTTAGATAGGATTGTAGATGGCCGCCTTTCTTAGCTGAGCTCATTTCCTTCTTAATAGGACAGCTGTGATATTTGGGCTTTATTGGGCCAGCAGAATGAGTTTACCCAAGGACTTAGAAGTAGGTGGAAGTGAGGCATATTTGCTCCCACACAGTGACTCTAAGCCAAACCACTTTTAAAGGTTCCCATAGGGGGACTGTGTTCTAGATTCAACATGGAGTCAAGGAGAACCGCAAAAAAAAGAAGAAGCTTTTTTAATCCTTTGATAAGGCATTGGTTAAATGAGGTTCACAGAGACGTCGAGCCTTGATTTGTAATAACTAGTTTTCAATCCAAAGTTACATATTTAGGTTATATTCTCAGGTTTGTATCCAGACACTGATTACAGATCTGCTGATTTCTATCTATAGATCCGTGTCTGTACATTCCACGATTCGCCCACATGTTGGAGTTCGGTGAAAAGACTCACGAGGTTTCGATGACTGCTCTCAGACTGTTGCAGAGGATGAAAAGAGACTGGATGCACACAGGACGTCGACCATCAGGCTTGTGTGGCGCAGGTAGATTGTCGAATGTCCAAAGGATCAATCTCTTAAAGTGATAGTCCACTCGAAATTGAGAATTATGTCATCATTTACTCACCCTGGTATTGTTGCAAACCTGTATGGTTTTCTTTTTTATCTGTGGATCTTAAAAGAAGATATTTGAAGAACTGTTGTCCGTACAATAAAAGTCAATAAGGTCCAAATAAATTCATTGTTCAACTTATGTATGCAAAGTAGGGCTGTCAATCGATTAAAATATTTATTTGTGATTATTCGCATATTAACATGAGTTAACTTGCGATTAATTGCAATTTAATCACACATTTTTATCAGTTCTAAATGTACACTAAATTAATATGGTTTTAAGTTTTTTACCAACATGGGTATGGACAAATATGCATGCTTTATGCAAATGTATGTTTATTATTATTGAAACCATACTCAGAGCATGAAGACTAAACATGTATCAAAGGTCACAGATGTTTTTCAAAAAACTAGTTCATGTCTCTTAAGCCTAAGCTTAAAAATTCAGAACAAGCAGTGATTTCTCTCATTTTAAGAATATAAATAAAGGAAGTTTTTACACTAGCAGTTTAATTCAGAACAGGGCACAGTTCACAGTTTCACTTGTTTTTGTGTTACAGCATTAGACAATTTCCCTAAGAATCTGGGCACAGTTCACAGTTCATTTTTCGTATGAAAAATTGGTTTTCTGAAAGCTATCATGCGGACCTGGGAGCGCACCAGTACCACACCATACCTGAAGGAAGTCCATATTCCACGAGTAGGAATATAGTGTGGCCCCTTTAAGAACTGGAATATAGTGTGGCCCCTTTAAGAGCTGGAATATAGTGTGGCCCCTTTAAGAGCTGGAATATAGTGTGGCCCCTTTAAGATATGCGCGATCCCTATTGAACTGCCGGTATTTTGTGTGTGTGTGCCGAACTGTGACGCGATTCACGTGAATAGTGTGAAGAACACGGACTCGGAGTGCTCTTATTCAGAAAAGTAATCTGCGTTTTCGTTTTAGCTGATTGTAATGTATTTAGTTCAATAAAACACATGTACTGTAAGCGGTGATGGTGTTAATAATTCTACCCGAGCGAGAGTGAGCTTCAGTGCATCGCGCTCGGACTGCAGAGAATGTGCTCAGTGAAAAAACGCACTTTTGTTTCGACCTGAAGTCTAATAAAAGTTAAGCAGAAAATATGGTAGCTTATGTAGGCTATAACTGCACTTGTTTCAGAGTAATGTTATTGTTAACCCTTTTCTTTACCTGTTAATTTTTGCTGCTGCATCCTTTACGTCTGGCTGATCTCAATTTCTCCAACTTATGGGCCCTGGATCAAACAGATAATGCGTTCTGCATTAATTGCACATTAATAAAATTAGTTAAAATGAATTTGCCTTAACGCGTTAATTTTGACAGCCCTAGCACTAAGTCAAATCAAATTGACAACACCTTAAGTAAACCACTAAGATAATTACTTTTATGCTTCCTTTATGCATGTTTGAAACTTTTGGACCCCGTTTGTTATTATTGTATAGACAAAACAGCTGAAGCATTCTTCAAAATATCTTCTTTTTCTTCAGAAGAAAGAAAATCATACAAGGTATGACCAACATTAGGGTGATTAAATGGTGACAGATTTCTTTTAGATTTTTTGCAAACTATCCCTTTAAACCTCAGCCCTTTGTTTGTTTTGGTTTAACTTTCAAGTTGTTAAAAGATTCACTAGATGCCTCCTTTGTCAGCTCGAAACGAAAATAGTCTACTTGTTTTTTCAGTCTTCAGTTCTGCGCATCTGTCAGATCATAAAGCAAATCCCTTAATATGCTAAAAGTTTGACATGAACTGGAGCAGTGCGTTTCATAACAAGGATAAAAACAAGATCAGCAAGTGCTTTACCACCGCACAGATCTTGGTGCCCTCGATCTGAAGCAGAACTGTTGGTCCCTGCACTATGTCGTCAGCAAGATGCCCCGACTGCACGGGAATAGAAGGCAGACTTCCTGCCTGCATCTCTAGTTCATCCCTCTCTCACTGTCTCACTTTTCTCATCTAACATCCGCTGCTGCAATATCTGAATAATTAATAATTGATCATTAATCATTCACAGTGTTCAGGGGAATATGGTAAGTGTAAATGTCAGTTTTCTGTTTTGAGGTTGATTGTTTTAAAGCGAGGGGAGTAAACACAACTACACTTCACCTTCTGACTCTTCTGAGCGCTTTCACACAGAAATAATAATTCATCAATTTTTTTGCAGAACTTAGGATATACAGGTATTTAGAATGTACATATATTAAAAAAATATAAAAATAATACTTTTATTTAGGTTGCAATACATGGATAAAATTGACAGTCAATTGTTTTACATCATTACAAAAAACTATCCATCAAAGAATCCTGAAAAAAGTATCATGGTTTCCACAAAAATACAACATTGAGAATAATTTGAAATGTTTCTTGGTATCAAATCAACAAATTAGAATGATTTGTGAAGGATCATGTGACACTGAAGACTGCAATAATGATGCTGAGCATTCAGCTTTGCCATCACAGGAATAAATTACATTTTAAAATATTATTTAAAATGGTTAGAATATTTCACAATATTACTGTTTTTAAGATTTGTTATATTTATGTAAAAATATTTTTATTAGAAACTAAATAACTGGGTCAACAATAAATGTACCGGTAAATATTAAATATAGATATATTGAAGATCATTATAAGATTTTACTAATATATCATATTTTATTTTATTTTGGTAAAATAAATTATTTAAATTAACAACTTATATTGGATGCTTCTTGTTGACCGTGGATTAAAGAGGCTTGTTTTATTGTTGTTCTCTTAAAGCTCTATTTAAATAATGTTTAATAAGCGGTTACTGTAATGCACAACACACCTCAGCATCTCAGAGATTCTTTTTACAAATGCTCCATTACAGAAAATGCACTCCCAACACCTTTCTATGGCGCATACATTGCATATTTGCATGGTGGTGAAATGTCATACAAATTGAGAACAATACTGTTTGGGGACAAAACATTTATCCTCATTTTCTCTCCCTTGTTCCCCCAGCTCTGCTCGTGGCAGCTCGTATGCATGAATTCCGCCGTACAGTGAAGGAGGTGATATCTGTCGTCAAAGTGTGTGAGGCCACACTGAGAAAAAGGTGAATGTCATGGCTGATCTGAGCAGATTCTTAGGGAAATTGCCTAATGTTGTCACACAAAAACAAGTAGGGACCCAACTGTTTGATACATAGTGCTTTAATACCCTACATATTCTTTGGCATAAGGAAAGTAATCAGAAAATCAAACAGAATACAAGCGGTCAGCAGGACTTGGTATAATATAATATAGTTAACAACTGGTATCACCTAGAATTTGAATACCAGTGCATCCCTAGTTAAAAGTCATTTGATAGGTTGTGTACCCCTGATGCCTGTACTGTAACATTTCGCCAAACGTTTCTTCTGCCCAGGCTGACAGAGTTTGAGGAGACCCCCACCAGTGCCCTGACCATTGATGAGTTCATGCGAGTGGACCTTGAGCAAGAATGTGATCCTCCATCTTTTGTAGCTGGAAAGAAAAAACAAAAGATGCAGCAGGTACTCATATGAGACACAATACTGCTGACAAATGTTTTCATCAATATTTTTTTAATTAATACTTTTACAAGGTGCTTAAAGTGCTTAAATCTGACTTGTTGAAATTTAAGTCCTGAAAAACCCTTGAAAACAGCCATATTTATTAAAAGGTACTTGAAAAGTGCTTGAAGTATTGAAAGACAACATATGTGAAATTGGTGTTTTTTTTTACACAAAATTCACGCTGCAGCCTGTCTGATATAGAGTCTGAAATAGAGCCATTTCACATGGCTATGAGTGTGATATTGCTCCTTTAAATATCCAAATATATGATAATTATATATACATGGGGGAGAAATCAGTTTGAATAAGGAAGGTGATATATTTGTCATAGTATCCTTTCAATGGTTAAAGTTACCACAGGAAATGCATGTGCTGCACTTTATTTTGTACCATTTGTGTATTCATTTATTTTTACTTATCTATTTACCTCTTTTAGAATTTGAAAGATGATAAAGATATTGTTTAATAAGTATCCAGTAAAGACTTGTATATTGTTACAAAGATTTTTATTTTAAATAAATGCTTTTCTTTTGCACTTTCTAATAGAATCCTAAAATATCAAAATGTATCACAGTTTCCTCAAAAATATTAATCTGTTATCACAATTGATAAAAAGTAGAAATGTTTCTTGAGCAGCAAATCATCATATTAGAATGATTTGTGAAGGATCATGTGACACTGAAGACTGGAGTAATGATGCTGAAAATCAAGCTTTCCAGCACAGGAATAAATTACATTTTAAATATATTTAAATACAAAAAAGCTATTTTAAATCATAATAATGTTTAATAATAGTACTAGTTTACTGTATTTTGGACAAAATAAATGCAGCATATCTTTTAAAAATATATACATTTAAAAAATCTTACCGACCTCAAATTTAACAATATTGTAGGTATATGTGTGTGTGACCAGATATGAAGCTATGAATATAAGAATCAGCCATATGAGACTCTGGATAAATGGTTCTCTTAATTAATGTTGTTCTTTTAATTCATGTTTTTTTTTTTTAGCTGGAGCAAGAGTTGGTCAAGAAACTGGAGGAATATCAAGGTTAGTCTGTCCTCCTGGAATAAGATATCGATTCTCTCTATTGACTCAACAAGGCATCTGAATGCTCTCTGTGGTGCGTTACCTCGCATTCTACATTAAGCATTTCAATATTTTTCAATGATTATGAATAGCAAATGCCCTAGTGTTTTTTGAGCACCCACCTAACCAACAGTAGCTGTTTTAATGAATGGTCTAAGTATGGACTACACGTAATACATACCATTAGTATATGTGATCTGAACATTGAATACACTCTACCAAGGATCTATGTTGCATGCTCAACATCTGTGAGACAGAAAGATGGAACTGTCAATCAGAGACGCCAGCCTCATGTGTACATGTGTGTACGTTTTCTGCAGGTGAGATCAACTCCTACCGCGATGAGATTGAGACACAGCTGGCAGGGAGCAGCAGAACCAAACTGAGAGGGATTTATGCCTCCTACGCAAGAGAAGGTAGATCAAATCAAGTGCTCTGCATGTTTATTTAGTACACCTAGGCTCCCGACAGTACAATTCGCTGATGATTTGTTCTTAATAGAGATTATTGTGTGTTTTTATGCTGATGCACGTGCTGAAACAACAGTGTTGGTTTTAGATTATTCTCTAACACACTTTCAGAGGATGACTGTGTGTCTTTGGCCTCTGGGGTGACTGGGGATGAAGATCCAGAGGATGAGGAAATGGAGGCAGCAGCCCAACACCTTAACCAGGAGTTTATTAGTCAAGTGCTAGATCAGGGGGACCAGGGAGAGATGGAGAATCAAGAGGGGACTAAGGAGACAATACCGCTCTCTAGTCAGTCCACACATATGCCCCTGACAGCCCTCCTCGGCCCTCTGCCCAGTGCAGCCAGCCTTGGTCTAACAGACTCCATTCGGGAATGCATCGCAGAGAGACTACAAACGGTGAGTGTCCCACTTCCTCAGCACAGGTTATTTGGCCAAACAGGAGGCTCATTACAGCATACTGTGTTTGTTCTGGGTGTTTTTATGAGTACTACAAGGCTTCCCCTGGTACTGGAAAACTGATGTCTAGACCTGGAAATGTCACTGAAATTATTAAATCTTAAAAGGTAATGGAAAAATCGTGAAAATAGTCCAAATTAATTATTGTCACACACAACTGGAAAATTAATGTAAATTTTGGGTATGGCAATTTTGTATTGTTTTTGGTAACTGAAAGCATCATAATCAGATTAGCCAAAATATTCACAATGAAAGCAAAAAAAACAAACAAAAAAAAAATTATATATAAAGTGATTTATCCATGTACATCATGTAAAAACATTTTAAAAAGTGCCTTCAGCCCTCGAGTCAGAACCCAATCGCAGAAAAAATGACAGAATAAACCCAATCGCTGTCTGATTGACAGCTCCAGCCATTGTAAAGTTGCTTTCTGTATATAATTTAACCGGTTTAAATAATAGATTATTCTCATTCGACTTGTGGGACACAATGTGAAGTTGACCATTTAGTCCTGGTTTGATTAACTGACACAGATAAAGAACATCTGACTGTATGAAATCAGGAATTACTGGTCACAGATCAGACATTGGTATTAACAAGGTTACTTACATGTTGTGGCTTTAAAAGTCTGTTTACAAAGCCTGCACCAAAATTGTGACTGATTTACCAAAGAATCCACAGTGAAATATACCAAATACAAATAAATAATGAGACAACTGAGACATTCATATTGTTGAAAATTAATAACTACATTCCTAGCATTAGGATCTTTGGAAGTTAATGTTATTTGTAGTCCATCCTGTCTTGCTGTTTTCTCCTCGTCATCTCACTAACACGGCAGAGGGCGGGGCCAAAGTTGCAATGAAGATGTAGGCATTGATTTACTTTCACCTATATATTATAGGCACATTTTAACGAGTCATTATCTGCTTGGTAACAATAAAAGCTTGACGGTAAAAAGGAAGTTTTCAGTTCTGAAACTGGAAAATAATATGATGACCTCTTATATGTTAAAAGCTCAAGGAAATTTTTATTTCTCAGTTCATTACCCCCTTTTTTTCTCAGTTGAGAAGCTGTATAACTATACATCACAAAAGGGCAGGAAAAAATGGTCAAAATGGTCACAAAAAAAGCCATTTGTTGTTTTAGCTTCCATTGTTTTTATAAATTATTTGCATTGCTTGAGATACAACTTTATAATAATATTATATGATTAACAATATTTTATTCCATTTTTATGTAGATCCAAGCTCGCATGGTCCATTTATCTATTAAACTAAATATTTCCTGAGTATATCAAGCAGAATTTGTTCTTCAAAGCCACTGGTTTTCTTTGTTATAAGATGGATGACCGTAGGAAGTATGGTGAATGTTTAATCTTTAGGAAAGCTTTAACCCTTTGCTATTGTGAAAGTCAGCTTTCCGATGGAGGGTCTGCCAGACATAATCACTTTGAGCTTTTTGAAATCCTTTTAAGACATTTAATAAGAGCTGCTCCAATTTGTCTGCTTCATGCTGTACTGCAGAGGAAAAGCCACAGATGTACTTTCTCATTATAGTGTTTTTATGCTGATCTTATTTCAGTTTATAGAGAGCATATGATTTTAAAGATGGGAAACGTATGGGGCTTTACTCCGGGGTTATTAGATGCTGTCTCGCTTTACTTGCACAGATGACTGTATTTGTTGTACTACTGTTGTTCAGCAGAATACACATGAGAGAATCCAGTTAAACATAAACAATACAAACACTGCTGTTTAAAAGTCTCTTATGCTCACTGCATTTATTATCAAAATATGTTAAAACATACATTTTGTGAAATATTATTACAATTTAAAATAAGTTAAAATTCCTGTGTTGGCAAATTGTCAGCAGACATTACTCTAGTCTTTATTGTCACATGATCCTTCATAAATCATTCTAATATGCTGTTGTGCTGCTTAATAAACATTTTGAAACATTTGAGAAATATTTTTGCGGAAACCCTCATACATTTTTTTCACGATTTTTTGATTCTTTAATTAAAAAAAATAGAAAATAGAAATCTTCTTTTCAATTAAGTTTAATGTGTCGTTGTTGAATAAAAAAATCTCTTACCCTAAACCTTCGTACTCTAGTGTAACTTTTTAGTTATCATATTACTCATAAGCAGCACATATGCGGTTAAGCAGTATTGATCCACAAAGCATTGATAATATTGAGTTGGACCCATTGTTAAATTATCTGGTCAGGACGCATTGCTTGATGTGTTTGTCTGCAACAGATTACTTTATTTTCCTAGAGCTTTAGATTACTAAAATTCGTCGAACGTGGCTTTTGAGGACATGTTCAACAGAATATCACAAGATCGTCCCAGCAAACACATCTCTGACCTCAGCACCTGCTCGCTAGTTGAACTCGAACCATTCACTTTTCACCTTTGACCCCCGACCCGTGACGACTCGTTGAACTAGGTGTTCCCTGTGGCTCAGAGTGACCAGCAGCAGTGGTTTATCTGAAACAGCATATGTCTACTCAGATCGGAGCTGAGCCGCTTTATTTTAAAGCAGTCCAGACTGTGATCTGCTGTCTGGACGGCTTTCCGTGGACTATTTCTGCTATGGCAGTGTGCTGATACATTTCCCTCAGCATCATTTTCCTTTTGCAGGAGAAGGTGATGATTCTGCAGGAGTGAAAGCCTCTTAGAGTCGCTCATAAAGATGGCTTTATGGGTTTCACTCAGCATGGATGAATCACTGCTCACAACAATACACACAGCAGAGCATAGGAGGCCAAAGATGCACTGTTGGTCACTCTCTGAATGTTGACTTGTGGAAATGTGTTTGTTTGTTGTGTGCATAAAGATGACGAAAGCACTGTATTTATTTGGGTATTTCCATTAGAATAAAAAAAAGAACAAACCATAACTACAAACAGGGTGTACATCAGTATAGTAAATGTATATTTTATAGAGCTATGTACGTTATCGGTCCTTAATATTATTGTATTGTTTTATATTTCAGTGTAGCAGGGACAAAATTCAGGCATTGAAAGTGCAAAAAGCTGCATTTTTAAACTGCTGCAGTATGCAGGTATGCATAAATTTGGTGTTCTTTAATAGGGAAAGCATGAGGCAGACAGAGACAAAGAGAGAGAGAGAGAGAGAGAGAGAGAGAGAGAGAGAGAGAGAGAGAGAGAGAGAGAGAGAGAGAGACAGAGAGAGAGAGAGAGAGAGAGAGAGAGAGAGTGAGGTAGAAAGCAAGTGACCAAGAATGTGTGTGTTTCTGTGTATGTGTGAGGTCTGGCAGATGCCTCTCTCACTCTGACAGGCTGTCGGTACTGGAGTGTCTCACTCTTTCAGACTGACTGTCTCTTCAGTTCTCTAGGGACACATGAGATTCACGCTCTCTCTCTCTTTCACTCTCTCATTTCACTGCAGTGAAGAAAGTGACTGGCGATTCCACAGCCTCCTTTCCATCAAAAGCATCTGTTTCACGCGGGTTCACTTCCCAGCAGCTCACCCATTTTAACCCAGAAATCTCCCTCAAAAGGCATTCAAGGAGTCCTGCTTATTTAATCAATATATATTTTCCAGAGCAGTGAGTGCAATGAAATATGAATTTTATCTGATGATGAATAAAGGGGGTTGGGAGTCCATTATCAATTCTTGTTTTCGCTATTCAATATATTCCAACCCAATACAGAGCTGGCCACCAGATCTTGGGTAATGCATTTCAGATTGACTCTGTGTGTGTGTGTGTGTGTGTGTGTGTGTGTGAGAGAGAGAGAGAGAGAGAGAGAGAGAGAGAGAGAGAGAGAGAGAGAGAGAGAGAGAGAGAGAGAGAGAGAGAGAAGAGAGAGAGAGAGAGAGAGAGAGAGAGAGAGAGAGAGAGAGATGAAAACATGGAAAGATTTTCCCTTGGGCTTGCTGTGGTTTTTATGAACCTTGTCTGAACTTTGCCATTTTAAATGCCAGGCATTAGCCAACATGTCCACAACTGAGAGGAGAGAGGAACTTTCCTCAAAGGAGAGACCTGCCTGTTCTTACAAAGCTTCCTGGGACCCTTCCCTTTCTTGGATCTCTTTGAAACCAGGATATTTTGATGCTCTAGTGTGGTGAGCAGTTTACCGTATTGAGAATCTCTGTACCGCGGTCACAGCTTTACTGAGATTGTTGAACGCTCAGGCTTCAAAAGAATCTCAATTTCCTCTGCATGGACAGCAATGTGTTTTTCATATATTTTTCTAAATGACTCTGAATCATCTGTGAGTACTGTTACTGTTTTGGAGCCGAGCTGTTACAGTAGCACACATGCGCTCACATGTGACATTTATTCATCCCGTCCCCTATTTCTTTTCTTCTCTATGTAAGTGAAAAAAGTTTCCTCTGCCCCTTGTGGACTTATAATGGGTCATTCACACAGGATGTGCTCTTGTTAGGGATGCGCCTGTGCTAGGGTTTGCGGTTTTGACTCCTGACTGGGAACAAACAAACACACTTGCAGAACTCACACAACAAAAACTGCATCCACTGTTTCCTTAACTCTGGGTTATTTGGGAAGCTGAACACGGTTATCATCCCCTCAAAACCAGAAACACACTTCTTTAGTGACACTGACGATTTTGTGAATCTTTCTATAAACCAAAGGACCTTGCTGCCGACGGCTACTGTAACCTGAACAAAGCTTGTTTATGGACGGGCTCTTGCTCTAACTCTGGTTGATGTGTGCACGCGCTTATCTGGGAGAAGTGCCATAAGGGGCAATACTGGAAAAAAACGTTTCAAAATCCTGAAAATGAAATCCTGAAAGAGTGTATGTGGCACAGAAATACTCTATTATACGTCCCCGCCTTATGCAATTTTGACCGTGTTTAGCATGGAAATCTAACTCTTTAACAGTGTTAAGTAGTCAGAATGCATGAAATAGTATTTTAAAATATTTAATATATTAAAATAGTTCATTTAAACAAAGCTAAATTAAAATATAAATATTAGATTAGATTAAAAAAAAACGTAGAACTTAAACAAAAACTAACTAAAATTAATTTAAGTTGAAGTGTTAAAATGACTATAACAGAACTAAAAATAAACAAATATTTAAAATATTAATATTGATAAACAATACTAAAATAAAACTACTTTGCCATCTACATCTATTCCAACACTCACTGAAAGTTAATATTTAGAAACACTATTAATTGAATATCTAAAAATGAATACTTTTTTTTATTCTGTGCATTATAATGTTGTCATTTAACTGAATACAAGATCTTAAAGGGTTAGTTCACCCAAAAATGATTTCTTTCATTAATGACTCCCAATGACCCCAATGTCGTTCCACACCCGTAAGACCTCCGTTCTTCTTCAGAACATAGTTTAAGATATTTTAGATTTAGTCCGAGGCGTATGCCCACTTGCTGTCCACGTCCAGAAGGTAATGAAAACATCATCAAAGTAGTCCATCTGTGACATCAGTTGGTTAGTTAGACTCGTTTGAACTAGTCTGAAGCGTCGACAATACATTTTGGTCCAAAAATAACAAAAAATACGACTTTATTCAGCAGTGTCTTCTCTTCCGTGTTTCTCAAATAAAGAATCAAACGGTCATGATTCAAGATTCGGATCGCGTGTCAAACTGGCAAACTGCTGAAATCACGTGACATTGGCGATATGAATCACGAATCAATTTGCTGATTCGCGACCGTTTGATTCTTTATTTGAGGTTTGAAAACAAACCGGAAGAGAAGACAATGCTGAATAAAATGTTTTTGTTATTTTTGGACCAAAATGTATTGTCACGCTTCAAAAGAGTCAGATGGATGGACTATGTACTTTGATGATGTTTTCATTACCTTCTGGACGTGGACAGCAAGTGGTCATACACTTACTTTCAAAGGACAGAAAGGCCTCGGACTAAATCTAAAATATCTTAAACTGTGTTCAGAGGATGAACGGAGGTCTTACAGGTGTGGAACAACATTAGGGTGAGTCATTAATGAAAGAAATGTCATTTTTGGGTGAACTAACCCTTTAAAAAATCCGCACTAATGCTACGGGAAAAACTGGCATGAAATGCAACTCTTTAATCCATAGTTTATGTTTACATAGAAAAAACATTAAAAGACAGATGCAAGAACATCCTCTGTGAACGGCCCTAAAGCTTTCAGGTTTAAGCTCCTATTCCAGGGGTAAAATAAGTCAAAATCTCCTCCTGTATGTAGTGAGGGGGGCATGCCATGAGTTTCCTGCAGCAGGGACACTGATTGATTACACCTCCTGCAACTCCTCCCAAACTGCATTGCTGCATTGCATTTACTGTTATGCACTGAGCTTCAGCTGTGGTGATGCTGCCTTATGGTCCAGTGCAATCTGAGCGCTGTCCCTCCCTCTCTCTGCTGTTAATGCCATTGCTGTTCGCATGTGTAAAGTATCGATCTAATGGCCTGCATGCAGTCAGACAGCTGTGCTTGTTTCAGAGTGATTGGCCAGTGGCTCAGGGAACAAGAGAGAGAAAAGGGAGACTGCGTGTGGATGGAGATGACAGGACATTCACTGAATGACGCATGGGAAAGCACAGCTTCTGCAGGCAAATACAGCGTTTAACCTTTCAAGCGGATGTGTTTGACGTGATCCAAACACGTTGAGTGATATCAGAAAGCAAAAGGCTCTTTTGTAGTCTATCCACATTTATAGTTAACTGCATGTGCAGAATGTCAATGTGTTAGGTCAGATAGCTCTGATCTGAAAGATAGTGTAGCTGCCTACTGTAGCTGAAGTCAAGAATACACACACACACACTCTCTTCAATACATTCTTAACTCCTTGGCCTGTTTGCCCACAGCACAGACAGTGGGAGCAGGTGGCGTGGTTGGAAAAGGCCCTTAGAGGTTATCATGCCATATTGCAAGAGGTTTTTTTTCCACCTTGTCCTCCTTTTTGCGTGAAAAACTCTCAATCCGCAAGCTCTTTCGATTCTTTTTCAAGCATTCAGCAAAAGAAGCTAGAGTAATCTCACTTCTCTTGTTGGCATTTTGAAAAATCGAATAATTCATTTTCAAAGCATAACACCGGTTGATCAAGAAATTGATTTGATTAAATTAAGTTCAATTATAATGGCTTGTAAAATAAATATCTACAAACATTCGTTCTTTCAGTCTCAAAATGCAAATGTTGCTCCCAATATTCATACTTCTCATTGGCATTTCACAGCAAAGCATCAAGCTGGTCTGTTTATTTGCATAATGATTCAGATGATTCATTATGTAATCTGGATTAGGTTCAGTCAAGTGCATGCTCGGATTAGAGGCTCATTTCGCATTGAAATATGTTGGAGCATATTGCATTACGAGCATTTAATCTTGTTTTGGATTCTTCATATCATCACACAACCAACATGCCAGGTTTTTGAAGAAGCCAGTAGTTAAAGGTACAGTTTGCACAAAAGAATTACATTATGCAATCCCATACTCACCTTCATGTTGTTGCTAGCCCTGTTATTTTTTCTGTGGAAATAAAAAGGAGAATTTTGAAGAATTTTCACAGTTCTTAGTATAGTAAGCCAAAATGACAAATGTCAAAAATTGAGTCTTCTGAAGCTTTCAAATCAAATATGGTGTCACAGGTTGGATGTCAGTAATATTAAACCATTGTATCTGGTTTGTCTCATAAACAAAAATCATGTCATATTTGTTTTAAAGAGTAATTATTGTTATATCTGTTTAATAAAAAACAGGGATTTTAAAATGTTCATATTTTCTCATTTTGTGTTTATCAAAAAAACAAAACATTTGTAAAGACATAAGGGTGTATAAGGGGTATATATATATATATATATATATATATATATATATATATATATATATATATATATATATATATATATATATATATATATATATATATATACAGTGCCTTGCGAAAGTATTCGGCCCCCTTGAACTTTGTGACCTTTTGCCACAATTCAGGCTTCAAACATAAAGATATAAAACTGTAATTTCTTGTGAAGAATCAACAACAAGTGGGACACAATCATGAAGTGGAATGAAATTTATTGGATATTTCAAACTTTTTTAACAAATCAAAAACGGAATAATTGGGCGTGCAAAATTATTCGGCCCTCTTAAGTTAATACTTTATTGCGCCACCTTTTGCTGCGATTACAGCTGTAAGTCGCTTGGGGTATGTCTCTATCAGTTTTGCATATCGAGAGACTGAAACTTTGCCCATTCCTCCTTGCAGAACAGCTCGAGCTCAGTGAGGTTGGATGGAGAGTGTTTGTGAACAGCAGTTTTCAGTTCTTTCCACAGATTCTCGATTGGATTCAGGTCTGGACTTTGACTTGGCCATTCTAACACCTGGATATTTTTATTTTTGAACCATTCCATTGTAGATTTTGCTTTATATTTTGGATCATTGTCTTGTTGGAAGACAAATCTCCGTCCCAGTATCAGGTCTTTTGCAGACTCCATCAGGTTTTCTTCCAGAATGGTCCTGTATTTGGCTCCATCCATCTTCCCATCAGTTTAAACCATCTTCCCTGTCCCTGCTGAAGAAAAGCAGGCCCAAACCATGATGCTGCCACCACCATGTTTGACAGTGGGGATGGTGTGTTCAGGGTGATGAGCTGTGTTGCTTTTACGCCAAACATAACGTTTTGCATTGTTGCCAAAAAGTTCAATTTTGGTTTCATCTGAACAGAGCACCTCCTTCCACATGTTTGGTGTGTCTCCCAGGTGGCTTGTGGCAAACTTTAAACAACACTTTTTATTGATATCTTTAAGAAATGGCTTTCTTCTTGGCACTCTTCCATAAAGGCCAGATTTGTGCAGTATACGACTGATTGTTGTCCTATGGACAGAGTCTCCTACCTCAGCTGTAGATCTCTGCAGTTCCTCCAGAGTGATCATGGGCCTCTTGGCTGCATCTCTGATCAGTCTTCTCCTTGTATGAGCTGAAAGTTTAGAGGGACGGCCAGGTCTTGGTAGATTTGTAGTGGTCTGATGCTCCTTCCATTTCAATATTATCACTTGCACGGTGCTCCTTGGGATGTTTAAAGCTTGGGAAATCTTTTTGTATCCAAATCCGGCTTTAAACTTCTCCACAACAGTATCTCGGACCTGCCTGGTGTGTTCCTTGTTCTTCATGATGCTCTCTGCACTTTAAACGGACCTCTGAGACTATCACAGTGCAGGTGCATTTATACAGAGATTTGATTACGCACAGGTGGATTCTATTTATCATCATTAGTTATTTAGGTCAACATTGGATCATTCAGAGATCCTCACTGAACTTCTGGAGAGAGTTTGCTGCACTGAAAGTAAATTTGCTGAATAATTTTGCACGGCCAATTTTTCAGTTTTTGATTTTCTAAAAAAGTTTGAAATATCCAATAAATTTGATTCCACTTTATAATTGTGTCCCACTTGTTGTTGATACTTCACAAAAAATTACAGTTTTTATATCTTTATGTTTGAAGCGTGAAATGTGGCAAAAGTTTGACGAAGTTCAAGGGGGGCGAATACTTTCGCAAGGCACTGTATAAATCAATTATTTTAGCACTATTCAGGCCCTATCATACACCCGGTGCAATATGACACCAAACATGTGTTTTTTGCTAGTTTTAGCCCAACAGCATTATTATTTTTACGTCTTGCACTACGTAGTTTAAATACCAAATTCTGTGTTTAGGCGCATTGTTGACATATTGCTGTTTTGAGGAACTGAAAATGACTGCATCCGACCAGCAAAAACCTGGTCTAAAGTCAATAGTGCAGTATTTGTTGTGTTATTTAAAGAGCGCATTAGTAATATGCGCCTATAGCTGAGTGTACAACACACGTACACTTTATTATTACACACACAAACACAAACATTTTAAATTTTAAAAATGAAAGAATTTCTCTCTGGAGAAGCATTCAGTCTTTCCGCTTGCAAATGTAAATAGTGAATCCGCCATGGTGCAAGCGCCACTGGCTTTTAAACGGAATGGGAGATGAGACTCTGATTATGGGAGATGAGACTCTGGTTTATTGCACATTACGGCCAAAACACACCCGTGACTCATTAAGAGACTAGGGATAACTCTTTTAAACCATGAGCCACGCACCGACCATTTTTTCCGTCATTAAACTAGCAAAAGTTTTCGGACACGCAGCTTTCATTTCAGTTCAAGTTGGTTATGTGAATTCACCGTGCTGAACAGTACTTCATACATCTCTACACTATTGACAGTGGACCTATTTTCACTGAAATTTCCGACTGGCCACACCTTAAGCCTAGAGAATTTATTGACTTGAGGTTGTATACCGTTCACTGCTGATTGCTCAGCTTAGCCTTTGGGTGACTTCTTTCACGTTTTTCAACCCCCTACGAAACTGGAGCACCTTGTGAGAGGCTCCTACCATCAATCCAACCCCAATCAGCCACACACCAATCTTCTAAAGAGCAGAAACCTGATCGTGCCATGTTGTTTTTCTTTCTCCCTTCTATCCAAGCCGGCTGTGCAATCGCTCTGGTGAAACGCTGTGATTTGCTCCACTGGGTTTGATATGTGACAGCCCTAGCAAGCTGCCTGCAAACAAGCCCAATTCCCTCATAGACCAGTGTGCCCATGTTGGTCCATGCCTGAGCAAGTATCCTATCTCCGTCTTATGGACGAGATACCTGGATTCAATTACAGTCCTGCTAAAGAGTTAGAATTCACCTCCCCCTTGAAAACCAGGTGTTAGAGGAGCAGGCAGACGGAGATAGACAATGCAATGGACTGTTTGGAGAAGGCAGTAAGAACAACTACAAACAATCCATATGAGAATGTACATAGACTGTACAATACATTTGAGGTTTTGATGGAAACTATGTTCCATGTACAAAAACATACCTTACACAACTACATACATACATATTTGCTTGATAAACACATGTGAAGAACCAAGCCCTTTTGCACATACTTGTAAATCTATGGGAGGATAGATTTACCTTCAGAAGTCTGTGCTATTAAACTGGATGTCTTGTTATTCATGAAGGATATCAACAGTTTAACTAAATGAAACCAGGGGTCTTTAAACTATTTGAGAATATAATTATCGATATTATAAAGACAACATGCATGTAATTTTCCTAAATAATATTATTAAAATGCTTTTGTGTATATTTTAATGGTAACACTTTAATGGTTTCATTAGTTTACTATTTTAGTTAACATGAATTAAAATGATTAATACTTCTACAGCATTTATTAAACTTAGTTCATGTTAAAGGTGCAGTGTGTAATATTTATGAGGATCTATTGAAAGAAATGCAATATAATATATATAACTTAATAAAATAGTTTTCAGTGGTGGGCAGTTGCGTTTAACAACCTTATCACTAGATGCTGCTCAAGTTTACAAAGTGTAAAAGTGCACCTTTAATTTTATTTAATACATTATGGAAATCAAATGTTGTAATTGTTAACATTAGTTAATACACTGTGAACTAACATAAACAAACAATAAACAGCTGTATTTTTATTTACTAACATTAACAAAGATTAATAAACACTATAACAAATGTATTGCTAATTTTTAGTTCATGTTAGTTCATAGTAATCTAATGTTAACAAATATAGTCCTTGATGTAAAGTGTTACCATTTTAAAATATTTATTCTGTGTAAATTTATGTTCGTTGTTTTCATTTTATAATAATATTGTATTATATTTAAAGTAATTTTACTGTTAAAATAATGTTAAATGTGTAAATATGAATAAAAATATATTTTATTTCTCACTGGGTCAAACTGGAGTTAGAATCTCTATTTAGAAGGTCATTTTGAGGTTTGTGTCTCAAATGATACTGGAGACTAGCCTGGATGCCAGCCGAACCTAGCCCCGCCCACAACATTTTTAGGTCGGGCAGTTCGGTCTGGCCTTGCTCAATAGAGGAGTAATTATCCCCGAACAGAAACTGTTCGGACCAATGAAATAATCAGGACGGGCTTTAGACGATGACGGACAGATGATCAACAGTAACGTAATCATGCACGTCATCAAAGGGGCTTGGGTTATATTTGTTCAATCCTAAACGGAGAGCTTGTTTGTATATGCATTCACCTTCACTATTTCTCTCAGAAATGATGATCATGTTGGGTAAGTGCTCTCTGTATCATTAAATGATTTCGTTTTTTTACAACACCGACAAAGATCGTGTATTCCAGCCTGATTTCAGCGTGCGCAGACAGGGTTGCCAAGTTTTTACAACAAAACCCGCTAACTACTAGCCCTAAACAATAGCTTCTCGGGGGGCTCTCCGGGGGAAAAATGGCGTTTGGGGGGGTTAAATGTGTGTTATTTTGGCAAGGTTGCCTGCTAAAATTCGCACTCATGTGTCTATATCACATAATAGTCACTTCAACCCGCGGACATAGAAAACAACCCGCGGGGGAAAAAAAGCAGACTTGGTAATACAGTGCAGTTGAACTCTGTTGACATTTGACAATGTGTTGCTTCGTTGCTCTGATTGGTTGTAGGTCTATCCAATTGATGTATTTCCTGGTTCGGTTGAAACACGCCCCATAATCACAGCCCAATGGAGCAGATTCAGACTCATATTCTGACTAGAATTGAGTGTGACCAAGTCAGGCTAACTGGAGACTACAGCCCTTGAAGTTGTGTGATGTGTCCTAAACCTCACACATGCAAGTGTGCGAATCTGAGATGAGGGCAGATTGTGACCCATTTTCGTTTGACTCAGTTCAGATATTTAAATCTGTTCTCCCTGGCCAGTCTTGCTGTGAGAACGTCAGAACATGTGAATGTGAATTGGATGGCCACAGTAAAGACGATGTTCAGATCTTTCTATGTTCAATTAATGAACATCTGGTCCTGATCCACTGAAGCTCCACCAATACAATCACACTTTTCCCTGGCCAGCTTTTGCAGATCTTTATTTTTGGAAAATACTATTTTGTCATATGAAAATAAATTACACAGAAAGTCACTGTTTGCTTTAATCCTTGCTTAGATTTTTAAATCTAAATAAAGTTTAACATGGATAGATCACAGAATAACTATAGAAATGGTAATCAGAGAGTGTTTTAGATAGTTTATACTTGATCCATCATGAGTAAACAGTATTCATTATTGCATTCCAAAAGTTTACGTGTTTTTAATTCTTTACCCATTTGATTTCCATTTACAGGCAGAAATGCTGCTTTTAATTGTGATTGTTTTTTTTTTCATCATGTCTATTTACAGCTCCCTCTTCTTGCCCTGTTCTTGTTTATATTTATATTTTCCTACAGGAACATTCTAATTGTATTTAGGTAATGTTTATAACACACATTTATGTGAACCTGAGGGCATTGTATTAGCATACAGTAACATAAAATTTGATTTTAATTTAGGGATTAATAAATGTGACACCATGGATTTCAAGACAATTAGGAAAGTATTTGAGGCACACACAAAATCCTTTAAAATCACAGCTAAGCCTATTAATGGCAATTACACAACAAAGAGCTGGCAGTGCATGCATTATTGAGAGAATGCCACCAAAGTACTTCCTTTATAGTGTACCATTTCTGACAGCTGTGGACTACAGTCAAGTAAAAGATTATCTTCAGTTTCATTCTGAAATAGAAACTAGCCTGAATATCTTGCATGCTGTCTTATGGAAAACACTGTGTCCTGTCCATCAGACTCCTTTTTTCATTATGTTTTTCTCATGTTGTTAATGTATGTGTCTTTGTCTTTCTGTAGAGGAAGAAAAATCAGATAATGGGGAACTAGATCTAAATGGGATTGATGAAGATGAAATTGAAAAGGTATGTAATCAATGGATTTACAAGAAGATTACTTGAGAAAACTGTGTACGATAATAAGACATACACCAATCAGGCATAACATAATGACCACTGACAGGTTAAGTGAATAACACTGGGGCTGCATAGCCGCAGACCGGTCAGGGTACCCATGCTGCCCCCCGTCCACCGTTGAAAGCATCCGAACTGGACCACGGAGCAATGAAAGAAGGTGGCCTGGTCTGATGAATCACATTTTTTTTACATCACGTGGATGGCTGGGTGCGAGTACCTTGCTTACTTGGGAACACATGGCACCAGGATGCACTATGGGAAGAAGGCAAGCCAGCAAAGGCAGTGTGATGCCTTGGGAAATGTTCTGCTTGGAAACTGTGTGTCCTTCCATTCATGTGGATGTTACTCTAACACATACCACCTACCTAAGCTCTGTTGCAGACCATGTACACCTTTTCATGAAAACGGTTCAGGAATTGTTTGAGGAGCACAACAATGAGTTTGAGGTGTTGACTTGGCCTCTAAATTGCCCAGATCTCAAACCAGTCGAGCATCTGTGGGATGTGCTAAACAAACTAAGTCCAATCTATGAAGGTCCCACCTCACAATTTACAGGACTTAAAAGATCTGCTGCCAACACCTTGGGGCCAGATACCACAGCACACCTTCAAGGGTCTAGTGGAGTTTATGCCTTAAAGGGTCAGGGCTGACCAAAAGGGGGAACAGAACAACACAATAATGGTCCATCAATAATGTTATGCCTGATCAGTATACATCTCACTAAATGTTGTTAATTGTTAATATATATATTAATTGTTAATATATATATACACTATATATATATATATATATATATATATATATATATATATATATATATATATATATATATATATATATATATATATATATATTTGATATACCTGTTTGAGGTCGTTAGCTGTATAAAGACACTTGTCCACCCCATACAATTAGTAAGAATCCAACTACTAACATGGCCAAGACCAAAGAGCTGTCCAAAGACACTAGAGACAAAATTGTACACCTCCACAAGGCTGGAAAGGGTTATGGGGAAATTGCCAAGCAGCTTGGTGAAAAAAGGTCCACTGTCGGAGCAATCATTAGAACATGGAAGAAGCTAAACATGACTGTCAATCTCCCTTAGACTGGGGCTCCATGCAAGATCTCACCTCGTGGAGTCTCAATGATCCTAAAAAAGGTGAGAAATCAGCCCAGAACTACACTGAAGGAGCTGTGACCTGAAATGACCTGAAAAGAGCTGGTGTGAAGAAGTGAGACAGTGAGAAGATCAGAATACTAGCAGAACATCCCGTCAGGAGTCTTGGGAAACTTTATACAGCTGAGTTGTCAGACAAGCACATGGCTAATACAGTAATGTTACAACTCACTGAAGGGCTGACGGGGATCGACAAGAGCCATCTTCCAGGCAAACGGGACGGGGGTCCCGTTTCCAAGGTTACTGTTGGTAATACACTAAGACGTCATGGTTTGAAATCATGCATGGCATGGAAGGTTCCCTGCTTAAACCAGCACATGTCCAGGCCCGTCTTAAGTTTGCCAGTGACCATTTGGATGATCCAGAGGAGTCATGGGATAAAGTCATGTGGTCAGATGAGACCAAAATATTACTTTTTGGTCATAATTCCACTAAACGTGTTTGGAGGAAGAAGAATGATGAGTACCATCCCAAGAACACCATCACTACTGGGAAGCATGGGGGTGGTAGCATCATGTTTGGGGGTGTTTTTCTGCACATGAGACAGGGCAACTGCACTGTATTAAGTAGAGGATAACCGGGGCCATGTATTGTGAGATTTTGGGGAACAACCTTCTTCCCTCAGTTAAAGCCTTGAAGATGGGTCAAGGCTGGGTCTTCCAACATGACAATGACCCAAAGCACACAGCCAGGATAACCAAGGAGTGGCTCTGTAAGAAGCATATCAAGGTTATGGTGTGGCCTAGCCAGTCTCGAGACCTAAACCCAATAGAGAATATTTGGAGGAAGATCAAACTCTGTGTTTCTCAGCGACAGGCCAGAAACCTGACTGATCTAGAGAAGATCTGTGTGGAGGAGTGGGCCAAAATCCCTCCTGCAGTGTGTGTAAACCTGGTGAACAACTACAGGAAATGTCTGACCTCTGTAATTGCAAACAAAGGCTACTGTACCAAAGATTAACATTGATTTTCTCAGGTGTTCAAATACTTATTTGCAGTTGTATCATGCAAATAAATAGTTAACAAAACATACATTGTGATTTCTGGATTTTTTTATTATGTCTCTCACAGTGGACATGTAATTAAAACATTTAAAAAAAAAATTGTAATTAAAAAAAGAATACTATAATTATCAGAAAAGATTTTGCAGTATAACACATTACTGTGTTGTTCTATGAGAATTTAACTTTAAAGCTACACTGTGTAAATTATTTGTTTATTCTTAGCTAAAAACACTTAGTTCTTTCAAAAATATATGTGCTCATTAATGTATATTTACTTCTTTCAAGTTATAAAGTATTCTCGTAAGTTTATAATATGCCATTGAAAATACATACGGGTGAGGGTTTCGAATGCCGCTCGCCATGTTGCCCCTCCATCTTGAAAGTACATCAGCCAAAGAGGGACATACCCGTAAATTCAAGCTTCGCCTTTAGCATTTTAACACTCGATTGCACCGTCTCGAATGTGAAGAGGGGGATTGCCATGTTAATCTTAGTTAATCGGAGTTAAAACGAAATCAGAATTGAGAGGAACAGAAACTAATATTCTCTGGATGGTCATATAGCTTTTCACCGCTAGATGGGGGATAATATCACGCAGTGTAGCTTTAACAGAACTTTAGCAGGTCATGTGAAGTTCAAAAATTGTCTGATGTCCTGCATCCCAGATGCACAAACTATCACCTCTTTGCTTTACTTATCAGCATAGCCCTATATTCTTCTCTACAGTACATTCTCAACGAGATAGAGGTGGAGGCAAAGACAGAGCTGTGGATGAAGCAAAATGAGGAGTATTTGAGGGAACAGAAAGGTAAGCAAAAAGGAGAAGAAGCTTAATACATTTGCATTTATTAACACAATACATACTCATACACCAGATTTGACGTCAGAGGCATGTGCATAACTAAGGCACAGCTCAGCCACCGAGATAAAATTCAGTGAAAGGAAGGATTTTGTTTTTTAATACTCAATTGGCACAGTAAACTACTTTCTGCAATTTCATCTAACGGTGGAACATTGTGAGATTAGGCTCGATTTTTGAGAATACGTAAATGACAAATACCTGTGATACCTAAAAGACTGACCTTCTGAAGTTAATCTGCTCTACATTTTAAAAGTTTGTTGAGGTTTTAAAGCCCTTTATTTTGTATTGCTTTTTTGTATATATTCCATTTGATAAAGCCACTGTGCTTCCATGTTTTTTTGTAGAAAAAGAAGAAAGAATAGCTAAAGAGAAGGAACAAGGGACCTATAAGGAGAAGGTGAGTAAGTCATGTGTGTGTATATGTGTGTCTGGCTCTTATATGTGTCGACATGGGCTTCTCTCCCATTCCATGGTCTTCAGACACTCAGCAGCTAGGGATCCTAGGAGACGACATACTTTCCATTTTAACTCAATTTGCTCCTCTGGTTTCACCCCAGGCTTTCAGTGTCACCTCTTCTTAACCTGTCTGCTCTGACATCTGCACCATGACTCCCAGTTGGGGTTGGATTAGCCAGCCCTGCTCTGCACCTCTAATGAGGTGCCCTGAGCCTGATAGTAATTTCAGATACAATCGTCCACTTGCCGAATGTGAATAGACTTGTTACACTTTGGTACACGAGGAACATGGTCAGCAGTGACCAGATCAGATGCGCTTGGTTGCTTCTCCAGGCTACTAATAGGATTTTGTCACCTTGTTGTTGACAGTTGTTAGTCTGACATTATTATATCAAGGCCTAAAGGAGAAAATGCACTGTCAATGCATTGTTAAATCAAATGATACCCAGTTGCCCCCCAAAAACTTTTATTTATTTTTTAGAAAGAATCACCTAATTAATTAACAGCATGCTTTTTAGCCTGCAGAAACTATTTTAGAAAGTCCAAGGACTTTTCGCAATGATTTAGGGTATGTTTAAAAATGAAAAAGGAAAACTTTTTAGGCATTTTAGCCATTAATTTACATGATGATGGCATTTTGTGGGCCTAAAAGAAAAAAAAACCCACAGGTTTCAAATTGCAAGGTTTTGCAAACGATGCCTTTAACTATCAATGTAAACAGAAAAAAAACATTTTTGCATGCATCTTTCATGTTCATGCATGTGTATTACGTGTTCATGGGCTGTTTCTTGACAAAGTGACATCGCCAACTACAGGCCTGGCATGCATAATACAGCCTTATTAGTCATTTTTACAGATCCGTTTTGACAGTGTTGTCGTCTGTTTTTAGTACATCGTTGTCATGTAAACATACCCTCAGAGCTATCTAAGAACTGCCGTGTTAAGCCATCTAAGCACTCCAATGTTTGTTTTTTACTGTAAACTACTTTTATCCCAATTTGTCTAGCCAAAGAAGCCATCCAAGAAGCGAGAACCGATTCTGGCCAGCACTGCGGGAGAGGCCATAGAGAAGATGCTGGAGCAGAAAAAGATCTCCAGTAAGATCAATTACGATGTTTTGTGGGACCTCAACAGCAAGGGCAGTGGGAGCAACACCCCCCAGCAAGCCGAGGACGTGCCCGTCGATGGCTCTGGGCGCAAGAAGTTGACCCGCCGCAAGAAGCAGCCAAACAAGAGCAATCTCGGTCTTGCTAAACCCGCGAGTCTCATGGGCAAGAGGTGAGAATTTAATGAATAGTGAATCTGTTGTTGTTGTTTTATACTTGGTTACTATTGGCTCACACTGCGCTTTGCAACTTTTCCCACTTTTTCACTCCCAGAAACTACTAAGTCTGTCTTTATGTAGTAACAGGGACCCACTCCGAGTGGTAAAAAGCCTCTTTTGTTCCTCACACAAAGGACATGATCAAAAAGGCTGTTCCCTTGCCCTTGGAGGACTACATTTTTCTTCTTGTCGGCCTTCAACATTTTGTCTTTGGTTTGCTCTTTTGGCTGACCTTCACAATCATTTCCACCAGGAGAAAGCTTGTCATCAATTCAGTGCCAGGACTGTCTGTCTGCCATCACCTGGCGCCCTGTAGTGCATGCTGGGAGCCTGCCCCTTCTCCAATTAATAGTCCTCCAGGGCTCCAAACGTCCCTGTGAGAGAAGTAATGAATATACGACAGACGGAGCGCAAGATCATGACTTCTACACTTTGGCGTTGAAAGATAATTTCTCATTGTGTGATGTCTTTCCTCCAGTCCATTTCGTTAATGATAATTACTAATTTCATACTGAATGGTGAGATGATGATGAATCAGACATACGAACGCTGTCGGAGAGCTCGTATCCTGAAGCTTCGAAAAGGCAATTTACTGACCCCTTTCTTTTCAATCGTATATTCACAAATGTGTGTGTGTATGTATATATATATATATATATATATATATATATATATATATATATATATATATATATATATATATATATATATATATATAATTATTCTTTTTTTGTCATACTACCTTTCAGACATTTGGGGTTGGTAAGATAATTTTTTTTAAGAAGTCCTTTATGCTTACTAAGGTTGCATTTGATGGTGACCTCACATTTTGAATGGTAGTTTACATCTATTTTTTTTATCATTTTTATTTTATTAAGGAATTCTGTTTTTAAGACCATAAGGTACTTATATTTATAAGTCCCATAAAGCTTTTTTTTATTATTTACTTTATTTGTTAGTTTAATAAGAATATTTATTCATGAAA
Organism: Pseudorasbora parva; assembly: GCF_024679245.1. Classification (NCBI taxonomy): domain Eukaryota; kingdom Metazoa; phylum Chordata; class Actinopteri; order Cypriniformes; family Gobionidae; genus Pseudorasbora; species Pseudorasbora parva. The sequence goes on along the minus strand of NC_090186.1, from coordinate 8,848,144 downwards.
ATCCCCTAGTGTAAGTTAACTTACCTTGCTTTAACTGTTGTTCACCCTATCAGCTGGCCGAACCAGCAGAGGCCAGTGTAAAAATATTAAATCATCATAGTCTGATGACACTGTGGAACAAATTGGACGATAAACTAGAATTTAGTTCCAGCTCCAGTTGAGAGAGCTTGTTCCCACTCCTGTTGAATCATGGGAATATTTGTATCCAGCTTCTATGGGAGGGCAAAGACTTCAGTTTTGTTGCCACGACTTGAAAATAGCAACTGTCTAAGATATTTCACGCAGTACTTTTAGAAACAAATGGTTCGAAAGAGCCTGTAGCCCCTTTTCTCTTTCTGGCTTGACTAAGCGTGCAGAAATAAATGTCTAAAATTGCTCAATTGCTCGGCATTCACAATGCATGAAGTGCTCTCTGTCACAAAACTCTCACTCTAGCTGATCAAAGCATATGTCTTTGGAGATATTGGGTATATGAACTGGTTTATAAGTTATTTTGGGGGCTGAATAGACTAACACTGATCTATTTGCCTGTATAAAGACGCTGTTGTTACTCTTCCTCACAGCCTTGAGTAGCTCCCAGACTCTTTTTAGACGCTCCGCTAACCAGGTAGAATCAGGTACTTCCATCCCCCTTTACCAGCTTCAAACACCAGCTGCCAGATTAAACCTCTGCGTGACCTCCAATCTAACCGCAGCAGAGAAGCACTCCTCTTGAAAGATAAGAAGATAATTGCCATCCAGTTCCTTTTCTTTAATTTCTTTCCTCCTTTTTTCACCTCTTCAGAGCAGACCCCCTTCCTTTTCTACCCTTGTCTTTTAGTAAAGGCTTACCGTTCTTAAAACTGCCGGGATTTGCTTTTTGAAATGTAAATCTGATCTCGATGCATGGGGATGACCTGTCTATGCCTCTCTTCTCGGCGTACCTCTTAAAAAGTGACAGCCCGACAGAACGCTTCACCTCCCTCCTCCAGCATGCTGCCGGATCCTGTTTCTGATCCTCGTTTTACAGTAACAGCTACCGCTTTGAAATCAGACTCACGATTCAAGGAGCAGCATCAACCCTGGGGACTCGGGAGTTAAGAAGTATATGTATTTCTGCTCTCTATCAGATCCAGTCTGTTTTTTTAGCTCCATGACAACGTGAGTGGAGATTGATTTGTAAATGTTAGCTTAAGGTCAGACCGAATGAGTTAGAGTTGTTCCTGAGATGTGCTTTCTACCGGGCCTACACTGAGTAAAGTTCACAGCACCTCTCATTTATTTCCCATCCGGAAATAGCCAATGAGCTTGTGTGCCCTGATGCGTTTCGCAGATCCTCCTTTTCTGTTTGACCCGGCTCAGTTTCCCACAATAAAATTTCATTGTTTCCACCCTAACGTTAGTCCACTTCCAACAGTATGGCTTTCCACTCATTATTACAGTGGGCTCTCAATGTCCATACTGTTTGAACCCGTCATCTTTCGTTCTAGAGGACAGGAAACCAAGGCAACCGACTGTGGAGTGTGTCATTCAGTCCTTCTCAATGGAGTTTCCTGTGGCCAAAAGCCTGTCACCACCTCCTAGAGCAGAATGAGTCATTTTGTTTGTTTCTAGCTTGGTCACATTGACCCAGGACCAGCATGGAACCGTCTAGCGGTAGACTTTTGTCTCAGAAAATCTCTTGTGGTTGTACTTTAGGCCTAAGTGAGATAAGACGGTAGGAAGGACCTCTTAGGATCATCTTGTGCGTGGTTCTCGACCTCTAAGCTCAGTGAAAAAGGTTTTAGGCTGGGTCTCTCAGCATGGAGGGCTCTATTGTTTGAGGATGCAATTTATCAGTGGGTTGAGATCTGTTAGTCCAGAGGATGTCTGGTGGTGGGAGTAAAGGAGCCACATCCTGCTGATGGGAATCATGTTTAGTCGAGACAAAGAAGCTTGATTGTTTCATTTAATTTGTGAGGTCATTAGAAATAACTCTGGATTTTAGAGTGGTCAAAATGAAATCACGATAATAATGTAAGGAAATCCACAGTTGATCATAGCTATACAAGACAACCCAAATGCTAGAGATCAAAACTGCTCATAATTGCTTTACGTAATAATTTTGGTAACAAAACATCCTGACACCAATGGTGCCACACTTTTTTAGCATTCTTCTTTGGTCTATAAGTGTTTTCACAATCGTTGTCTTTATAGAGATTTCAAAAATAGCCATGAACAAAACTGAGACAATGCATGTTTGAAAATCAGTGAAAGCTCAAAAGCACAAGACTTAATGTATCGGTTTATTAATACAATTATTGTATTACAATTGTTATTTATTACAAAAAATATATAAAACACAATTTTTTGAAGGAGAAATAAATAGTTTAAATAGGTATAAACAGTATAAATATTTAAGTTGTTTGTTCAACAATGAGTGGTTTGATTGAATATTTAGCATCATTACTCCAGTCTTTAGTGTCACATGATCCTTCAGAAATCATTCAAACTTGCTGATTTAGTGCTCAAGAAATATTTCCTATAATTTTTCACTTTAATTTTTTTTGTATTTTAGTGGAAGCCCAGATCCATTTTTTCAGGATGTTTCGATGAGTAGAAAGTTATAACAAACAAAATTTATTTGAAAAAAAAAATTTGTTTTAACATTATATGTCCTTACTGTCACTTTTCAGCCATGTAATTCGTCCCTGTTGAATGAAAGTAACCATTTCTTAAGAAAAACTCTTACGGACACCAAACTGTTAAATGGTAGTCCGTAAGATCTACTTGGATCTCATGTTTTGAAGGGTTTATATGTTACTGTTTAAATATGGAGAAAATTAATGAGATTTTTGCTTCCAAAACTTGCCTGTTGTGCTCTATAGGCCTCCCCACCGAGTCTCCTCCACACCCGTCACTCACCTCAGCAGATGTTACAAGGCCAGGGTTCTGTAGGTGATGCTGAGAGGCCATCTTGAAAGCCTTACGAGTTCTCTTACCCTTCTTTTCCATCTGCGCTAGAGTCACAGAGGGAGGTTGACTCAGTCACAGCACACTTCTCAAGCTGTGTCAGCAGGAGTCTTCTCCCACTCATCTTACCTAACTGACTTGAAGTCGCTAATGGAAACTTTTTCTCTCTCCTGGTGGCATGGAGCAGGTATGCATGTACAGATGTTATTATGATTGCAGGTGATAGATCCTCCTGTGCACTTTCCTTGCCACCGCAAGGTTTTGATCACTGTGTCGTACACAAAGCGCTACAGGTTTTGGGCGAAAGCTGTTCCTAAGCAGCAGTCCCTTTAATGAGAAGAAAATTGCTACTTGCTCCATGGAGGCTTTGCGACATGTCAAATTCTTCATGTGTGATCGGTTCAGGGCGTTCTCACTCCCACACACTGTTTTGTTTGGTGTTAGGCGAACAATATCAGTGTTTGAGACAGTCAAATAGTTTTAGTGTATTAAACATTTGTGTGTGCATATATTGTAATTTTAGAGTGTCTGTTATATATATATGTTTATTTATATATATATATAACCACTCTTATGTAAAAATATCTATTTGAAAATAAATATATATATATATATATATATATATATATATATATATATATATATATATATATATATATATATATATATATATATATATATATATGTATTTATTTTCAAATAGATATTTTTACATAAGAGTGGTTATGTGCCTGTATGACATAATCATACACAATACTGATCAAAATCACAATAGTGACATCAGAGACAATTCCCACCTTATACTGGGCAGCTGGAGAGTGAGACACAAGGAGGATAATCGCACCTTTCTTCTCCTCTATGGATCTCTCTCTTTCTCTCGAAGCCTTGTCCCCGGGTCAGAACCCTGGGGGCCTTACTCAGTGGCCTGCAGGAAGTGTGATAAGATGCCTTTTCACCATGAGGTGTGGAAACCACTGGGCCGTAATTGTTGCCTCCTCCAGGGTCAGATTGCATGTCTTCCATCTGTATCTCCTCCATTATGCTAGATCTTAGAGGAGCTAAATGCATAATAGCTTTGTCCTTCAGGAAAAGGATGCTCTGCAAGTATTTTTTAGGGGGAAAAAATGTTTTTGGTATTTGTTGCTGCATTTACCCCCCTTGCTCAGTTCATCTCTCAGATTCTGTAAGCTTCCCCACTGTTTTATGAGTCCAATGATATTTGATGGTTATTATTGGATATTTTTCTAGCTGTGCAACCACTTTGAGGAGGAAGGGGGTTCCCTCCTAAAGGGGTAATAGTGGGTTTGGCTGTTATAGGTCATTGGCGTTGTATAGAAGTTTAGGCACCGGTTTGAATGCCATTGCTTGATTTTTTGTTTTTGTTTACATGCCTTCTACCCTTCACTTTTTGGTTGGACTGTTTCTTGTGTTTCATCTTAAAGCTATTCAAAAAGAAAAAAGGCTTTGTATTTGTTTTGAATAAATGCATAAACAGACTTTTTAATGATGATGGGGTAATTCACTTTTATTAAAGGGGTCATATAGTGCCATTTTTAGTTAATATGATTATTTAGTGTCTAAACGAAAATGTTGTAATATACTTTAATTCAAAATTCTCATTAACACTCATTTTACCTGGTCAAAACGGCTCTGTTTTCAGCAAGCCATTTCAGTGCATACAACTTTAAATAATAATGAGCTTTGCTCACCCGCCCCTCTGTTCTGTGGGGCGGTTTGACACAACACACGTGGAGTGTTGCCTTTACAACAGTTGAGGGAATATTTTGGAGAATGTCAACTGGAGTCTCTGAGGACACATATGTGCAACTGTATTAAGAACAAGATAACGGCCCCAACAAAGTTTAACAATTAAGGCTCGAACAGGACGTTTCTGAATGTTTGGTTAACGTAATGTGACTTTGATCTATCTTTGGCAGGGTAACGCTAGCGACGAGAATGTGTTTACTGATGTATATGTTAGTTCATTGACAGATTGATATTACTAATGGGCATGAACAACTTTTTTTTTGTAAATGTCAGCTTGTCAGTGATGCGTAACATTATTTATGCAGTGTAATAACTGTTACAAAACGATTTATTTTTATATTACTTCTTAATCAGTAACCAACACCGTTATACACCATCTACAAAAATAAGCTTAGTGTAGTGTTACCACGTTAACTTAAACAGCGTACACATTTTGTAATAACACGTTAGCCGTTATAACCGTTGTTCATTATAAACGTGGGATTATGAATTATATTGAGGACGACATACATAGAAAGCATGTTGTAATGTAACTTATCCTGTAAATTTTGGCCGCATTTATCATGACGCGTGCAAACGATTTGCAAAGATTAATATAAAGGTTAATAAAACATTACACAGGAGGAACACGAATAGTTGGTACCAATCCTTTTTTCAGGAGCAGCTTCATACCTGCTTCATACTGACTCGTTTATAAAGCAGTCTGGTGAAACATGAAAGCATTGATGTTGATCGGGGGAAATATTCCCTTCGAAAATGACTGCTGTGTTCATTATTACACCCAAGAACAGAACACCACAGTTGCTTAGATGCCATTCTGCTCCAGCATATCAACAATGGCGGACTATAATGAGCTCGCTCAGGTCTGTGTTGAAACGCTGTTGTCCATCAACAATCATGGGCAGGGCGTGTTTGACGTCACATGTTTCGAACAGCTTGATTTAAGACAACATATTGGGGAAAATGGAGATTAAAAAAACAAACAAAAAAAACACTGGATGGATTTTAATCATTATAAGATGGTTCTGTACAGGCACTGACAAAACACATTTCTGTACAATCAACTTGTAAAAGTATATGTACAATTTTATGACCCCTTTAAATATTTAGGAGTATAGGTTATAGGTTCTTTATGTATAGGTTCTTTCAATTGAATATGTATCTTAATTTACTCATTGTCATATGAACAACATGTCAGTAAATAGACTGTGCAGTTCAGTAAATCTAACAAAATCTAAAGTACTCATCACAGTAATGATTCCTGGTTCATTTTGAAGCATACGTCATTTAAAAAAAAAGACTCGTGGTTCAGTGAGGGGGTGAGTTGTGAACTCTTTGAACGATTCCCTAACTGAGTGAGTCTGATCAGGCCTGAGCAAGTTCAAGACTTTTTAATGAATCATAAAGTGGAGTTTACTACGGATTTGAGAGTTTCGCATGAGGTCAAAAAAGTTCCCCATGCTGATTCATTCATTTTTAAGTTGGTCATGTAAATTTGTCACGCAGAAAACTGTTTGGTTTAAAAGTGACTTTTGTGTGAGCTGTGCTTCATACATCATTGGGCTATTGAGAATAGACAATGAACCTTTTAAATTTTAAAAACACTGAAAGGTGTGTGACCGCAACTTATTAAAAATGATTGGTTCTTATAGCCTTTTTTTGTGAGCTCATCATGGCTCATGTTGTGTTTAAAATGTTGGTGCATTTTATTTGTATTTTAATTTAACTTTTTTGCAGCCTTTGTACGTATTTTTGTCCCATTCAGGAGCCCTGATAAATCTATATTTTAGCTAATTAATTTTTAATTATTTATGAACATTTGCATTTTGTGTTTTGACCTGCCCCTCAATCTGCTCTCCGACTACCCCTACAACTTAAACGCTGATACCCCCAGCTGGAGAGCGGGGATTACAGCTGCGGAGTGGCACCAAAAGCTGGTGGAGAGCCTCCACCCATTACACCCCTCTCCCCCCTTAGATTTATTTACACAAAGCCAGCTGCTGTATGATATTGGCTCAACAGAAATATTACTTCCCTCCCCTGTCAGATTTCATCGACATGCATTATTGACAGACTGGCATATGGGCCCAGTGGAGCAAAAGTGCTCCCTCTGAAATGGCTGAGTCTGGGCCAGTTTTTTTTTTTAGTTTTTTAAATGAGATCTCACTAAGAGCCGTTTAAATGTGTTGCCTAGCTACAAAGCCCATAAGAACACATCAGTAATAGTGGAAGTGTTTGATTTCCGCCCTACAGCCTTCAACGTGTTATATATAACCCATATATGAAGAGATTGTTAGCTTTGGTACTCAAATATTCAGCCATACTTTGTTACTAGAATTTTATATATGTTTAATCTGCAGCTGGAGGATTAGAAAACAACTGTGTAAATGTAGACTACAAGTACCAAAGCTTTTATCCTATGTTATTATAGAAATAAGCCATGAGTGGCTGTGCATTGCAGTAATTTTAGCTTGAGTTAGGCATGTTCTGTGGCATGATTTAATGTTCACTATATAGTTGCATTGTTTTATTATTAATAATCATATTTATTTAATTAAGAATCAAATTAAATAATCTTCCACAAATATAGTTATTATTTATTACTTTTTAAATAGAAACTAAAAAAATATATTTTTGGCAGCAAACCCACAAGATGTGTTTGGTGCAAAAAGGGATAAAAGTACCCCATGCCCACGGTTAAATATACTGCTGGGCCTATTTTTTTGCTGGAGGTCCTGGACATCTTGTAAATACCAACAGCTAAAAAAAATTTACCTGACCACTTTTTCTATAAATCTTCAGATGCCTCTGACCTCCATCACCAAAAATGTGTCACTTTTACTATCTGTAGCAATGCAATATTATCAAATATATATGGCAATTCCAACTATATTCCTGCAAGCAGCAAGAAGGGATTTATCCACTTATTGACTGCTTAAATGGAAAGCTACTTAGAGAGACAGCATTGTCTAGATAACGCAAGATGCTAGTACAGTAACAATAGTAAACTCCAAGTACCATACAAAACTAAATAGTGTGTCTAATGTCAAAGGTTAATATTATTTTGTATTTTATATTATCTTGTATTTCAGAGTACATCACAGTCACTGCGTAGCCTACATTGTGACTAACCTTATATAAACAAAAACATGCAATATCGTTGATGAAAAAAAACAAGTCTAAAATGTAGTTTAAAAAATAAAAACTTGAACAAAAAACACTGGTTTTGGTTTTGTTGGGGGAAAAAGAAGAGCGTTCGAGTGCGGTTGCCAGATTTTAGAAATTCATATCCCCCAAACAGAGCTTTTCTCTGAAAAGAACATGTATACTATTCGGTGTTTTACCTAAACATGTGCAACCATATGCACGCGATCTCTCTCTCTGAAAACGCCAATAAACAAGTAATTTGCATTTTAGCTATCTCCATTTGAGATGTTCTGCTTAAAGTGTCATTCAGTCAGTCTGTGTTCTGTCAGGACTCACGAGCAGCTTCGCTGAACAACTGAACTTGTGTAAGCTGCTGAAATAAGCCAATCAGAGCAGAGCTCAATATTAATATTCATGACTTTCAAATAAGGCAACAGACCACTACATCCTAGGGACAGTTTCTACGGTTGTAAATGGACCTGTAAAACTGTATCTGGACAATTTTTGCCCTTAAATAAGCCACATACCCTCTATGTAAATATCAGAGAACAATTTAACATTTTGTTTTAACTCATTCTAGGGCACCTTTAAAGGGTTACTTCAGCAATTAGCATATGGCTTTGTATCAGTAGAAACCTTGGACTAAATTCAAATGATTGTGCTTCCCCCCCTCATATCCCCCTGAGACAAGAGATTTATGCATTTTATTTCTGCAAAAATTCCCCCATGATGCAAATATCATCAATTTGCGTTATCGGAGGAATTTTTGGCCAGAGGCTAAAGACTACAGCCAGCAAAGGGAGCCATTTCCACCTGTTTTCAATCCCCGCATGGGGGATGGGATCACACTCACAGTACTCAGCTAGCAGCTGCAGGCATCCATATAAATGGAGCGGCCGGCGGAGCAAAGTGAGTGTTTCAACTTCTCAAATTAATTCCTATGAAAGTTAAGCTTCCAAAGGCATGAAATGAAAACGCGCCAGACTGAACACGCGCTGTGAATATATGCCGTGGTCGTGATTACCTCAGCTCTCACCACAAGCTCAACCATGACTGTCAATGTAATCTGACTCCTGCAGTGTTAGGGCTGTGACACTCCCTCAGCGGCTAAATCACATTACATTGAACAGACACGTTCAGTTTTTAATTGTAGGGTCTGTTCTTTACTCTAACTGAACTGATTTTATGAAAATGAATGCGGTCACGGTGGGAAAGTGATCCAGTAATCTAGTAGCGGTGGCTTTGGGAGTGGCCTCAAAGGGCAGCAAATCATTCTGGGAATTGTTGTCTTTCATCCCCATAAGACAAAAATACATTTTCTGTCTTTTCTCAGTCTAGAAAGCACCAAATAAAACAAAAAAATGTCACATTTTTACTACATTAATGACCCAGTTTAAATACAGATTCATCTTCCCTGCGCTGAAGTACCCCTTTAACTAACAAATAAGTTTTCAGCTCTGAAACTTAAAGGATATTCTTATATTACCATGAACTTTTATTAAGGCTGTCAACATTAACATGTTAATTAACGCGTTAACGCAAATTCACTTTATTAACTAATTTTATTAATGCACAATTAAAGCAGCACGCATTTTCTGTTTGATCCGTGGCCTAGCCTGTAGTTGCAGGAGAAAACATTAATAGGGAAAGTAAAGGGTTAACATTAATATTACTATTCTGAAGCAAGTGCAGTTATAGCCTACATAAGCTATCATATTTTCTGCTTAACTTTTATTAGACTCCAGGTCGAAAGAAAAGTGGGTTTTTACACTGAGCACATTCTCTGCAGTCCGAGCGCGATGCGCGAATACACTGCAAGCTCACTCTGGGTCATGTCTTCGGTAAATCTGTGATTAACACCATCACCACTTACAGTTCATGTGTTTTATTGAACTAAATACATTACAATCGGCTAAAACGAATACGCAGGTTACTTTTCTGAACAAGAGCGCTCCGAGTCTGTGTTCCTCACACTGTTCACTTGAATTGCGGCACAGTTCAGCGCACGCACACACAAAATACAGACAAAGGGCCACACTATATTCCTACTCATGGAATATGGACCTCCTCCAGGTATGGTGTGGTACTGATGGCTCACAGGTCCGCATGACAGCTTTCACATTACCAATTTTTCATACGAACTGTGCCCTGTTCTGAACTAAACTGCCAGTGTAAAATCTCCCTTTATTTATATTCTTAAAATGAGAGAAATCACTGCTTATTTTGAATTTTTAAGAGGCTTAAGAGACATGAACTTGTTCTTAGAAAAACATTTATTACCTTTGATACATGTTTAGTCTTCATGCTCTGAGTATGGTTTCACTAATAATAAACATTTACAAAACATTTCACAAAAATGTGCGATTAATCGAGAGTTAACTGATGACTATTATGCGATTAATCACGATTAAATATTTTAATCGATTGGCAGCCCTATCTTTTATATATGAAAAGCTCAAGGGAAAGTTGATTTCTCAATTCATAACCACTTTAATATAAATTAATATAAAATGTGTTGGTTGCAGCTAAGCTATCACAATTTAGAATCTGTTTTATTATGGATTGTAGTGAATTTATTTATATTTTATATTGTATATTATTGATTATAATGGTTATTAGATAATAACATTATAAATAATGCTTCAGTAATAATTTAATAAATAAATCAAATAAATCAAGCCTGGTTCAGTTATGTTATGTGTTTCTGAAAACATGCTTTGGACTGCATATCGAACCATTGTATATGACTTTGTCTGATCGCCAGTTTATTTAGAGCTTTATCTCTCATAGATCTGATGGTGTTTACATGAGGGATTCAGTCTTCCTTTGAAAGAGTCCAGGGAGATCCTAGGAAATTATTGATGACAGAGCAGTGTTGGGATTGATTGTTAAGTGGGCAAATTTGTCTTGCATGAATTCGCTCCATTAGCCAGCTCATTCACCATCTGGCCCAGGGCGGGTGCAGGCTGCTGGAGGGTGTGTGAAGCCTGGCATAAGGGCCGGGCGTCCTCACCAACTTCACCCACTCAGCCCTGAGGGCACCCCGTCTGACCTGTGGATTGGCCCGTTTTTACCTCCTCCTGAGAGGTCACAAGAGGGACACCCAAAATGTAGCACTCTGTTCAATAATGCAGGTCAGCCATCTGGTTCTGGTGATTTATTTTCAGTAAAGATGTCACAGTTCTGTTCTGCAGATTGACCGATTTTGACTTTACACTTTCGCCTGGTGTCAGGCACCTGTGAAAATCCTGTGAGAGGGAAGCAATGCACAGATGCTACCTGATGTTGTAGTGTGTGAATTTGCCTCCTATATACAGTACATGTGAAGATCATAGTGTTTTGCCTCTACACTGTAAAAAATAAAAACGGAAAATGTACTGGTAATTTTCTGCCAGTACATTATCCAGTAATTTTTTGGGAAATTTCCATTAACCCTTCAAACAAAAACGAATGCAATGTAATTCAAAATATAGGTAAAAAAAAAAAAAACTATACGGAAACTTCCTTCGTATTTATACAGTACATTGTGCCCTATTTTTATGGACATTTTTTACAGTGTATGGCTTTGCTAGGCTGAATTTTAATGAAGTTCATTACTTAATATATTAAATCGAACCTTGTATTCTGCCATATTTAACTCTCATTTAACCTTTTAGGTTCCACTGAAAGATCAATCTCAGTAAGATTGTTAAGCTTAGACATTTCATAAAATATCTCTTTTGTCAGAGAGCAAACTTGGTGGTTTTGGATCCTACATGCAAATGAATTATTGCCTTTATAATATCTTAGTCTCAGATGAAGTTCTGACAGCGTCGCATTATTTCACATTTTGTATGTTAATGAGGATGTCAGAACGAATACAGGCTCTGGGGACTTAAAATGCCAGTCAGTGCTGTCATTTGTGACCAGAGTCTTAGCTAAGATGTATATCTCACAGTCTGACACAAAAAACTGTTGATGTAGAACAGTTTGTATGTTCGCTAATTAAAAATTCTCAAATTGCTTATGTTCACTTACTGGAACTGTCATCATGTTTTCAGAGAGTGAGAGCATATAATGCCACTTTGGTTTATCAGTTATTACAACTAATAAGGCAAAGCATACAAAAAAACAAGAATATAGGGGACATGAAGACTGTGTAAATTCAAACAACCTTGTTTATAGTCTCACGTCATACATATTTGGTTACTGGCCTTAATGTGACCCCACTTCACTGCATCACACTCCTCTGAAATTCACACTTACCTCACAGACCAAACACACACCTGCTGACATCATCGGTCACTTACCCTTCACATTTCAGAGTATGCACACAATACTGAATGTGTATTTATACAGGACTCATCTTGACATCTAACCTCCAACCCTTACGGTTCCCAGTGGTCCAGGTCATATGCCAGGGGCCGTTCGGCTCAGTGTCACTCGCAGTCGTGTGTGTAATATGTGAGTTTGCTACCCAGGGGGGTTGTGGGGGATTGCGTTGTGATGTGGTCAGCCCCTGCCGGGTATGATTGGGCAGTGCTGTGGAAACAGAGACAGAGAGGACCAAGGTTCAACAGTCACATTTAGAGCATGTCCTCGAGATACACATATCTGAACGGTCCTCTTCACTATTTCTCTCTCTCTCTCTCTCTGATGCTCACTGATCTGACATCGCTGGGCGGCAGATTCCCGCTTTTAAATGCATAAAAGAGCTCTTGAAGAATAATTGGATGTGTTTACAGGGTTTGCTAATCTGACACTGGAGTTTTGGTGGTTAATTCTGCCTGGTTAAAGGGCCTTAGTGCCGCCCGCATGCCAAGTCGGCTGATTGTAATGTGTTTAGAAACGAGCAGACGGTCTGTCATAAATTGCATCAGTGATTTATAGAGATGGCCGTGGGAGGGTCAGTATTCACTGTACTCAGGAGCCGGTGTAAGTGTGTCTCTGTTAGAGCGAAAACGTCTGACGTGCATCAGATTGTGAGCTAATGGCTCAGATCCAAGCCCTGATGAGCTGCCTTGCTGTCTGCTGTCTTCTGCTAACTTCAAACACTGTTATAATCTATTTAACGTGTCACATTAGCAAAACTTCTTTGAAATTTTATAGGCAAAGTAGTTCCGTAGTCAATTATGTAGTTATCCAGGAAGCATACTTTCAAACCAAGCAGTTTTATATTGGTAAAAATGTTAAATTGCATGTTCAGAGTTCAATAAACTTAAAATAGTTACGAAATGCCATGAGAATAGTGTTGTTTTGATCTACCCAAACATGACTACACTGGGTATTTTTGCTGATATTTGTTTCTACAATATTGTAATAAAGTATCCCCGCCCACTGTGAAATTTCATTGGTCACATAACTGTGCCTTCGTTACACACTAAGGGCTAGATTTACTAACTAGCTTGTGCCAGCGCAAACCGTCTTTGGTTACTGTCATAATTTGCTAAAGACACTGAGTGAAAAATTAGTGCTTGAAAAGTGCGGACAGGGTTATTTTTGTGGCTGATCATATTGCATGTGAATTTGTAGGAGTTTCCCTTTCAAATGCAAAATTTATGGGAGCAGAGTATTCAAATCAATCATGCAAGGCGATTTACTGGTGTAAACTAGAAATCTAGACACCCTAGCGGCAGCAAATTTAATTTGCAGCCAGGGTAGTCTAGCAACTCTTTTTATTGTGAGCTGGAAAAAAACAAATTCTGGTCAGGCCAATCACATCGTGTATAGAGTCGGTGGGCGGGGCTTAACTAATGACGGCAGAGTTGAGATGGTTCCGCATGCTACTTGTAAACAAAGAAGCTGGCAAACAGCTGTCTTTCGAATCGGCTTTGGCCGCGACTCTGAAAGACTTGGAGAAAAGAACAAAGAACGACACTGAAGTCATTCTTAAGAAAGGAAGATGTGTTCAGCTTCACCTTCTTCGTTGCTCTGGTTGGTTGTAGCTTTATCATATTGCGCAAAGAGAGAGTTTGAAAGACAACCGTTTATCCCGCCCCTTCGGATTGAGCCCTGACAATGGTGAGTTTCCAGACCCAACATCTTGATGTGGGTCTGGCTTGTCAGGCTAGGACGACAGGGCATTTATAGTCAAAAAGGTGGAGAACCACTGTCAATGTTGGTGCCTACTGTTTGGAGCAACCTTATTGCACAAGGTTATCAAGTTTATTATAAGCCGTGTAGGATACATTTAGAAAAGGGAATCATGCTGTAACCTTGCCTTATGGAGTAAATTGGAACATACATTCGTTCCAATTTACTCCATCTCTGTGAAAAAACATTGAAATCAAAAATGAACCACTTTAAGGAATTTTCAACCTGTCAGTTATTTTGAGCAGTCAGGTTAGCTGACATTCGACTTGGAGGACGGGATTTTGTAGAGTGCTCTAATTCAGTGCCGTTCGGAAGTTAGTGAAGTGACTAACATCCAATTTAGCACTTTTAAAACAAGGCAAATAACAGTAATTAGTTTACTTTATAGCAGATGCTCTTTACTGTAGTGTTTCGAAGACCCAGTTACAGCTCAGTCGTCTCCACACAGCAAATATATAAGAAATGAAGACTTGTTTACAGAGAATATCTCTTGAATTAAGTTTATTTTCCTTAACCCTCTGGTAAACATTTTTTTTAATGTTTTAAGCATAAATTGAACCAAGTTTTTGTTTAAAACAAGAAAAAAATGCCAGTAGGGGTAAGAATAATAAACTTGCATATTTCAAAAATATATTATTTGGGGTGTTTTACATAATTTCTTTCTCAAGTAAATCTTTCTTTCTTCCATTGTTCCCCTTCAACAATCGCTTGAACTTTCTACTCAGGTCTTCTGTACATTTTTAGCAGCATCCTCCCTCACTTCAGCTGAGCTCGTGCATTCAGTATTGTAAGATTATCACTGTTTCTCAGTCCCCGCAACCAGAGGCATCCGATACACAATATGTGCTCTAGATTCAGCTGGAGGCCATTTCACTTTCTATGGCTGAAGATTTGTAAGTGTATTAGTCACACTTGGGTTGTAGATCTGCGCCTCTTCCCAAGACTATTCACTCTGCAAGGCCGCTCGGGGGCGATTGTGTTTTCCAGTAATGTGTTGGATAATCCTAATACTGGAGTTATGTTGAGGAAGTGTGCCAGGGCCAGGACACTGGTGCATCGAGCAGATCTGGCCAGAACTGACTCGACTCGGCTCTTTCTGCCCAGCATGCTGCAGATGGCTAATGTAGGCCGCCACTCCTAATGAGTTACGACAAAGGAAGCCCCTTTCTCAGCATGTACTTTCTCCCTCGCTCTCTCTCTCCTCTTCCTCTCTTCCTTAAGCAGATTAATTAGCAGCACTTTCCCTTATCGTCCAAGAAAGTGCTCTCACTAAGTCCTCGGGGAGATCTCACCAGGGAGGCACAGTCGTTGCCCAGCTTTTCTGCACTTCACTTTGTGTTTATATGTCTGTGTTAGTGTATTTGTGTGGGTTGTTCTGTATATTTAGGCAATATTGAGACTCTATGTGAAGCTGCATTTGCATAAGCAGTACTTTCAGTACTATTGCAAGTATATCATAAATTGATACATTAGAGTGTAACTGAGAGAACGATTTAAACTCTTCATGTCTGTTTTTTATAAAGCTTTCTTAAATTTGTGGATTATTTGGCCTGCGTTTTCTGCAGAATTTGCTGTTAAAGGCAACTTTCTTTTCACAGCCAGTGCTGTTTTGAATAGCATCGTGCAAATGATTGCCTTCTTATAATGCTCTCTTTATGCTCAGTCATTCACCAGAGCATTTCGGCATGATTCAAAGACACTTTACACACCAAGCCTCTCAGTATTTTTATGAATTTATTGGCATACTCCAATTTAATCCATATGATATCATAAAGAGCTTTGACCAATTGAAATGAAAATGCACCAAGCATTCATATTTTTAAAAAAGCGGGTGAAGACATGTCTTAAGTGATATATACTTGGGCTTCAGAATGACACTTTATACAGATTTTCTACAAGTTCTACATATGGTGGCACCAGCACCTGATTTGGTAGCACTGGAGGAAGATTTATCATAAAGTTCATAATTAATTACTATTGTTTTGCATTAATAATTGCAGTTATTAATAATAATATAACATGTTGGTTTAATGGAAAGGTAACAGAGAAGCACTACCGTTGTTCTTCTATAGTATCACACTGAAGAAAAAAAAAAAAAACGTTTTTTCAAAAATGACTTGGGCAATTATTTTAGGAAGGTGATGTTGTATTAGTGAAAGGAACTGGCTAAAGTCAAAAAGTGTGCCTCTGCCGCCATCTACTGGTTATAGTGGTAAAAAAAAAATGAAAAGTGCTTGTTTGCCACCTAGTGTTACCTCTACATACATCTTTAAAGGTCCCATTCATCACGTGTTTTCGAATCTTTAATTATGTTTAGTCCCTCCTTCAGAAGTCCCTCCTTCAGAAACACGTAACGAGTTCTGATTGGGCCAGCGCTTCCCGTGTTGTGATTGGACAGCAGCTTAGCGCACTTTGCCCGGAAAGGTCCCGCCTCTTACCATAACGGGGAGATGCAAGCGCTGAATGTGCGCTCTTCTCCACGTGGGAGAGCAACAAGACCACGCCCCCTATTTTGTGTGTTCTTGTGGGCGGAGGGTTAGTCAACAAACGGTTCTAGTGACGTCATTACATCCCTGCACTTCCTGCTGTAGTCCAAACCGGCCGTTCGCTGTAGGCTTTGAAAGGGAACTTCTGTTAAATAAAATATCTCGCTTGGCATTGAACTTTGAGCTTTATAATTTTACAGGTATTATTTATGCTCTAACAGCAACATTACACACTAACTAAAGTTTGAAAGATGGAATCGCGAAGAACGGGACCTTTAACCGTTTATTTTACAAGTCACCACATTAAAATTGGATAATATTTTAGAGTTTTGTGGTTATGGAAAAAGTGTGAAGCACTTGAAAGCTCTGAACAGTGTTTGAATTTCACTCTCGAAAGGTCGTACAAACCCTGAGATGAATTATGTACAAACTAAAAAACTAAAAAAAAAAAAAAAAGATTAAACTGTTTCTATGACTTTCCATGTCAGTTCAGTTTGATCTGATATGTTTGGTTTATAACAGAATTCTGTGCCGAATTGTAATGCTTGTTCCCACTAGATCTTGCTGCGATGTTATTAATACTGTGCAAAATTCAATCGCCAAGATTTCCCAGCGCTGTGTAGTTAACCAGTGCCACGTGATCGAGATCAGCCTGCGAGTAAACCTGTTCTGAGCTCACACTTACCAGTTGTGCAACGTTGTGGCGCCAGTTGCGACCCCTACAAAATTTTGTCGCACCACCAGGAAAAAAGGTTGCAAAATGCAAGAATTTGGTCGCAGTCTGGCATTAATTTTGTACATAAATAGCTTGCCTATACTGTATATCCTTCTTCTGTCTTGTGTATAGAAATGCATAGACAAAACATGCAACTGCCGTTGTACAACTTTAGCTCTGAACCAGCTCATCATAATTATGACATAAATAGCGGTTTGTCTTCACGGGGCACACTAGACTAACATGAAGCCAGATCAAGGTCATTCTCATTTCAGAACGTTCACTTTTCCTTTCTCCCTTCCCCCATCAAACTAATTAATGTTTTATACTGGTCTCTTTAATTTTAGCCCTAAATATTTCTAGTGTTTGATGTTTAAATCCAGTCGCCGGGAAGTGTAAGCTAAGCATTTCATCAGCGCCACGGGGCTTCTTTAGCCCCAGTAGTGCAGGTCTCAGTGTGAATCTATTGCTTTAGATATGCCTCAGTAATCTGCTGTGGGGTGGGAGTGAAGGAGGGGGCAGGAAGTATGCTTCATATTTTCATATTTTTAGAAGGAAAATTAGGCTTGTTATGGGCTCTTGAGCTCTTCTATCAATGCATGAGCTGCTGTGAAGAAGGATAAGGCCACTGAAGATTCACTAAATAATTATTTTACTTTTTTTTCTTGTTTCTTTAGGCTCCGCCCTTTAATATCATCCGCTCCCAAGAAGAAGAGGACCACAGCCACGCCGGTAGGTTAAATGAGGGCCCTGTAAAATTACTGCTAATGTTAATAATATGTTTTAGATTCCATTCAAAGATCATTTTACATTGAACATCGAGTAGTAGTCTAGCATTATGGTAAAAAAGGTTCTTTTAATATTCATAGACCTAACAATATTTAAAAATAAATGTAGTAAATTTAAGTGTTAGTATGGTTTTAACATGAAACTTCTTCTTGTAACCCATTGGACATTAAAGTGTACATAACACACACAGTTTCTACCAGTCTCATGTTAATCTCGACTGCCTATAGAGTAGTATTGCACTTTCATATTTCCTTTAGTTTTATCATATTAATAAAAGACAGATAAGCTGTACCGATTCTTTCTGAAAACAGCTGAGCTTGTGGAGGCGTGCAGTGGGCAGAGCTAAAGAGTCACGAGCACTCACACACCTATGACACACACACATACACAATACATCATGGCATATAACTTTCAATTCACTATACGTTTGTGTTGTTTTCATTAGATGCACTTATGCGCGGATTGCCAACAAAACACAGACATTTGATGCAGGTTCACTCACTCACCGCCTGCGGTTTCGACTCATGACCTGTATAAAAAAAAACACATTGGAAGAACTCCGCAGCTGCTCCAAAAAACAAACTGCAAACTACAAAACTAAATAGACATACATTTTCTCTTCACTTTTTTAACTGTGCACCTCATTTTTAACCCGAGGTCTAATGTGATTATTGAATGGCATCTCAGTGCAGAACTGTTTGTGGTCTGTTTTCTTGTTGACCTAATGAGCAATATTTCATGAATATCAGTTTAGTAGAGGTCAAATCAAATTTGCTTGACTAACCCTACTTGACTTCAGTGGTAAATCCATCACGATAATCAAATAAATCATAGGTAAATGTCACGGCAGTAAATGGCGAACCAGCATATTTCACAATATGGGGTAAATATGGCATATACATTTAATTGAAAGTCAATATCTGTGATAAAGTTCAAGCCACAAAATTTGATGGATTGGTTTTGTGCTTTCTAGCTCTTAGTGTCTCTCTTCAAAATGGTTAGGCTTGAATAAGCAGCAATGTCGGCAGAAGTCGACTATATGAAAGTGCAAGCACAAATAGACCAAATCACTGTGGCAAAAAAAAAAAAATCAAGCACAATGATTACAGAGGTCAATAATCCAGGTCCCATCCAGGTTGCTGCCAAGATCTGAAATAAGATCAGTGTAATATAATCTATTGTGCCTTTTTCTGTTGGATTCAGAATAAGTCATTCTTAAAGGAGCACGGCAACTTTTTGTGACTTTAGCTTATTCACTGTATCTCCTAGAGTTAGATAAGTCCATACATACCATTTTCATCTCCGTGCGTGCATTAACTGTGCGTGCATGTCTGATATGGAAGTCTGTTTCCGCCACTAAATTAAATAATTAAGAGAGTAACTGCGACTTTTTATCCCAGAATTCAGACTTTTTTCAGACTCAGAGTTATAAAGTCACAATTCTGAGATATAAATTCGCAAATACGTGATACTCAGTCAGAATTGTGACTATATCACGCAATTGCGAGTTTATATCTCAGAATTTTGACTTTATAACTTGCCATTGTGAGAGAAAAAAGTCAGAATTGTGACTTTACAACTTGCAATTGTGAGAACAAAAGTTGAAATGACTCTTTTTATTTTTTTATTTAGTGGCGGAAACAGGCTTTCATTATCAGACACACCCACCTAAGCTAGCCTAGCTTAAGACAAAGACTGGAGGTAAACAGCTCCATCTATCCTACTGCTCAATAAGTGCCAAAATAACGGCAACATTTTCCTATTTACATGTGATGTGTATAGTTGCATCGTGTACTAAGACAGACGGAAAATTAAAAGTTGTGATTTCCTAGACCGATATGTCTACGAACTAAACTCTCACTCTTGCGTAATAATCAGTGAACTTTGCAGCCGTACCATGGGTGCAGCGGCGCAATGATATTATGCAGCACCTGAAAATAGTCCCCAGCACGCGCTGCGCAATATTATTGTGCCGCTGCACCCATGGTACGGCTGCAAAGTTCACTGATTATTACGCAGGAATGAGAGTGTAGTTCCTAGCCATATCGGTCTAGAAAATTGCAGCGCATTAGCAGTTCTCCATTTTTTCCCACAAAACAAGAACAAGCAGAGCACTGTTTCATACAGAAGGGGTTTAGTTCAGACGTGGCAAGGAACTGTAGAATAAAAGTACTACACAGAAAAATAATGGAATATTATCTCAAGTTTTCTGAATTGTCTTGTTCCTAATGAGATCATTAATGCCCCAGCTCAGATTCTCCAGCCATCAGGCCTCTGCATGTCTCTGTGATCCCAGCCTGGGTAACTCACTCAGGGTGTAACCCACAGGTGAGCTGCAGGGTGTCTTTTAGGCATTTGCCAATCTTGGCAGTCCTTATTACAAGATCCCCGCTGCTGCTGTTTCCCCTTTACTGGCACCGCCTGAAGAGCGGCCTCACGGTACAGCGGCAAGTCTGTGCTATAATTACCACTGAGACTTTCATGCTCTTCCTCCGTTTTTCACAACATGATAATTGATTTAGTCCTCTGCTTCCCCTGAGCTGTACTTCCTTACACAGATGCCTGCTGGGAGATGTAGCCCTGAATCACTTTTCCTTTTATTTTTTTGATTAAATCTCTGTTTTTGCCTTGACTGTAATTTGAAGAATCACTTTTTTCAGTTTTTTTTTTTTTTTTTGCTTGATTGGAAAGATAGTAGGAAATAATGTAAATTATTATAGGGAGAGAAGAGGAATGGAATCAGCACACATTGCAGGCCAGATTTAAATCTGTATTTTCTTCATGTGCACCATGAATGAACGTGTCAGATGCACATATGCTAGTCACCACACTATAGTGCTGACTTAGAATGAGTTTTAAACAATAATATGCAAATTATTCATGAGAAAGAGGGAAAATGGGATCTGGACTTGTTGCAGGCCAGAATTAAACCTGCATTTCTTACATGAGCACCACATGATTGAACATTTCAGATGTATTTAGCACCACAATTTATAATGTTAGATGTACATGTGATATGTACATATCTTAGCCTCTGCTCTTAGGAGTTTATTAGGAAGCACAAGAGGGAATAGGATCGGGACATTTTGCAGATCGAATTCAAACCGGCATAAGCACCACAACGTTTTAGATGATTCACATTGATAGATTTATTGACATCATTTTCAACTAAAAACGGAAAACTTTGTATGCGATTTCTTTACACGACATCAGCGGTTTGGCCATTTTTTTTATAAAATTATGCATATAGGCACAAGTCCCCCTTGTCCACCAGCGTGAACTGGGTGCTAGTTCAGAGCTAGTGCTATTGCAAGTTTGGAGTTGGCTCAACTGACAAGCTGGTTTGCCTTTCCACGGTCTTAGGAGCCACCACAGAGCCAGGTCTTGTGTCACTGTATATGTCTCATCAAGGTCAAACACACCAGGCTTGTTCGAGATGCATCGGCACTGCGCAGACCGATCGCCATTTGACATCAAAGTACCGCAATTCATTCTTCAGAATTAACGGTGTATATCAATATTAAGTGTCATTGCTAACTGCCGGCCTGGCACACAATGTTTTTAATCATTTTAATGGATCAGTATGAGCTAAGATTTTAAAAACGTTGTCATCTGTGCAAAGAAAAAGCGTTTCCATTGTGTAAACGTAGCCTTAATAGCCACTGTACCATGGTACCAACCAACATGTATTGACATTATGATTTATATCTGGCAGTAAAATTTTTGATTTTTTGAGTTTGGGGAGCATTGTTAAAGCTACAGTGTGTGATATTTTCCCCCATCTAGCGGTGTAAAGGTATATGACAATCCAGGGAATATTAGTTTCTGTTACTCTCAATTCTGATTTTGTTTTAACTCCTACGGTGGCCGATTTAGTCCAAGATTAACATGGCTTCCAGTTCGACCTCGTTCATGACTGCCATCGAGTGTAAAAACGCGAAAAGCGAAGCTTGAATTTACGGGTATGTCACTCTTTGGCTAATGTACTTTCAAGATGGAGGGGCAACATGGTGACTGGCATTCGAAACCCTCACCCGTATGTATTTTCAATGGCATATTATAAACTTATGAAAATACTTTATTACTTGAAATAAGTAAATATACATTAATGAGCACATATATTTTTGTTTTCAGCTAAGAATAAACTAAAAAAGTTACACAGTGTAGCTTTAATAACAATTAACAAATAATATAATAATATAAACAAATACAGTAAATTTATAGCCTGATGTGGTAATATTCAGTTCTAGTCAGAATATGAGTCTGAAACTGCTCCATTGGGCTGTGATTATGGGGTTTGTTTCAAACGAACTAGGAAAGACCTCAACTGGATAGAACTACTACCAATCAGAGCAACGGACCGGCGCATTACGTTAGTTGTGAAATGTCAACAGAACTCAACTGCACTGTGTTACCAAATATGCGTTTGTTTTCCATTTCCGCGGGTTGAAGTGACCTCAATTATGTGATAAATAGATTTAGGAATGCGAATTTTAGCAGGCAACCTTGCCAAAATAACACACATTTTACTCCCCTTATGCTATTTTTTCCCCTGAAACTCCCCTGAAAAGCTGTTGTGCATTTGGGCTTGTTTTGGGTTGTACTTGGCGAGTTTTGTTGTAAAAACTTGGCAACCCTGTCTGCACGCGCGCTGGAATAAACAATCTTTGCACAGGTGCATTTAGGGCGTGTCCAAATCCACTTTTGCTAGTTTAATGATGGAAAAAACATTCAGCATGCCAGGCGCATGGTCCAAATGGGTTGTACCTAGTCTCTTAATGAGTCTCATCTCCCATTCCCTTTAAAAGCCAGTTTTGCTTGCACCATGACAGATTCCTTATTTACATGGCTGAATTTGCTAGCGGAAAGAATCATTTTATTTTTTATGTTTAAAAATGTTCATGTGCTTTGTGCTTTTATGTACTTTTAGGTGTCCCTGTGTGTGTAATAAGCAGTGTACTCTCATACTCGCCTCTAGGCGCATATTACTAATGCAGCCTTTAAAAAATACTGCTATAAAAATACTGCGTTGGGCTGAAACTAGCAAAAAATGCATTGTCACATTGCGCTAGGTTTATTATAGGGCCCATTATGTTTATATTTTTAAGGTAAAAGTGGCTATTTTTACATTTTTGCTTTTTTGTTCTTCCGGTTTTAAAAGTAAAGTTGAACCAGTGTAATGAAAAGTGAGGTGTATGTGTTAATTTTCAGTGGTGATTGGCTGCCATGGCTGGAGAGTATGTATCTACGTCATCAGTTTCTGAGCTTTTCTCCGCATTATTCATGTGAATGAACTTTAAACCAATCACTGTGCTGTATTATGCACTTGATCGCATTACAGCGGAGAATTCAAATGTCACAAAAGTGTTCATGCGGTTAGATCTGGAGTGACTACGAGTTTAACAACACTCGCAACGTGGATCACAGTTCATATCTGGACCAGAGCGAGCGTGTTTTTACGGACATATTTCCCATACTCTCCTGCTCCAGACACGAACCAGCACAGTGTATTTGCACATAATTCATCATGTCTTATGTGCAAATAATGACATGAACGCGATGACACGATGAATTATAGACAATAATGTACACCAAAACTTCAAAGAAGAATGGGCAAAAAGTAACTGTGCATTATTGATTCTTTATTCCCCCAATTCTGTTTTGTTCTCTGCTCATATATTTGTCTGAATAATGAGTGTGTTGCTAGTCTGTGTTTTATTAGATGTTGTCCACTTTTCCACAGCTTTACACACCCATATCTTGAACAACCAGCGATAAAACAGCGGGGTTTCATGACAGTGATACTTTAACAAACTGATGTTTGTTGTTCTAAAATATTGCTTGTTTATTTCAGGTCACTCCCAACATCCCCACGATGTTGCCTCCTGCAGCCCCAGAGCCCCTTCCGGCCCCCACCCCTCCCCCCGTGTTGGAAAGTGGGCCTGTGGCATATGAGGAACCCGCTGAGGAAGAAGAGGAAAATGAGGAAGAGACGGAAGAGATAGAAGAGTCTTGTGTTAGCGCTATGGAGCTGATAGGTGGAAATGGTCAGTATGTCACAGTGGATTGTAGCCTTGTCACTGACAAGGATAATGAAGTCACGGCTCGAGGGTTCAGTGATCAAGGGTTTCCCAGATTAGTTCCAAGGTCTGACTCTTCATCTTGACAAACTGTGTAATGCTAAGTGGGCTGTAACTCTCTTGCATTCGTGGCAGACTGCATTTGAAGTGTTTATCATCTTGATAAACTGCTCCTATCCCGTCTCCTCTGCAAGTCATACATCTACAAACACTTGCTTATCATAGAAGTGTCCTGGTAGCAGTCGACCATCTAATCTAATCTTTACTATTCTGTCTTTTTCACCATTTATCCCGAAACCACTGAATTCATTAAAACCTTTGTCTTTACAGATTACGGATGTGAAGCTGAAGAAGAGGAGGTTTTTTAGACTGAACTGGTCTGCCCACCACACTCGTCCTCATGTTCTCTTCCATTTCTATTAGTATAGTGAGGAGAAGAGCATTTAAGGCACATTTGAGACATCTATAATATGCTGCACATTTACTAAAGGTCACTCTCCCTCGGCGTGCATTATGACTGAAGCAGGCCGGCAGCTTAAGACTGAAGAACAATCAGTGCATAAAACCGTTTTTGCACTTATTTAGCACAATGTTCCACTATAAGATCAAGAGACAGGAAGCACTGGAGTAGTTTCCTGATGATCTCAGAGAAGATGATTCGCAGGTGCAGTAGGATTCGAACATGTGAAGATACTGAAATCTGCTCAGCTTGCTAATGTTGAATGCACTGTGGGACAATGTACTAGTGATTCGCTGTACATTTACACTTGTACCACATTTATTGTACATATATAGTAAGAAGCTGTAAAATTATGTAACTGTGTTTAATTTTAATTTTTTAACTATTTAATGCGCCATGCGTCTGTATATATGTATATGTAACGATTTTGTTAGATGCACTTTTCTATTTCCTAATTCCATGAAAAGTAAATGTTCTTCTGTGCTGGGTTATGATAAATATCGATGTGTAAAATACTGCAGTGTATTGTACAGAAATGTGTTGAGCCTCGTTTTTATTCAATACTATCATAAGATGTAGATTTCAGAGTATAGATCTGAGATTGTTACCTAGTGCCTAGAAAAATAAAATGTGAATACATTTTATGAGGATTTTATAAAACAGTTAGTTCCCAGTCCTTAATTCTGATTGGTCAAAAGCTGTTTTATTCACGATAAAACCTGGCCACGACTACTTCACCCTACGGTTCTGTGTATCACTGCACAACACCCTTAGCAACCACGCTTAGCAACGTAAAAATATGTTTATACTCACTGATATTGTTCTTTTTGAAGCTGACTGTATCATGTAGAGTATTGTGTGAGAGAGATCGAGTGAGCGAGTGAATTACCTGCATTTAGATATAACATCTTCCTTCAGGTCAGTCCTTTGCTCATAATAAAAAATCTGTTTTTAATGTTCACTGCGTTATCTTGTCCTTTTAACAGTTATCGGGTTTCCGGTGACCTGACACTGACAGTGCTATTCAAAGCATTTGTCAGTTGATCCGTGTTCACAAGAACTTTCGGTCCTTTCAACATAAAAGTATTCGCTACAGACTGACTCACTCATAAAGACATTGTGTGATAACTGTTTTATAAAAGCAAATAAGGTATTAGAGACTAGTGCTGTATCGTGATTAAGTCATGGCTGAAGGGAATTCAGGCACTTCGTGTCGTGCCTAACAACGCCCTTCAGCCGTGACTTATTCACGTTAAGTTTAAAAGTCTCCGTCCTCGTTCATTTTAATTCAATGAAAAAGAGGAACCACCTCGTTCATCAGAAATTCTCCTTCTGTGTTCCACTGAAGAAAGAAGGAAAGTCATATGGGATTGGAACGACATGAGGGTGAGTAAATGATGACAGAATTGTGACTTGTAGGTGAATTAATGCTTTAAATTGTGAATTCAGGGTTCATTCATAACCAGCAGCCATATCACCCTGTAGCCCAAGACCACTAAAGCTAAGCAGGGTTGAGCCTGGTCAGTACCTGGATGGGAGACCTGGGAAAACTAAAGTAGCTGCTGGTAGAGGTGTTAGTGAGGTCAGAAGGAGTGCTCACCCTGTGGTCTGTGTGGGTCCTAACACCCTAGTACAGTGATGGGGAGGCTATACTGTCAAAAAGAACTGTCCTTCAAATGAGACGTTAAACCGAGGTCCTGACTGTCATTAAAAATCCCAGGATGTCCTTATGAAAAGAGTAGGTCAAATTTTGTCCATTGGCCCCTGTCCATCATGACCTCCTAAAAATCCCCATATACCGATTGGCTGCTCTCCAGCAATCAGCTGGTGTGTGGTGGGCGTTCTGGTGCGATATGGCTGCCATCACATCATCCCCCTTTTATATATAAAGTGCTTTGAGTGACTAGAAAAGCACTATATAAATGTAACAAATTATTATTTCTTCATATCTATTATGCCTTTCTTGTTTCTTTTCATATCTGTCATGTCAAGGAACTACTGTACAGCATCTTAGAGCAGAGATTCCCAAATGCTTTTTTCTGCCAAACCCCTTTGACATGAACTCTTGGAGGGTATTTCAGGTAAATATTTTAAGTTAATATTTCAATGATTTAACAACATAGTTAATGTTTACAGTTCTCCGATGTTGGTTAGTGGTCACATGATTCATATTTGTATGATTCTATTGATTGTTAGCTTTTCATCAACACACAAACCCTATCCCTGTCTTACAGAATAACAGCCTAATCTCTCCTTCTCAAAAGCTACACGTAATGTCTCAAATCATATTTGTTCAGGAGTCATGGTCAAGGTGGTTCAGAACTGCGATTCATCAGTGTTTCTTGAATTGCATTATAAGAATAAAGCAGTCTTTGTGCGACTTTGATCTGAGCATCCACAAAAGCTGAAACATAGAAATCCCTTTTTCATTTGTGAGCACTGTAATGGGTAATGATATAGATAGAGCTGAGGTCAGACGAATGCGTCAGGCTTTGCCTGTGGCTCATATACCCTGACAGAGCTCATCAAGCTCATTAGGACGAAAGCCTCCAAAGAGATTCCATTGAACCATTTACACCTACAGTATATGACCATGTCTGTGTGATCCGCCGGATTCATACACAACAGCTTTAAGATGCCTGCACATAGTACAGTATGTGTTTGCTTTTGAGAATATAGAGCCCATTTAACCTGCTCTGGCGATCAGACTGAAGGGTAACAAGACTATAATAGTCTGCTTCTGCAGTACTGCAGCCTGTCACTCACATCTGATTTGATTTGTCCACAGATGCAGGCTCACGGTGCCCATACTTCAACTGTATCAGGTTCAGTTCTTCAAAGCATTGTGTTCAAATTGCTTCCCACTCTGTCTGGCTGTAGACCTACTCTGGTTTCAGTTGGGCTGGTATATTAATTACAGTCTTCTCAGAGCAAGGTCAACACTGTGATTTTAACATCCAATAGCTAACCGCAAGCAATCGCTGGACTGTATTTCATACCAGCCCAAATTGATGTTAATATTACCATACAGCTTATTAAATAGAGTTATGCTCATCACCTTTTTTGCTTACTTTTCTAGACAGCGTGCTTGAATGATGATAAAGCAACAAAAAATGCCACAGATTTGCATTCCCTGTTGAAAAAACCGGCATATGTTTTGAAGGATGGCAGCTGGTTTGAGCTGGTTCTTAGCTGGTCATGAGCTGCAAGCTGGTCAAGTGATGGTCCTAAACTGGTCCTCAGAAACTAGCTTATAACCAGCTCAGGACCAACTAAGGAGCAGCACCAGCTGCCATGCTTCAAAACAAACCTAACAATACTGTTTTTTTCTTGGGGGGGATGGGGGGGAGGGAGGAGGAATGCTGTTTCATGCATACTGAGCTTTTTACACTGTTAAAGACTTGGATTCCCATCCTAAACATAGACAAAGTTTCAAAAACTAATGTTGGACGTTTGATGGAGTATTTCTGTGTCAAAAATACTCCTTCCGGTTTCTCACAAGTTTCGGAGAGTTTTTTTCGAGTATGGCTCGGCTTGACGTTACTAGAGCAGAAGGTCCTTGTATGGGCCGTACGGGCTCTTCTCCCGGTAGGGTGCGCGCGTATAGTCGTGAGCGAGAGGGGAAATGCACGCCCATAAACACTGCTCTCAAGCTACAGATCTAGTCGGCCGTGGACACTTCTGTCGGTTATAGTGCTCCACTTTCCTCCACTTTGACATCAAGCGACTTCAACGCTTCAGCACAGCATTCTGGGAAGGCAGCGCTGCATTTGAACCGATTTGAATGCAGAAATGACGGGAAGCTTCCCAACATCGCTTCAGTTCCATCGCAAAGTGGATCTCCACACTCCAAGAAGTGTGTTTTTGACGGAGCGGTCCCAGCGATAAAGGATTCAGTCCTGCTTTGGAAGCAACCGGTGAGTAAAACTGCTTCAAATGTCAATGCTGTTGGCTCGTCGCGTTAGTAAACGACACGATCGCGTGCTTCGTCATTCAAATGCGCTAACGGTTACTCCATTGTTGTTCTATGTATAACGTTCCACTAGTCTGACGTGCAAAACCGTTTTGCTTGCTACTGCTAATGTTTAGTCGCATACAATAGTCCACAAACCGAATCATGTCCTTATAAACTGTGAGTAAAGACACAAATGTTGACAGGCCACTAAATACAGTACATACCACAGAGACGGACGTCCTGCTGTTGCTGTTTCTATTTCAGCCTCCAAATTAGATTCTGGATCATATCTATTAGCTGAGATCGATAGCATGGGTTTCTCCACGCTTGAGGACGTCACCGCTTTGCGCGCTCGTCATTCTTTAGCTCCGCCCACACGATACGCCTCCAGGCGCTCGTTTTTTTCCGGAAAGACTCGGTACAGCCCATATTTCTTTTATAAATATGATAAAACTAAAGACTTTTCGGAGATATGAAGGTTGCAATACTACTCTATAGGTACTCAAGATTGACATGAGATTGACTGAAACTGAGTGTTTCACCTCCCCTTTAAGATAGTAAGCAACCCTTACAAAAGAGTGGAAGTGATTTTATTAGGCTACTGATGTAGTCTTCATCTCATTTGAGTACATTTTAAAAAGTACTATTCAAACTTTTTAATAAGGAAAAAATAGCTTGATGCACCTTTACAGGAAGACTCCACCCAAAATATGCCTTTCTTTTTTCTGTGGAACATAAAAGAAAATATTCGGTTCCCATTGACTTCCAATGTGATTTTTGTCTATATAATGGGAATCAATGGAAACCAAAACTGTGTAGTTACCGACATCTTCAAAATATCATCTTTTATAAGGGTGAGTACAATTATGATAGAATTAAATTTGACTCCCTTTAAAGTACGTTTTAACAAAAATATGTTCTTCGTTGAGAGATGAATTGAAATGACTCTCTGTCGTAATCAGTGTCATGCCACAGATGCTGTTCGTAGACATTAAGTGGAAAATAATGGATGATAATGTCTTATGACACTCATTAAGATATAATGATGGTGATGATGGTTGTGCTGAATAGGTGATTAATACAGTCCCTTTAGGTTTCAGAGCAAATGCAACAATTCCTGCTGTTTGCACCCTTCCTAGTCTCAGACTGTTTTGAGTTGCTCTTCGCCTTTAGCTATGGCAAAGCCTGTGGATTGTGCATAATCATTTTCTTGTAAGCCACAGGCCAGCTGTGTCCTGGAGGTTCAGGGTAGATGACTGTGTGATTCATACAACGTGACTGTTCTCCTGTATGCTGTGCGCTGGCAGATAGCTCATCGGTCTCTTCTGACTGTGGTCACTCCTTTGGACTCAGGTGAGAGCAAACATGACCTTAAACTAAGCACACATTTGTGGTGAGAATTACTGGCACCCATGGTGAATATGATTAAAGATGGCTGCACAAAATAAATCTGCATTGTTTTCGTTTTGATTTTTCTTTCAAAATATTTGCAAAAATCTGACCTTTTATTGAAGCAAAACTATTGAAAGTGAGGGAAAAAAGCATTATGAAATAAATACGTTTCTCCAAAACATGTTATAATTGATTCCACTCTTTTATTAAATATTTTTTGCAACCTCCTTTTCTCAAGATAACATCTCTGAGTCTTCTTCAATAATTCCTGATGAGTTTGGAGAACACCAAGAGATCAGAGATCATTCCTTCATCCAGAATCTCTCCAGATCCTTCAGACTCCAGCTCTTCTCTTCAGTTCATCACTCATTTTCTCTTGGGTTCAGGTCAGGGGACTGGGGTGGTCATGGCAGAAGCTTTATTTTGTGCTCAGTGACACATTTTTGTGTTGATTTTGATGTTTGTTTTGGATCATTATCCTGACGGAAGAGCCAACCACGGCCCATTATCAGATTTCTATCAGAAGCTTCAGGTTAAGATTTTTTTATCTGTTATTTATCTGTATTTGCTAGAATCATTGTGATGAAAAATTAGGAGAATTCGGCCTTTGTGTTTCCTCGTAAAAGAAAATATTCTGAAGAAGTTTGGTTCCCATTGACTTCCAATGTGATTTTTGTCTATATAATGGGAATCAATGGAAACCATTATACTAAGTCATATTATAGGAAGTCATGACTACAATTATGTGCTCATAGTCACCCTGGTTTGCTAAAAAAAAAAAAAAAATACAATGTGTTTTGGAGAAAAGTATATCATAATGTGTCACAATGAAAGGTTTGTTTTTTTGTTTTTTTTTAAATGAAAGATCAAAAGTATTAACCATACATAATTATTTGTACAGACATCTTTTATCATATTTACCTTTAATCATATTTATACAACTGCATACACCTAAAAAATCCTTTAGTTTCTATGTAAACATGCTCTAAACATGTGCTTTAACTATTGCACTAGATTTTTTAAATGCTATTTGTGCCAATATGTGTATTTATGTATTTACTTTCATTTTAATGGGAAGCTGAATTTAGTTGAATAGATGTAAGGAATTTATGTATTGAAATGTTCCCATGATCATGGGATAGGAAAAGGGGGGAAACTATTATTGATAGTAAATTCCCCATAGATTAAAATGGTCTTATAACATTTTTCACTTCATAAATGCTTTTATATATACATAAACATTGCAGCATTTTATATAAATGTCAAAACTTCTAAACTTACAATATGCATCACAATATATGTAAGCAAAAATTTATAACAGGCTGTTGAATTATTGAAAAGTAATGCACACCCAAAGTGGTAATATGGCCACGGTATGAGCATTACTTTTTTTTTAATTTAGATCATCATCAATTATTATAATCATGCTCTTGCAAACTATTCAAACTCAAACTTTCAGGGAAAATGTTTTCGATAAAGACGGAAAGAAGCTTAGTGATAGACTATGATGAGGTTTTTACTTCTGGTGATTGTTTTGGGGCTTCAAAATTCATAACAGCTGTGTCCATTTGTGAAAATGATCATGACAGAAATGTGTGAAAATCATAAACTTTTATAGGTCACAGAGCTTATTTTCTGTAATACTCTAAGAAAATGGAAAAATCCTGCTGGGTTTTTGTCAAGGGTGATGATAACTTCTGGATTGGCCTACAAAAATACGTCATCTTTGCCGTAAGTGGTACTCTGGCTCCTTTTATTTTGACATTTTATAGTTTACATAACTCAAATTTGTTATGTAGTGTAGAAAATGGAAGTTTTTGGTTGATGTTGTCATTTTAAGACAAAAGTTCTACTTTTGACACACTATGAAGCCAATCAATGTCAGTTGCAAAACAGTGGACCAATCAGAAGAAGCCAGGGCTGGGGCAACTGTCACAAGCATGTGTAAACTGTAGCTGCTCTTCATCTGTTTCCATTATATTCTATTTTTGCTGATGTGTCACAACAGTCTTGTAAACCTTTTTTATGTTTGCACTACTTTTTTTTCTTTCTTTTTTAAAGCAAGAACACATTCTGTCTGAACAGCCCCTAATTAATGTGCATTTGTTTCATGTTTTCCCTTTATAATACCAAAACTGTGTAAAATATTAGGTCCTCCTAGTATTCGTTGTCCATTTGTCCTCTGTCCTACGCTTCATGTCTCGCTGCTCTCTGCAGTTATTGCAGACTGTACCAGAGATATATGCGACCTATCTCTCTTCTCCTGCAGTGCACCAATTATGTAACTGTTCAGAGGTTGTCCCACGCAGGCACACAGAGATGCTGTCACGTCTCCAAATGATCACTGTCTAGTAGAGGTACACTATGTAGAGAACATCCTCTGCACTTTCTTTCCCTGCAGAGTTGTCTTGTGCAGTTGCCTGCTAAATTTACCGCGCTTGCTGTGATGGGGCAGCTCGCCAGGTCTGCTGAAGTGCGTCCCCTCACTGCTCAGCTGTTCTGGGAAACAGTTTAGCTGAAGAAGACCCCCATCCTCTGTACCTTCAAACTCAAAGCCCCATATCCCACATGCCTCTAATTATGCACAAAAACCCAACGGTGCGGACAATAGAATGTAACATGCACATTAAGAGGTATAACACACCGTAGCCATGAAGAGACAAACTCGCCAGGGCCCCATTCAAGTGATCTATTTAAACACAAACGAGCCCAAGCCCAGCCCCCCCTGAGCCATCTGCTGCTCCGCCACTTGTGCATTCTTCTGGCTCACTTCTTAAGCCCAGATATTAAATCTCTTTTAGTTGTCTTTTACTCTCTTTATTTACCCAGAGTGCCTAATTACTTTCTCATTTATGAAGCAAAAGGTGAGGGGCAGTTCAATAACAGTGACACACTGATACATGGTCATTTTAAAGTTATTTATTAGAAGAAGAAAAAAAAGTGAAAATCTGCAAATACACTTATAAACACAACACTTTTTTGCCCCTATTTTTCATGAGCTGAACTCATAGATCTAAGACTTTCTATGTACACAAAAGGCCTATTTCTCTCAAATGTTGTACACAAATATCTAAATCTGTGTTAGTGAGCACTTCTCTTTTGCTGAGATAATCCATCCAACTCAAACGTGTGGCATATCCAGATGCTGATTAGACAGCATGATTATTGCACAGGTGTGCCTTAGGTTGGCCACAATAAAAGGTCACTCTAAAATGTGCAGTTTTATCACAGCACAATGCCAGAGATGTCGCAAGTTTTGCGGGAGCGTGCAATTGGCATGCTGACTGCAGGGATGTCCGCCAGAGCTGTTGCCCGTCAATTGAATGTTCGTTTATACCATAAGCCATTTCCAAAGGCGTTTCAGAGAATTTGGCAGTATATCCAGCCGGCCTCACAACCGCAGACCACGTGTAACCAAACCAGCCCAGGGCATCCTCATCCAGCATCTTTACCTCCAAGATTGTCTGAGACCAGCCACCCGGACAGCTGCTGCAACATTCGCTTTACATAACCAAAGAATTTCTGCCCAAACTGTCAGAAACCGTCTCAGGGAAGCTCATCTGCATGCTTATCGTCCTCATCGGGGTCTCGACCTGACTGCAGTTCGTCGTCGTAACAGACTTGAGTGGGCAAATGCTCAGATTGGCTCTGGCACTTTGGAGTGGTGTTCTCTTCACAAATGAATACCGGTTTTCACTGTACAGGGCAGAAGGCAGACAGCGCTGTGTGGGTGAGCGGTTTGCTGATGCCAGCGTTGTGGATGGAGTGCCCCATGGTGGCCCCATAATGGACAACAAACACAGGTGCATTTTATTGATGGTATTTTGAATGCACAGAGATACCATGACCCTTTGTTGTGCCATCCATCCACGACCACCCCATCATGTTGCAGCATGATAATGCAGGGCCCCATGTTACAAGGATCTGTACACAATTCCTGGAATCTGACCCAGTTCTTGCATGGCCAGCATAGTCATCGGACATGTCACCCACTGAACAGGTTTGGGGTGCTCTGGATTGGCATATACAGCAGCATGTTCAAGTTCCTGCCAATATCCAGCAGATTCGCACAGCCAATGAAGAGGAGTGGACCAACATTCCACAGGCCACAATCAACAACCTGATCAACTCAATGCAAAGGAGATGTGTTGCACTGCATGAGGCAGATGGTGGTCACAACAGATACCCCCCCACCCCCACCCCCACCCCAACCCACCCCATACAGTAGAACAATACATTTTAGATTGGCCTTTTATTGTGGCCAGCCTAAAGCACACCTGTGCAATCATGATGCTGTCTAATTAATGGATTATCTCGGCAAAGGAGAAGTGCTCACTAACACAGAGTTAGACAGATTTGCGAACAATATTCGAGAGAAATAGGCCTTTTGTGTAAATAGAAAAAAGTCTTAGATCTTTGAGTTCAGCTCACGAAAAATGGGGGCATTTTGTTCAAATAATTTTGTTCTGTAAAACTGTTGAATGACTAGACTGTAAATTAAGTCAGCAAAGCTTTCCACATCTGTTTCTGCACCTATCCTTTGGTTGATGTCATGCGTATTGTTGACTTGTCTTTAATTTGAACAATGGTTAAACCTTATGTTCTTTTGAGAATGAATTGACTCTTTTTACGTTTGGTTTTTCACATTATTATTTTCTTCATATTGTCAGGCTTTGTAACGACGTCTTTAGTGCCTTTATGGGTCTTGAGAGAGGAAATGACATTGGTGTCAATGAAGGCCTTTCTGAGCCATTGGATTTCAACACAAATATCTTCATTTGTGTTCCGAAGATGAACGGAGGTCTTACGGGTGTCCAATGACATGAGGGTAAGAAATTAATGACAGAATTTTCATTTTTGGGTGAACTTACCCTTTAATGTTTTTTTTTTTGTTGGTCTGGAACCAACGGGCCAAGCCAACCGAACTACAAGTGTCAACACACCCTCTGAGACCCCAAAGAGAATGAACCTTTTGTTATTCTAAAAACAATGAAGTTTGGCTACGGCTTCCTCTCAGTGCTCTGCCTTGTCGTCTGTCTAGCAGCACCATCTGTGTGGGAAACATTTTGGGAAAGTCCCATTCATCTGTTATTATATCATGACATAATTCTGCTTTTGATCATCGAAGCCTGCAGCAATCTCTTCACCATCAGACACTTCACTTGTAGCCTGTAAATGATACAGTGGTGAATTCATTACAACTTCAAACAGAATAAACAAGACAAGGTAACCATTACGAGACAAGGCAGTACATTCCTGATATGCTGCACTGAGAGCACGCTTTACATGCATCAAGTTATTTGTTTTGTAAAAGAAAGCCTAACGCGTTACTATATGAAATTTTGCAGCTAAAATTGAGTCATTCCAATAGGAATCAGTGTCTTCGGAAGCTCGCGTGAAGATGAAAAAGTTCCTCATGCAGATTTCGCCCATTTTCAAGTTGTTCACTTCACAGCGCTGACCAACAGAAAGCTGCTTGGTTTAAAAGTGACTTCTGTGTGGGAAGTGCTTTATAAATTGCAACATTTGTGCCTCACGAAATTTCAAACCAAGCAGTTTTCTTTTGATCAGCGTGGAAAATTCACATGAATCCATTGCAAAATCTAAGTGGGGAAATCTTTGCATCACGTGGTATCCTATTGAAATGACTGGAGAAGCTTGAGCGTCCTAACCAAACTACTCTTGGACCACAAAGAGCTGACAAAATGATATAAAATGCTTGTCTGATACCCAAAGTAAACTTACACAGAGAGCACTTCTCAGATCCAGACACATTTCTCTAGCTCAGAGTGCTAGGAAGTCGTGCGTTTCAATCTAGAGTTGTTGCACACTTCATTTAACCGGACTTTTGAAATGGCATAGATGCTCAACGAACTTCCAATCAGACTTAATTGTCTCACCCACTCACTGCAGTCATGTTTAGTGCTCGGTGAGATACTCAAGTGGATTGTTGACTCATAACATTACATTAAAATAAATGAATATGAAAGTCAATTCACCTGACAACAGAAATGCTTTATAAACAGACTGGTGCTTAGCCTCTGCAAGATAAACAGTGAAACATATTCCTCTGTTAAATCAGAGACACTGAGTCATTTCGTAATCCACCTCACAATATTTTTCAATATAAAAGAAACATTTTCCGCCAACTAGTGAGACCTCAGATTAATTTGCCACTCTAGGTAAATAACTAGCAGAAAAACAAAGTGTAGTCGACGGTATAACTATTTGATATAGGATAGCCTACTTGTTTGTGTATCTTTTGTTTTGTTCATTTGGTCTGTTTTGATGGTCTTATAAAACACACGTCCATTAATTAAATATTCATTAGTGTGTTGTTCATACTTGCCACTTAATGCTGAACTGGGTAAACCCAACCTGATCTGCTGGTGACATGATTTCGCCTTCCAGCTCAGACTGGAAACCTGAACATTAGAGTAATGCCCGTTGATCACACCTCTTGCAGTAGAAAATACAGAGCAGACTCTCCAGACCAATCTTCAATCTTAAAAGATTAAGCTTGGTCTGGTGATCACCAGACAAACTTCATGCACCATTTATCATAATTGTCCTCCCAAACCAACCAGAATTCCTGCCCTCCAGCTAATTTCATTGGTTAAAGCTACACTGTGTGATATTTTCCCCCATCTAGCGGTGTAAAGGTATATGACCATCCAGGGAATATTAGTTTTTAAACGGAGATCTTGTTTGGATATGCATTCACCTTCACAATTTCTCTCAGAAATGATGATCATGTTGGGTAAGTACTCTGTATCATTACATTTTTTTTTTTTTTTTACAACACCAGCAAAGATCGTGTATTCCAGCCTGATTCCAGCGTGTGCAGACAGGGTTGCCAAGTTTTTACAACAAAACCCGCTAACTACTAGCCCTAAACAATAGCTTCTCGAGGGGTTCTCCGTTTGGGGGGGTTAAATGTGTGTTATTTTGGCAAGGTTGCCTGCTAAAATTCGCACCCGCGGACATAGAAAACAACCCGTGGGGGGGAAAACGCGGACTTGGCAACACAGTGCAGTTGAGCTCTGTTGACATTTGACAATGCGTTGCTTCGTTGCTCTGATTGGTTGTAGGTCTATCCAATTGATGTCTTTCCTGGTTCAGTTGAAACACGCCCCATAATCACAGCCCAATGGAGCAGTTTCAGACTCATATTCTGACTAGAATTGAGTGTGGCCACGTCACGCTATAGAAGCGCTGTACCTTGTGAAGAAATTGTTGAATAAAATCTTTGTTTTGATTTGAGCCATCAGATTTCATCAAAAATATCTTCATTTGTGTTCCGAAGATAAACAAAGGTCTTATGGGTTTGGAATGACATAAGGGAGCATAGCGTATATGACAGAATTTTCATTTTTGGGTGAGCTGCCCCTTTAAGGGTAGATTGATTGGGTAGGTTAGGGTCAGTGTTTGGTGTAACCAGTCTCACGGGAATCATGCGTGATGAACTGACTCCATTTAGAACCAAACAGCTCCTAGAAGACTTTTGTTTCTTAAAAGTGATTTTCATTGCTTTATTTGTAAAACTCGGAAATGTGTCTCTTTCAAATAAAACAATATATAATTATTTTCACCTCAACAGCACTTTTAGTTGCTGGTCACCCAGCACACCATTAATATAATTAATAGGAGCTCAGCTGCACAAGGCTCAGTGTGAAAATCAGAATCAGGGTCGATTTTAGGGCGATTTGTCACTTCAGTCATAACACATCATCACCATTCAGTCAAGGTGCAAACATACACACTTACTGGCTTGCAGGCATTTGATTCTAGCCTATAAAACCCTGAACCAAACCATTGATCATTCTTATCTAGTTTTTAATTGACGTTTGGGACAATGCATATAACATTATACAAATTTGTGCATAGCTGTGCCCAAATACACACATTTCTCATATGTCGACTATGTGACTTTCACTTTGTAGTGAATGAGTGAACAAGCAACAGTTCTGGACACAGTTGAATCCCTCTTTCCCTTATATTCTCACACACCTCATAGGTTCAGCAAGTTCAGATCTGTTACAAACACGAGCAAAGGAAAAAAAAATTATTGTCGCAGTTGTTATATGAGAAAGTCTGCTGACATTGAGTTGAGATTTACATCCTTACTGTACACTGGACATAGCCTAGAAATCTAGACGCACCCTAGCGGCAGCAAATTTAATCTGCCCGCAAGTGTCGTCTAGGAACTGGAGTTTGCTTTGGAGTTAAGCTTTTCTCTGAGAAAAGAACAAAGAACGACACTGAAGTCATTCTTAAAAAGGGAAGATGTGTTCAGAGTTTAGCCGACCGGATACGGTGAATGTTTAATCTGTCAGCGAGCTCTGTTGCTCTGGTTGGTATAGCGCTATCCTATCGCGTGCAGAGGGAGTTTGAAAGACAACCGTTTATCCGCCCCTCGGATTGAGCTGTCTATGGTGAGTTTCCAGACCAAACATCTTGATGTGGGTCTGACTTGTCAGGCTACACTGGACATTAAATGTCCCGTTCTTCGCGATTCCATCTTTCAAACTTTAGTTAGTGTGTAATGTTGCTGTTAGAGCATAAATAATACCTGTAAAATTATAAAGCTCAAAGTTAAATGCCAAGCAAGATATTTTATTTAACAGAAGTTCCCTTTCAAAGCCTACAGCGAACGGCCGGTTTGGACTACAGCAGGAAGTGCAGGGATGTAATGACGTCACTAGAACCGTTTGTTGACTAACCCTCCGCCCACAAGAACACGCAAAATAGGGGGCGCGGTCTTGTTGCTCTCCCACGTGGAGAAGAGCGCGCATTCAGCGCTTGCATCTCCCCGTTATGGTAAGAGGCGGGACCTTTCCGGGCAAAGTGCGCTAAGCTGCTGTCCAATCACAACACGGGAAGTGCTGGCCCAATCAGAACTCGTTACGTGTTTCTGAAGGAGGGACTTCATAGAACAAGGAAATCAGCAGACCGTTTTTAGGACAGAAGAAACCGCGCTGTACAGATAAGTACATTTTATTTGAAAAATACTGTTTTTTTTTACACGCGAAACATGAACTTTACATGTTATATTGCACACTGTAAACATAATCAAAGCTTAAACAAAACACGCAAAGAACGGGGCCTTTAATACACTGTCTGAACAAACTGATCAGATAATATTACTTGAAAAATGACAGCAGATTTGAGTTAAAGTAGACTATATAAATTAATGCTATTAATACACCCATGCCAGGTTTAATGTTAAAATGTAAGACTTGATGTGTCCATATATACAAAGCAGTCGCACAAGTAGTATTTTCAATTAAACACTCCCACCCTGACACACACTAGCAAAAATAAAATAAAAGGCATTACCCTCTCCTCTGTCCCCAAAGAGTCTAATCAGATAGGAACAAATCACCCCAGGGCCTTTTAATTTGACATATTTAAAGGGACATCTCTAATATGCAGTAAAAGTGCTTTCTGTTTGTTGTTCCTTGAATGTTGTGATGATCACAAATAACCCGCTTGTTATGGTTCATTCCATCCAGGGAAATTGCTAGAGCCGTTTTCACGGTTTGTTGAAGATGTGTGCAAATAATGGGCATGTGCACTAGAGGTATGAAATAGCTGTTTTTTTTTTTAATTTTGGGTTGTTCTTGTCTTGTTTGACCTGTAGGGCTACCCAGACACTCATAATGAGCAAAAGGCATAATTATCATCCTCGTCTTGTCCAAATTCATTTGCATCATTGAGTGTGAATAAAAACCTCTCCTTATTCCACAGAAATTAGTTTTATATCAAAGCAGTTAGTATGACTTGTGTTAATAAATGAATAACAAGAGAAGGACACAGTTAAATCTTAATCATAATCAATTAAATATTGCCATAATTAACTCATTTCAAAGCTGTATCTTTCTTCTGTGTAACACAAAAGGAGATGTTTTAATGAATGTTCACGCAGCTCTTTTCCACAGGGCCCTATTTTAACGATCTGAGTGCATGGTCTGAAGCGTGTGGGGCAGGTGAACTTAGGGTGTGTCCGAATCCACTTTTGCTAGTTTCGTGATGGAAAAAACTTCACGCCAGGTGCATGTTCCAAAAGGGTTAGTCTCTTAATGAGCCATGGCTCATGGGTGTGTTTTGGGCCTAAGGTGCATTAAACCACATTTTGGTGTTATAAAGTTTGAAAACCCCTGTAAACCAATCAGAATTTCATCTCCCATTCCCTTTAAATGCTATTTAAATGGCAGAATTTGCGAGCGGAAAGACTGAATGCTTCTCCAGAGAGCAGTGTTGCCACAGTTACTATAATTTATCTACTGATTACTCCTTTAAAAAGTAACTTTACAGATTACTTGATTTTAAAAGTAACTGAGTACGATTGCAAGTTGGGTTTTAGGAAAATGACTAAAATAAGTGGATAAATTACTTTAATCTGATTATTGGTTTGGAAACTGTAATGGGTTGGATTTCTCGTTACTGGAAAATAGTAATCAGATTAGAGTAACGCGTTACTAAGTAACTAAGTTACTGGCATCACTTAGTTTTCTTAGAGAGGAATCCTTTTATTTTTAATATTTAAATATGTTTGTGTGCTGCTGTGCGTCCCTGTGTGTGTAATAAGCAGAGTGTATGCGTGTTGTGTACCCATAGACACACATATTACTTTAAATTACTCTGAATTTAACATGCCACTAGATAACAGAATGCTGAGAAATATTTGACTTATGGACAATTCAAGTGCTTTTGTTGAAACATATTCTCGTTGCCAATGTGATAGAATT
This sequence comes from Pseudorasbora parva, assembly GCF_024679245.1. Lineage (NCBI taxonomy): Eukaryota > Metazoa > Chordata > Actinopteri > Cypriniformes > Gobionidae > Pseudorasbora > Pseudorasbora parva. Next base: position 8,807,599 of record NC_090186.1, on the reverse strand, counting down.
GAATGTTGTGAGGTGTTAATGTGGTTTGAAAACTTGGATTTGAATGTTGGAGTTTAGTCATGTATGTTGTGTGATAAAAGTGTACCAGCAAGAATGAAAGGAAAGGTGTACAGGAGATCAGTGATGATGTATGGTTTGGAGACAGTTGCACTGAGGAAAAGACAGGAGGAAGAGCTAGAGTTAGCAGAGCTGAAGATGCTGAGGTTCTCTTTGGGAGTGACGAGGATGGATAGGATCAGGAATGAGGACATCAGAGGGACAGCACATGTGAGATGTGTTAGACAAAGTTAGAGAGGCCAGGTTGAGATGGTTTGGACATGTTCAGAGGAGGGAGAGGGAATATATCGGTAAAAGGATGCTTAGGTTAGAGCTGCCAGGCAGGAGGTCAAGAGGAAGACCAAAGAGGAGGTTTATGGATGTAGTGAAGGAGGACATGAAGGTAGTCAGTCTGAGAGAAGAGGATACAGAGGATAGGACTAGACGGAGGCAGATGATTCACTGTGGCGACCCCTGAAGGGAACAGCCGAAAGAAAAAGAAGATTGATGCACTTAACATTACATAACACACAAATATACTAAACATGCACTTTCTCACCACCTCTCAATCAACGGGGAGAAAATAACTTCAATGTTACTGTACATTTAAAAAATAGACTTGTTATTTTCCATCCTACGCAGGGCCAATAAAACAACATCAGGTTTCGTATGCTTTTCCGTAGAGGACTAATGCCATAGGGCAAAGGAGACACTAATCAGACTGTGTTTTATATTCACTGCATATAAGCATGTTTGTAATAGCATATGTGCATGTTAGAACTGCTTGTGTGGGTGTTTGGAAACAGAGATGGAATAATGTGGGAGGAGAGCCAGGTGAAAGAGACATCTCTCCCAGATCGGCACTGGCTCCTCCATCCCTTTCCCTCAGGCTTGACTTTCACTTTTCCCCTCATCCCTTTCTCGGCCTCAGGGTAAGGGCTCAAGAAGGCTCGGGTGGTTGTGGTGTCAATAGGGAGGTTTGGCTGAGGTTAGCATTGATCCCCCCCCCCCAAGTCTCATAAATCAGCGCCTCTCCTGGGCCGCGAGGGCGCCTCCATCTTTCCCTGGATCAGCTCTCATCCATTTGCACTGTCACTCTTTAAATTACACTTTCTCTCAACGCCACCCTAAGGTCTGAGAATAATTTCCAAGAGAATGAAATCAGTGTTGGCAGATTTTGTGCAAAAATTGCCCTCCCTGTGGGGTTCATGTGTTTTCTGTCAGCTGTTTTTTAAGATAACAAGATGTTCTAAAGGATTTTTAAAAAAAAGGATTTTTACTTGTTACTATTCAGGTGGATGCCAGAGTTGTTTTATCATTGGGACACTATTATAGTTTTTATTAATATTTTGAATACGATTTTTTATTAGATTTTCTGTTTTAATTTTAATTTTTGTTAATACACTCAAAAAATGTTGGGTTAAAAACAACCCAAGTTGGGTTGAAAATGGACAAATCCAGCAATTAGGTTGTTTTAACCCAGTAAATGGGTTATTTTAACCCAATGGTTGGGTTAAATGTTTGCTCAAAACCACCCTATCGCTAGGTTAAAACAACCCAATTGCTGGGTTTGTCAATTTTCAACCCAACTTGGGTTGTTTTTAACCCACCATTTTTTAGAGTGCAGTCATTTTAATTTAGCCTGACAAGCCAGACCCACATCAAGATGTTTGGTCTGGGAACTCACCATAGACAGGGCTCAATCCGAGAGGCGGATAAATGGTTGTCTTTCAAACTCCCTCTGTACGCGATAGGATAGCGCTACAACCAACCAGAGCAACGTTAGCGGAGCTAGTTGACAGATTAAACTTTCACCGTATCTGGTCGGCAAAACTCCAAAGACATCTTCCCTTCTTAAGAATGACTTCAGTGCCGTTCTTTGTTCTTTTCTCAGAGGAAAGCTTAACTCCAAGTCTTCCAGAGTCGCGGTCAAAGCTGATTCGAAAGACCGCCGTTCGCCAGTTTCTGTGTTTACTAGAAGCACGCAAGCGCAACTCTGCCGTCATTATGTTAAGCCCCGCCCACCGACTCTACACACGATGTGATTGGCCCGACCAGAGTTTGGTTTTTACAGCTCAGAAGTGTATTGAGAGTTGCTAGACGACACTCGCGGCAGATTAAAGTAATGCATTGCTATATTTCGTTACTCCCTTAAAAAGTAACAAATTGCATTAGTTACACTACTTTTGCACCACTTCTCACTTGGACTGGGCCTGTGTTTGTTTAATAATTATAAATAAAAAAGGTTTTGGCAAATGTAAAGGCCAAAAGTGAAATTAATTCACGCTTATACAAGGCAGAGTTTAAACATACCTTTCAGCTTTTCTGGCATTTTGGCTGGCAGAAATACAGAAAGAAAGACGGATAAATGTGATTGTGGCAAGCAGGGTGAGGCCGAGAGCAGTGGGAGCAGAGCAAGGTCTGAGCACCACCTGCACCTCACACCAGTCTCAAGTCCCACGGAGGAGCTCTAGAAGGAGAAAAGGAGGAATAACGAGAGAGGACCAAGCCAGGGACATTTATGCGGTGTTTGCGTAGGAAGTTAGAAATTTCCGATAGCATGAGAAGACAGCCTCACGATTTCCCTCAACATGGGGACAGGAGAGCCGTCAGTCAATAAATGGGAAAACAAAGTAACTTGCGTTATTTATTTGAAAAAGTAACAGATCATTTGTTGTAAATGTAAAAATAATGTGTTACTCTATTCATTATTTGAAAAAGTAATCTGATTACATAACACATTACTTGCAATTTGTTACTGGTCACTACGTTTTATTCAGCAATTAACAATGTGCCTTAACGATTAAAAGAAAATGCATGTACATTTTCTCTTCATCATGGAGGCAGTTTTTTATCAAGTGAAGATTAAATTATCAAAATGTTTTTTTTTTTTACTTTCTGTAACTTTTATTTATTTAAGATTTTTCATGTCATTTTATTTTTTGCTTTATTTTATTTCATCTTTATTTCAGTGACCAACATCAGTTTGTGATCGTTTTAGTTATCAGTAATACCACTCTGACTCTCTGCGTCCTGCTGGTTGTTAGGGAAAGAGAATCCTGATTATACTTCAGTCTCTCTGGTGAAGTTCTTGGCCGGTCAGACATCCCTCAGCCCTTTGTGCCACATGCTGTGGCTGTTGTAATTGAATTCATTAATAGATTAAGAGACCCAGAGCAGAAACGCCCCCTGAGGCGATTGAGTTCACCGTACCCCTTTTGGTCACCAAATCCTGGTCGGTGTAAACCCTCAGATCCAGGCTCCAAACTCTAATCATACACCCTCATGAACACACCCTGTCTGTTTTGATCACTTCTGATCAGTCTAGCTCCATGGCAACTCCATGTGGGGCCTCTCAGATGTCTCCTGAGATGAGGGGTCACTGACCTAGGGTGAACTTCGACCTTCAGCCTTGTGTTGACACGCATTTAACAAAAGAGGTCATATTGAGTGTTTTTATGAAGTGCAGGTGGAGAGGCAAGCATTGCACGGACCAAAGAGGGCGGGATGCAACAGATGGACACACACCACAGGGCTTCAGCTGGACAACATACATGAGGCTCTATACGGCACGATGACTTCCACAATAAAAGAAACAGGTTTCATGCTTTTAATTGCTTTTTGTTATGCTTATTATTTCTTTTCTTTTTTTATAATAATAAAAATCATTATTATTATTTTGTGTATATATTTTATTATTTAAATAAATAATTTGATTATAATATATACTCTAAATATATAGTATACAGAGACTATTAAAGAGTCTGTAGTCAATACATTTTGTTTTACATTTTTTAAATGAATTATTGATAAATAAATTAACATTAGCAAGGATGCATTAAATTGATCAAAACTGACAAACATTGTTATGAAAGATTTATGTTTTATATAAATTCTGTTATTTTGAATGCAACATTGATAATAATATGAAATTTTTCTTGAGCATCAAATCAGCATATTAGAAAAAATATAAAACAGTTATTTAAATTGAAATAACGTTTCACAATATTATTGTTGTTACTGTATTTTACTTACTGTAGGCCTATGTTTTTTATACTTTACAATATGGCCCAATTACTTTCGTATGGTTAATATATATATATATATATATATATATATATACAAACTACTGAACACATTTATCTAATATGATTTTTTTTTTTTTAAACTAAAAGTAATATGAATTTTTCAAATCCATTTTGAATCAAAATCACAGAGGGCAGCTCTCAATGCATAACCAATAAGACTGGTGTGAGTTACAGTGTTACTATTTCTTTTTAACATACACTACATTTTGTGAATTTGTAAGGTTCTTTTACACGACTTGCATCAGGGATTCAAGGCTAATTTCTTTGACTTCCACATGAAAACACAGCAGACAGCTTGCTATTTTGCTACAGAGCAAGAAAGCAGAGGGTGTAGCTACACAGTAAAGCAGGGAAAACATGAATTTGAGCTTAAAACAGAAACGGATAAAGTACTTTTGATGGCTTTTGATACACTGCAGAAAGAAGAGAGGGATCTGTGAACTGTGTGTTCATGAAACTATACTGCAGGATTCTCTTGAGTTCATGAACTGAGAAACTATGTGTACAAAGAAAAGTGAGTTATGAAATATTACAAATTTCTTCATGAAGTTTGACTGTTTTATAATACTTTCAGTTGGTTTATGTTAGGCATTGTTGATATACCGGATGATTTCCTCACCCTCAAGCCATCCTAGGTGTACATTATTCTTTCCGAAAAATACAAATATATAGTTATATTAAAACATTTCCTGGTTCTTCCAAGCTTTTTAATGGCAGTGAATGTTAATAAAGAGAGTGATGCGTTTGTGTAAGAAAAATATCCATTTTAAAAAAATATAAACTAAAATAACTAACTTCCGATAGATGGTTGTACACACCGGTTTACGGTGAAAGAGTTACCCCTGACCTGACGCATGACGTATTGATGAACGTGGAAATGCAGAGGATAGAGCAAAAAAAAAACACTGATCACGAATTACAACGTCTAAAACAAGAATTTTGAAATAAAAATATCAGAAGGTTTTGATATAAGAGAAGAGGAGCTTGAGTTTGTTGCCCAGCCCTATTAGTTTGAACCGCAAGAGACGTCAAAACTTACTCTACTTCTACATCCGACTTCACACCACGCGTCAGGGGAAAGGCGATTTGCGTAGGCCGTCTGCCAGAAGCTAGATATTTTAATTTACAACGTTTTAAATATGTTTCTTACACAAATGCATGGTTATGCTTCAGAAGGCCTTTATTAACCCCCTGAAGCTGTGAGGAGCACTTTTATAATGGATGGATGCACTTTTTGTGCTTTAAAATCAAATCCTCTGACATTATAAAGCTTGGAAGAGCCAGGACATTATTTTATATACTGTTTCTCCGATTGCATTCGTCTGATAAGGTCTAGGATGGCTTGAAGGTGAATAAATCATGGGGTAATTTTCAATTTCATTTTTGGGAGAACCATCCCTTTAAACATGAGGTAAGGGGGAGCAGTCATCGCAAGGACGTCTCATACGTCATGTGTATTGTCTAATCATTGGCTGTGCTTTGAAAGGTCAGTGGCAAATGGGGTCAGAGTTGAAATTGTTTGAACTTTGAGTGTCGCGTTACAACGCTTGAGCGGCGCCAGGCGCATAAGGAGTTCTATAATACATGGAGAAAGCTTTTCTGCATTTCCATTCATCTCAGTGGCAGTTGCTCAGCTGCTCTCCAAAACATCCTCTATAATGAAATATATGTGATTGATGCTTGCAAAAAATGTATACAGTCAGAATACATGGCCTTTAGTGGAGATATAGAAAAGGGTTTTTTGCCTCATGATAGTATATTTACAACATGTATTGCTAACAAGCTAGGCAATGGAAATTGTTAGTGATTCATGTGCAAGGCTTACAACAGTGCACGCATTACTGCACTGGGAAAAAAATGGTGTAGGATTTACTTTGTAATTATTTGGGAAATTTACTAGCACTTTCTGAGATTAGAATAAAATAAATCTATAAGCACTGTCTATTGGCTACCTTAAATTAGCAAACTGTCCATACAAAAACAGTAATGCCTAATTTAGGCACAGAAAAAAAAGTCAATTTTGCTGGTGGCAGGCCTACTTATTCAAGCACGTCACACATAATTACAGTGACAGTTTATGATTATCATAACTAGGCCATATAATCCGGTGCTCGTTTCATATGTTAGTTGACAGGCTGTTAATATGCAATCCTCACCACAATTTGCACCCGGCATATAACCATTCATATTTTTACACAACCATCTGACTCATGCATATGTGCTATATCATTCAGCACACATCAGCTCCCCTTGTAGAAATAATAGCATGCATCACACAATATGAATGTACATGCAATGAAGCAGAAAAAGAAATGATAGATGTTTCAGTGGTGCTAATACATAACTAATAGTATAAAGTTCTTAATGCATCAGGCACCAGAATACAGTGTTTTTTTTTAAAGTTTTTTTTTTTAGTTGCACCTCTAATGACACTTTAATTATTGAGACAGCAACTGATTATCTTAGCAGGAAAATGCATGGATTACCTTTGATGATGTTACAAAGTCTGCAGGAAACATTGGTTCAAAGCTTTGTGTGCCACTTTGTTTCAAGTTATATATAGAATGAATTCATATTACTTATTTATGTATAAAATAAATATTAATATGTAAATAATATTTATATATATTGTCTCTACCATTTCATGTCAATACAACCTTTCAAGTTAATATGGACTGCGTTTTTACATTATGATGTGTTGCAGCAATTTTGCTCATGTCAAAAGCAAGAACCATGAGAACATTTTAGTTTTGACTAACAAATATGCATTGTAAATAAAATGATCATAAAAGGGTACTTTTTTGATGGTGGGGGAGCTGTCATGTCAAATCTTGCCAGTTCATGGGATATCCTCCAGCTCTCCCAAAATCTTAAATTGACCCCTTATGTCCTTTATATAGGGCCCTGTGTGGAATATAGACGCATTAACATGGACTGAATCAAGGAATCTAGTAATAAAAGCGTAATTAGATTTTTTTTTTTTTTTTTTTTGATGAATAAATCAAAACGCAATATAGACTAATGTCTGTGAATATTAAACCACGAAAAGGCTATTTAATTATGAATCTTGCATGTTCTGGGTGTCTCTGTCTGAACAAGTATAGTAGCCTACCACCACACAAAGTCACACACACAGACACACACTGAAGCACTCCTGACTCTCTGTGTTTTCAGCCTCTGCCCCTGAACTATATGAGAACATAAACACATAAACTTCATGAGCTCTGAGAGTCAATTCACAAGCATCTTGCCAAAGACTCAAAGGTCTTCACGACAACCCTTCAAAATAAAAGTTTGGTTTATCTTTTGTGACAGAAATATATTACTGTTATACAGTGGCCTCAGTTTAATAATACACTACTACTACTTCTACTACTACTACTACTACTACTACTACTACTACTTCTAATAATAATAATAATAATAAATTATTATTAAAACTTATTTTTTGTGCAGCACTGTTCTGACAAGTTTGTTTAATTTCATATGATTAAAAGATAAATTAAATTAATGTTTTATGCCTTCATTTGATTGCCAGAATTAAAATACATAATGCAGACTTTCTGAAATAAAATAAAAAACTTTTTCTTAATTAAATTAAAACTTAATTAAATTTTCTAAATTCATAAATTGCTGTTTTTATGAATTCAATTAATTCATTAGACATGCTTTCTGATTATTAAAATGCATTAAAACCATTAAATTGTATTCAGAAAACTTAAAACAGAAAACACAGAATTTGGACAAAATAAAAACGTCCTTCCATACTATGGGCCCTAAACATGTATTTTTTGTTAAAATTTTAATAAATTATTGTTAGGTATGGGTTTCATGATTTCAATTAGAATGAATCTTGACCCCCAGGCCGTTCCCTCAGTCTCAGGGTAATTGAGGACCTGTTTAAGAAATTACGGTTGTATGTTTAACGACAATTTCAAGCTAAAGCACTGACAGAAATTACATGTCATGTTGTTCTCCAGGTTGCAGAAATGCTTGGCATTAGTGTCAGATTTAAGCATTTTTCACACATGGAAGGGGGCTTTCTGTTTTTTATTCACGGTTTCCATTTTCCTCACTACAGACATGATTATATTTTGTTATTTAAGAGTATGATGCGATATACCTACCAGCTGTCAGCCTTGTTTTCTGCCACCATCTGCTGTGATCTTAGTTTACAGCATATGCAGATAAAGATGAAGTGAAATTTTGAGAGTGAAGAGCTCACTCATATAATGCTCTGTTCACACTGACAGTGATTTTATTGCTGGAGGTGGTCAGATCGCTGTACTTTCAGTAGAAGGCAAATAATATCACCCGTTACTCATTGCCTATGCAGAAACATAGTGCATTATCAGGATATCATGTTGTAGCTAATCGAAAGGGCTTTCTTAACCATCAGAAATATGCTAAGCTAGCACGCTATGCTACTGAAGGCTAACTGACAGCACAAAAAAAAGGTGATTTAGGTTTAGCTTTTCTATTATATTGATACATTTGGTATTTATATCATCAGTTCTCACTCAAAGTTAATGATTTGTGAACACTGCACATCACTTTAGGTGTAAACACCCCTTAAAGGGATAGCTAACCAAAAAAATGACAATTCAGTCATCACCCTCATTGTTGTTTTCAAATCTGTGTGACTTAATATTTTCTGCAGAACACAATATATGTGTTTGCTATGAAGTCAAAACCACTCTGGACTCCTCTGACTTTCATTGTATGGGCAAAAGAATGGTAAAAAAAAAAATATCTTCTTTAGTGTTCCACTGGAAAACAAACAAGATAGCAATTTGGAACTACATGACAGTGAATAGATTATGTAAATGAAATTATGGCTATACATTTTTAGGCTATCTATCCATTTAAGGTTGTTAAGAGGTACCAGTGCTCCAGTACACTTTTGCTTGTGGCATAATTGGTGTCGAATATGTATATCCGGGGTCACAGAGGTCTTTTTTTTTGTATTCAGCAGTCACTTTCCTGCCAAATGATATGGCTCATTATTAGCGTAGTTGACTCATGGGGAACACATGGAATCGGACTAATTGACATTGCTAATTGCGTCGAGTGGCATCCCAACTAAGGTCAGGGTTGTTTCAGATTTCACTGGCTATCTGTAAATGTGCCTGTATTGGTGAGTGTTTAATTGAGGATGGAAACATGGTGCAGAGCGGCAGATGGCCTCTCTCCTACTGCAGTCTGTAAGTCTCCTGACACACTTCCACATTCCTCTCTTCAGCTGGAGTAATGGCTGTGTACAGATCATACACTAGCTATAGTGGGAGAAGACGATCCACGCATATAGAAAAACAAATAGGAGAATTTGTTATGCTCAGTATAGAGGGCTGCAGGGATGGCATATATTTTTGTAGGCCAAAACATTTTAGCATTTTAGGTCCATTGTCCTGAAGTCAATGGGTTTTTTGAATGGCTTTTTTTTGGTGATAAGGTCTGTGATTAACACAGTTCAAGTTTTTATCATCATTTATTCTATAATAGTGATACCCCTTTGTGAATTTTTTAGGCTTTCACATTTCTTGAAAATGGCAGTAAAGTGGCTAAACGGGACTAATGGATCTAATAGAACTTTTGTTGGTCACAGAGCTTATTTTCCACAATAATCCAAAAGCCAATGGAAAAATCCTGTTGGCTTTTTGTCAAGGGAGCCAGGGTGATGATAAACAAGCTGCCGGTTTGGCTTACAAAAATACATCATCACTGCAGCACTCTATGCCAATATGAATGGAGGACTCACCTTTTAGTTAAAAAACCCCTCCAAAAATAAACTGGATTTTCCTCAAAAATGAACATTTCAGATTTCATTGCTGATTTGTAATAAAAAAGGAGACCTCAGTTTGTTAAGGTTGTCAGATGCCCAGATACAGAGGTCACAAAACATTGAAGCACAAGAGGAAGGAGACCATTAATGAATCCGAAATCACCTCCTATACCCTCAAATATGGCTTTATTTGAGGGGGCAGCCCTCAAGTAGAGTAGTGAGTAGTGGTGTCCGAAACCATAGTAAACAACGTTATCGAATTCACTTATTCTATCCCACATTGTACCGCAATAACAAGTGTACAGCCGGTGTACACTCAACGGCTGTTCGAATTCACTCGCTTGTTTTCATTCACTCCTTCAAGTCAACAATATTAATGGACTAACGTATGGAATAGTGATTTCGGATTCAGTCCATCAGTGTACTGGCAGAGGAAGTGGTCACTACTGCTGTTTGAGGCTTTTGTGTCAGAGGCCACACATTTCATTTCAGTTTAGTGAGAGAGTCTGCACTGCCTTTTCTTTCCATTGAAAGAATTCCATCAAAGTCTTTCAGATGACTTTTTCTGCGTCGAGGCTGAAGGAAACAAGAAATAGTTTTGAACGCTTTGATGAATCATAGCATTGTCTGTACTTAACGTTTTTCTCTTTCCGATGTGGGTGCTGTCTGTTGCTTGTTTCCATGGCTAGGTTATGTGGACATCGTGTAAACAAAGTTGAGAAACGGCTAAATATCAAATGTTCTTTGCTTTCACTGCCTCAGTCCTGCAGGTATATACACAGAAAAGGCTCTATTTTTACTCTGTTGTTGTTGTTCAAGGGGGCCATTTTAGTTTGATTACAGTTCCTCTCAGCGAGGCGTGAATGTACACAATTGTGAAGATCCTTTCAGATGGACAATGGTAGGCCTATAACAGCATGGCATTATTGGATAAGTGTGTGAGAGCGTGTGTTTCAGTTTCCTGCTCGTATCCATCTGTATTTTTCTATTTATTTGCCAGATCATAATCCAGATCCTTCATCATTATTCCTTATGATAATGAAGACATCTGTCTGCTTTGTGTGGAGCAGAGTGGCGACAAACACACTCGCGTGTCGCATGCCGCCTTCTGCTGCCGCTCCATTGCCAGGCAGCAATATGGGGCAGCATTTGGGCACTGAGCCCTGAAGACTTGAATCCTCCTGCCTCTTTAATGCCAGCAGTGCCCTCCAGTGCTTCCTCCTCACACGGGCTCCTGGCTGCCTCCTGGTGCTCAGCCTGCAGGAAAGGTGAGCCTCCTGAGTGGGCAAGATCATCACTTAACTCATGAGAAGTCTCTTCATGCTAACTCTTCCTCAGAGGTATTAAACAGCAGATTTCTTCACTTTTAACAGCACATTGTTTGTTCAGCTTGTGCCATTTATTTGTTTTCTTTATACGTGGGATTTAGATGAAGTGCACGGGTTTAGAGAAAGGAAATCTGTCTCGTTTTACTTTCTACAAAAACTGTGATCACAATTTCCTGATTTTCAGTTTCAACAGGACAGAAAAGTCAAGGAAAAAACTATAGTAAATGTTTATATATTTATATAAATATATAATATAAATACACACACACACACACACACACACACACACTCACACACACTCACACACACTCACACACACACACACACACACACACACACACACACACACACACACACACACACACACACACACACACACACACACACACACACACACACACACACACACACACACACACACACACACACACACACACACACACACACACACACACACACACACACACACACACACTTTTGCCAGTATTGGGTACACTTATTGGGACACCCCTACAAATCATTGAATTTAGGTTTTCCAATCACTTCCATGGCCACAGGTGTACACAGTCAAGTACCTAGTCTTGCAGATGTTTCTACAAACATTTGTCAAAGAATGTGTCGCTCTAGGAGCTCAGTGAATTCAAGCATGGTACCGTGATAGGTTCCCACTTGTACATTAAGTCCATTTGTGAAATTTCCTCACTACTAAATATTCTACGGTCAACTGTGAGTGTAATTATAACAAAGTGGAAGCAAATAGGAACAACAGCAACTCAGCCACGAAAAAGGAGTCAATAGCTACAGACCTTAATGTGGCATTCAGATTAGCTCAAGGACAGTGCATTAGAGAGCTTCATGGAATGGGTATCCATGGCTGAGCAGCTGCATCTAAGCCTTACATCACCAAGTGCAAAGCATTTTAGCGTTGGATGCAGTGGTCTAAAGCAAGCCGCCACTAGACTCTAGAGCAGTGAAGACTTGTTCTCTGGAGTGACCAATCACGCTCTGTCTGGCAATCCGAAGGACGAGTCTGGGTTTGGCGGTTGCCCGGAGAACGGTACTTGCCTGACTGCATTATGCAATGTGTAAAGTTTGGTAGAGGGGGGATTATGGACTGGGGTTGTTTTTCAGGGGTTGGGCTTGGCCCCTTAGTTCCAGTAAAAGGAACTCTTAATGCTTCAGCATACCAAGACATTTTGGACAATTTCATGCTTCCAAGTTGTGGGAACAATTTGGGGGTGGTCCCTTTCTTTTCCAACATTACTGCGCACCAGTGCACACAGAAAGGTCCATAAAGAAATGGATGAATGAGTTTGGTGTGGAGGAACTTGACTGGCCTGCACAGAGTCTTGATCTCAACCCGATAGAACACGTTTGGGATGTATCAGAGCGGAGACTGCGAGACAGACCTTCTCGTCCAACATTAGTGACTGACCTCACAAATGCACAAGAAGAATATATAATCTCTATGAATTGATTTTTTTTTAAAAGTTTGTTTTTTTACTGATCACCGTAGGTAATGCAATTTGTAAGGGTTTTAAGGGGCCATTCATGTTTTTGCATTTAGAAATGCTTCATATGATACAACTCCAGCGGCGGCAGAGGGTCCCCATGAGCAGGGTTGAAGACCTCTGATTTAGAAAGTCCATAAACTGAGCCTGAGAACTCTGAGATGCACTTATAGACTGGATAATGAATACTCTGAAGTCTGTATGATGGAAAAATCAAATGTAAGAATTTGTGGCAAACCTATTACGAGTCTGAGTATCTCAACACGAGACAATTCTCTGTCACAACCCCTTGACATCGCAGCAGAATAAGAGGTGTGTTGGATTCTTGAGAAAATGAATGAACTGAACCCTGTGGAGAGCAAATCTCAGTAAAGCTGCTAAGGTTATGTTGAAGCGGTACGGGCAAGCTGTCATGTACAGGGGGATGCCAGAGCTCTCCAGACTCCACTAAACCTACGCTCATCTTCTTTTGGTCTCTTTCTCTCTCTCTCTCTTCTTTGTCAAATTCTGTAAGGGCTGCCGCAGCACCACATGTGGCATTAACCATGATACGCCTGAGCTGAGACGTCCGCTGTTCCCCCCTCCGGCTCTGAGGATGAAGTGAGAAAAGTATGCCAGGATGCCGCATAGGACAGATGACAGAGTGTGAGACGGATCCTGCCCACTGAGACAGACACAGATTTGTGTGTGTAGCCGTTATGAAGGGGGGTGTCTCATTTCACAAGATGTGAAACTATTTTAATAAATAATGTAAAATTTTGTATTTTTTGGTGCCCTACGTGCAGCGCATGGTATATATATATATACCCCCACCCTACACCCCCACCCTACCACACCGGTCAACAAATACGTGAACGATACACACAGGGACCATAAAGTAATGATGCGTATAGGCCATCAAGACGGCCAGCGGCGGTACAGACTGGACATGATTTATTTGGAAAGGCACACACCTGTCTATATAAGGTCCCACAGTTACCACTGCATGTCAGAGCACAAACCAAGCCATGAAGTCCAAGGAATTGTCTGTAGACCTCTGAGACAGGATTGTATCAAAGCACAGATCTGGGAAAGGGTACAGAAACATTTCTGCTGCATTGAAGATCCCAATGAGCACAGTGGCCTCCATCATCTGCATCATCTGCACCAGGACTCTTCTTAGAGCTGGCCGTCTGGCCAAACCGAGCGATTGGGGAAGAAGGGCCTTAATCAGGGAGGTGACCAAGAACACGATGGTCACTCTGACAGAGCTCCAGTGTTTCTCTGTGGAGAGAGGAGAAAAAGAGTCATGTTTGAGTCAACTAAAAATTATTAATTCAATTAACTTAAAAAATAATAATTGAGCAAACAAACATTTTAATGTTGAAGTCAAGTTTAAGTCAATTAAAAACATTAATTAGGGTAACAATTTCTAGAATGAATTTAAATGAACGTAAATAAATCTGTGGAAATAGTTACTAAATAATAAGTTGAAAGCACTTGAATATTTTTACAGTGTTGTTTCCACTAAAATGTTAAAGGGGGGGTGAAACACTCAGTTTCAGTCAATCTCATGTCAATCTTGAGTACCTATAGAGTAGTATTGCATCCTTCATATCTCCGAAAAGTCTTTAGTTTTATCATATTTATAAAAGAAATATGGGCTGTACCGAGTCTTTCCGGAAAAAACCGAGCGCCTGGAGGCGTATCGTGTGGGCGGAGCTAAAGAATGACAAGCGCGCAAAGCAGTGACGTCCTCAAGCGTGGAGAAACCTATGGGAGAAACCCATCTATCTCAGCTAATACAGATAATGATCCACAATCAAATCTGAGGGAGAAATAAATTGAACAGGAGAAACGGCAACATCAGGATGTCCGTCTCTGTGGTATGTACTGTATTTAGGGGCCCTTTGTGTGCAGTTTATGAGGACATGATTCGGTTTATGGACTATTGTATGTGACTAGACCTTAGAGGTAGCAAGCAGAACGGTTTTGCACGTCAGACTAGTGTAACGTTATACAGAACAACAATGGAGTAACCGTTAGCGCATTTGAATGACGAAGCACGCGATCGTATCGTTTACTGATGTTTACTCATGCGACGGTAGCCAATAGCAGAGACATTTGAAGTTGATTTACTCACCGGTATCTTCCAAAGCAGGACCGCTCTGTCAAAAACACACTTCTCTGGTATGATTTGGTGAAGTCCTGTGACCGTGGAAATCCACTTTGCGACGCGACTGAAGCGATGCCTTGAAGCTTCCCGTCATTTCTGCGTTCAAATCGGTTCAAATGCAGCACTGCCTTCCCGGAATGCTGTGCTGAAGCGTTGAAGTCGCTCGACGTCACCCATAGGAATAAAGTGGAGCGCGGCGCGACATAAGTGTTCACGGACGACTGGATCTGCACCTGAGAGACTGTTTACAGCGTGCATTTCCTCTCTCTCCCTCTAGTCACGCGCGCGCGCACCCTTCCGGGAGAAGAGCCCAGCCCATACAAGGACCTTCCGCACTATTTAAAGGGATCCCCTGGTGTTGAGACTTGTATGGCTTAATATAACATAAATGATGTCTCTTACTGAATTATGTAGTAGAAAACCCATGAAAGATCTACGTTATTTTAAAAAATCGATTTTATATTTGGACCATGGGCGGCGCCATTTTGTTTGCGTTCTAGGTTGATGACGTAGATTGGTTAAACTCCTCAATCAGCTGGCGTTACCCGTAGCTATTTTTACCACAACGCAACTCGAAAATTGTTTCAGAGTTAAACAAAACAAATGAATTGCTTTGTAATTGTACTTAAAACACACTCAAACATACATGTGCACACAAACTCACCTACACAAGTCACAAACAGATCGGCGGGCGGGCACACACACTTGAGAGACTGCGCTGTCTCAATCGAGATGTTGGGCTGCTCAGTCTCCACGACAGGGGCTGAATCCGAAATCGACCCCCTATACCTTGAAATAGGGCATTATTTGAAGGGACGGCCATTTGTAGTGTTGTCCGACACCATAGGGACATGTTCGAGTGCAGTCATTCAGTCTCAAGTTCACCGCAATAACGAGTGTACAGCCGATTTACACACAACAGCTGTCCGACTTCACGCACTCGATCGTCTTCATTCACTCCTTCAAGTTGTATTAGTGAACAAAAGTAGCGAAAGTAATTTGTGTCTTAAAAGTGAAAGTTTAAAGATTGAGGTTAATTCACTGAGCGTGCTCAAACTTTAATGCACAAACCAATCCCATGCATCATCACCAAAACCATAGACATCATATAGATAGACGCCCTATCGAGCGCTACTGCCTATTGGCACGGTCGAGCCGTGGAGCCGCCATCTTGAACCGGTCGCCAGCTCCACTCAGTGTAACTTGTTTGCTAGGTGCAGTGAGCTGTCAGCGCATTTAATTAATCAAATCTCACTGATTACCTAACCGATTTTAACGCGGGGTTTTTTGCTGCAAAGGTCATTAATGTAGCTATGATACAGGACACATGGTTCAGCGTATTTTAATAGTCTTAAGCCATATTCGGATGGTAATTGTTTCTCGTGGGGTCGTAAGGTATTTTTCGGATGCATTTTAAAGATCTAAAGCCTACACTTTTATTACTAAAATGCTGTAAAGTATTTACAAGAATAATCTTTCATCACCGCTTAAAAGAGAGAGAAAAAAAAAACACTTAAACATTTGAAATGAGCCGTTATTTTCGCTCATTTTTTAAATTAATTTTTTTTAAACAAGACATTTAAATAAAATAATGTCTTATTATTAAATATGATTTTTTAAAATTATTTTTATTCCAAGCATATGACATTTTTACAGCAGACAATCATTTGAATTACCACGTGAGCAGTGTTTCCCAGGTGCGGAGGATCACTCGCTCCTCCACCGGGAATAAATCGCCATCCGAATAGACTAGTTTTATCACTGAGGTGGCATGCAAATGTATTTTACAGACGTCCACATGAGAAACAATTACCGTCCGAATAGGGCTATAGTGGGCTTAACAGTTACATAATATTCTGATATAAGATATAAAGTGTCCAGACGTCCAAAATCAAAATATGTGATATAGGATATACGGGGATTTATAAAACCACACACTATATATATATATATATATATATATATATATATATATATATATATATATATATATATATATATATATATATATATGATAAAGAAGCAGAAACAGAGAGTTGAAGTAAAATAAGATATTTTAATAAGTTGAAAAAATTATAATGATTTGTGACACACTCTCACTCTCTCTCTCTCTCTCTCTCTCTCTCTCTCTCTCTCTCTCTCTCTCTCTCTCTCTCACACACACACACACACACACTAAATATATAATATTCTGATAAAGTTCCGGCATCAGCCTTTGTGATTGTTCTGTTCGCCTTCATCTGCAACACAACGACAGTTAATATGCCCGGTCAGCAATGCATGTATTAACTTCAGATTGGATTGTGGTGGTACTAATAGGCACATAATGTTACCAAACGCTAAAAGTAAGTTTCGTGCATCTAACAAGTGCTTTCTAACATCTTTTTGATCTGAATAGTAACTTAAGTTATGTGGAAAACACTTGAGTTGAGGGAGCTAGCTACGACATTACATTACTACTAACATTAGCTAGCTACGATTTCAGTACAGTACTATCAAAGATCCTTGCTCCTTCTCAATTATCTGGATTTAAGGACAAAATACAACCAATAGTACGATGGCAAAGTTAAATCTTACTTGTGAAAAGTAATCCCGCGAGCCCTACCTGCGATGGTTCGCCGATTAGAACAGGAAAATGCTGCACAGTGCTCTGGCATCTTAACTGCTGCTATGCAACGAAACTAGGAGTACGACCGGTTCAAAATGGCCGCCGTAAATCTCGGCGCCCAGCAGCCAATAGGGCGTCTACCTATATGATGTCTATGACCAAAACATCCTGCCTCTCTTCCTCACGTTAACTTATCCCATCATCCTACCTAGATATTTCCCTCTGCTGGATACATTAGGCATTACAGTTAATCTACTGCATATCAACAGTCTATCTATGATATCAACACAGGGAATGTATGCGCGCACGCAGTGCGTGTGTGTTCGCGCCGATCTGTTCGCGCCTCATGTGTGTGTATGTGTGTGTGTGTGTGTTGGCGCCGATCTGTTGGGGTGTGTGTGAGTCTGTGTGAGCGAGAGAGTTTGTGTCCACATGTATGTTTGGGTGCGTGAAGTCGGACAGCTGTTGTGTGTAAATCGGCTGTACACTGCGGTGAACGTGAGACTGAATGACTGCACTCGAACATGTCCACTATGATGTCGGACAACACTACAAATGGCCGTCCCTTCAAATAATGCCCTATTTCAGGGTATAGGGGGTCGATTTCGGATTCAGCCCCTGTCATGGAGACTGAGCAGCCCAACATCTCGATTGAGACAACGCAGTCGTGTGTGTGCCCGGCCGCCGATCTGTTTGTGTAGGTGAGTGTGTGCACATGTATGTTTGAGTGTGTTTTAAGTACAATTACAAAGCAATTCATTGGTTTTGTTTAACTCTGAAACAATTTTCGAGTTGCGTTGTGGTAAAAATAGCTACGGGTAACACCAGCTGATTGAGGAGTTTAACCAATCTACGTCATCAACCTAGAACGCAAACAAAATGGCGCCGCCCATGGTCCAAATATAAAATCGATTTTTTAAATAACGTAGATCTTTCATGGGTTTTCTACTACATAATTCAGTAAGAGACATCATTTATGTTATATTAAGCCATACAAGTCTCAACACCAGGGGATCCCTTTAACGTCAAGTAGACCCATACTCGAAAAAAACTCGCCGAAACTTGTGAGAAACCGGAAGGAGTATTTTTAACACAGAAATACTCCATCAAACGTCCAACATTAGTTTTTGAAACTTTGTCTATGTTTAGGATGGGAATCCAAGTCTTTAAAGGTGTAAAAAGCTCAGTATGCATGAAACAGCAGTTCACCCCCCCTTTAAGCAAAAACAGCATTAGACTGATTTTTTAAAGGATCATGTCATTCTAGACACCTGGATAAGGATGCTGAAAATCCAGCTTTGCCGTCACAGAATACATAAAATATTATTTTAAATTGTAATAATACTTCACAATATTACTGTTTTTACTGTATTCTTGATTAAATACATGCAGCCTTGGTGAGCATAAGAGACTTCTTTCAATAACATATTAAAAGTTCTATTTGAATCCCAATTCATTTTTTTATTCACAGTGTATCTACGATCACAACCCATTACAACACATTTCCATAGGGTCTTAAAAGGTCATTGCAATAAAACTGATTATCAATACAATACTCATATTAATTTGTCATATGAGATCATTGTGTGACTGAGTGAGTAGGCCTAACCTAAACTCACTACACACATCCCTCACTGCATTATGACAGCACAGTTACTATCAACTGATGTTCTCTTGTGCAGTTTTGGAGAATACTGATAAACATCTGCCTCATATTCATGCACAATGAGTCTTCATGTGCACCCTACTGTGATAAACTCCTGCTTTCTCTATCCTGATGAGACCCCTGGCAAAATCAGCTTAAGCAGCAACAGGCAACCAATTTTGATTAAGCTCATCTTGTGCATTTGAATACAAAACTGTTCATTGTAATAGAATGCACAGGAACCATTAAGCAATTAGGAGTGGGAATCAAACAGGATGTTCAAATCAGAAGGACAAAAACACATTCATCAATACGGATGACAGGAATCGGGGAGGCTCGGGATAAAGAAACAGGGCAAAGCAGATAAACCCCTGGATCGTTCCCTTTAGATTTCGAAGTCTCTGGAATCTGCATTGTTCTTATTGTTGTATTCAGGGGATTATTGTGACAGTTTACGGTGTGTTTCCCAATAATTAGATCTGGATGACAAAATATTCTAGCCTAGAAATCTAGACGCAGCAAATCAAATCTGCCCCGAGTGTCGTCTAGCAACTCTCAATACACTTCTGAGCTGGAAAAAACAAACTCTGGTCAGGCCAATCACATCGTGTATAGAGTCGGTGGGCGGGGCTTAACATAATGATGGCAGAGTTGCATGCTACTTGTAAACAAAGAAGCGGAGCTTTTATTACGCCCTGCTCATGCATATGTGGGGTAACTCTGTGCTGTTTTATCATATTATATATTTGAGTGTATTGAAAATTATGTTATAATGCTACTATGTGCATTTGCTCAGTGGCTACTATGAGACTTTTGTTGCACACTGCAGTGAGCTAGATCGATATTCGGCATGGTAAATCATGGTTCCTCGTGGTAAATCAAGAAAACCAGATTTAAACAATTAGACTATCAAAGAATTGTTTAAATCAACTACAATTAGTGTTGAGCTGTATAACAATGGTTAGTTTTCTGTCGATGAATGTATCCAACGAGTTGCTCAACTGGATAATAAAACACAAAATATGAAAGTGTCTTTGGCGTTTCCATGGTTTCTACAAAATAAAAATCAAGGGTAACATGCGGTGATAGACGCATGGACACGGCCTGTGCCCTGCATGGTTAAAATAGTTTATTTCTCTGGATTGAAATATTCTTGGGAACATTTGGGATAATGTAAGTACACAAGTCAGCAAAATATATAACATTGTTTTAGGGTTTTTTGGATATTTTAATCCAAAAGTCTTACATATTTTGCCTTAATGCAACGTAACAGTGACACCATTGGACACAGTGTAAAGGGCACCTATTATGCCCCTTTTTTCAAGATGTAATACAAGTCTCAGTTTCGGATCACTTAGCTAAAAACACTTAGTTCTTTCAAAAAATATATGTGCTCATTAATGTATATTTACTTCTTTCAAGTAATAAAATATTCTCGTAAGTTTATAATATGCCATTGAAAATACATACGGGTGAGGGGTTCGAATGCCGGTCGCCATGTTGCCCCTCCATCTTGAAAGTACATCAGCCAAAGAGGGACATACCCATAAATTCAAGCTTCGCCTTTCGTGTTTTAACACTCGATGGCACCGTGTGGAATGTGAAGAGGGGGATTGCCATGTTAATCTTGGACTAAATCGGCCACCGTTGGAGTTAAAACGAAATCAGAATTGAGGAATTGAGAGGAATAGAAACTAATATTCTCTGGATGGTCATATATCTTTAACCGCTAGATGGGGGAAAATATCACACAGTGTAGCTTTAAGAAAAATAAGCTGTTTTTATGTGTCTCCTTTAAATGCAAATGAGCTGCTGCTCTGCGACCCAGAGGGTGGAGCTTTATTAGCTTTTGAACACACAAATGAAAACAGAGACATGATATCTGTTTGATTTGATGATCATCTCTATCGCAGACATGCTCATCTGACATTGGAGTTCTTCATCATCATGAAATATTATCATCTGCATGCTTTTTAAAGCCTTAACACTCTCAACTTGAGCACACACACCCAACGCATGCGCACAGAGTGCTGGATGTCGGCGCATCCGTGAGTATTTTAAACTAGATTAGTTCTCTTTCATGTGTTATTACGATTAAACTGTCAAATGCTCAAAAGCTTATGTCAGAAATGCAAAGTTCACATAACAGTTGGTAATTTCTGTGCACATATGCAGCAAGTAACTTGAGTATACAGCACCTAAGGCTATTCGCTGTTAATATGAATCAAACAACAGAAGGAAAACAGAAAATCACTCACTGCTCTTGACTGAATAACTTTTAGTAGCTTTATTAAGTACACATTTCTCACTTGAACGCTGCTATTAATGCTCTAGTGAGGAGATAAACATGGCGGACTGTGTACGGCTTTCTGAGGACAAGGTCTATCAAACACTTGTGGTCGGGGCCTTTGGGACGTCACATCCCCCAGAAATAGCAAACAACTTGTTCTGAGACACTGCTTATGATTTATGGGGATTAAAAAAAGGAGTGGGTGGACTTTTACAATTATAGGGTGGTTGTGTACACATAACAAACATTTATGTTCAAACACCTTACAAAAGGAAATTTTGCATAAGGTGCCCTTTAATAGTGGTAGGTTAAATACGCTGTCAATAGACACGAAAGAGTCACTAAAAGTCTGATTCATTTCCAAGAACCGTTTCTATTGAACGGTACTTTCAATGATCTATAACATGTAATTGCATCAGCCACATCACGTTTGTGGCTAGAAGGGGTATAGCAGCAGTCAAAAGGGAGGCGAAATCTCATGATAAAATTACAATAAATACATTTGTACTCCTACCATGACCCTAATACAGTTATGGCGCAATATTGATGTGCGCATACCCAGTGGCCATAGCTGTATCCTGTCTAGTTTTTACCTCATGCACCCGAAAATCAAAAAGAAAATAATCTGAAAACTAGCCCTGCATTCTTTAAACTGGTAGAAATGGATAGACTAATTACAATCGGATGACTCTAAATTAAACTGTGAGTGATTAAAGGTACACCGTGCCTGTGATCAACGCCTATGACATTTAACAACGGCTGGTGAATTAAGCATTCAGTGAATATTAATAATATGCCTTATATCAAAAGTGTCAAATAAAAGCTAACAATGTGTGTAAATTATTTAGGATTACTTTTAAAGTGCTTTTAAAGTATGAACATATTAAGGCTTTTATGTATGGCGTTAATGTAAAAATACCTGAGCCTCCCAATATTGTAATATTAGATTCTTGTTGAAAGTGTAATAAGCTAAATGCTGTTTCATAACATAGGAACTATGTAACGTCATATGGAATTAAGTTTACATCATAGAATTATGATTACACATTATATAAACATGAGCGTAAATGTGTCCAAAAAGCCCAAAGGCAGAGTTGTGCCTCGTCATTTCAGAAAACCAGCATGCCACCAATTTAGTGGTATAGTGTCTGCAGGGTATTCTTCAGGTTTTCTATCAGAAATTGTATCATTTTTTTTTTTTTTATAGTACCCAATTAATTGGGTTGTCTAGTGTGATTCATGGAGAAATTAGACTGCTTTAAACTACCTTGATAGCTTTGTCTGTTTTCATGGGTCAAACTACATTTCATTTTGCATAAAATAAATTAAGGCTTGTTTAAACAGATGACACAGATGCATGAAGGCAGACGCTCTCAATAAATCTCCATAGCCAAAATGTTATGTAACATTCATTAAATCTCTAAATGACACAGAAGATATATCTAAACAACCTTGTGTGTGTGTTTTTTCCCCAGGAAATCTCTTTATCATGCCTCTTTTTCCTTAGCTGCCTTATAATCACTTCCTGTTGCCCATGATGTGCTTGCCATCACAGCTCACATCTGAAGGATCTGCTGGGCCTCTAGAAGGAGGTAAAACACTTCAGCTGTTACACTTATCCACTAAGAGTGAGTTAGTTTATCGGCTGAGTGGTGAGTGTTATTTGAAAGGCCTACAGTACATGTCAGTTGATCACTCAATAGTTTGAAATGTACTATACTATAAGAGAACTGGCATTGATTTTGTTGTTGTGGTTTTGTACAAACACTGTTGGTTTTAAAGGTAAATTTAATTCAAATTTGATACTGAATTTAATTCAAATTAAACCCCCAATATGCAATTTGTTTAAGATATCATATGTAAGACTGTATATTTTGTTGACCTGTGCACTTACATAATCCCAAACAGCTACAGACTGTGTCCTTTCGTCGCCTGTCAATGACGTCATATCTACATTACCCTTGATTTCCATAGAAACCATGGAAACACCAAAGACGCTTTAATATTGTATGTATTTTATTAGATAGGTGAGCAACTGTTTGGATATACAATTATCAACAGAAAACTAATCATTGATATACAGCAAAACACAGTTAGTCTTATTGTTTGAATGGCTTGTTTTCTTGATTCACCGCGAGTAACGTTTTTACCATGCCACAGAGACTACACTGTTTTTTCAAGTGGCTAACACGGCATAATCAGAGAGAGCTTTCTCCATAATACAATATATTTTAAAATGAAATGCATTTAACAATCCACAATAAGTCATCCTGATTTTAGTAATTTAACTGCTTAAACTCTGGGACCATTTTTTTGGATTTCCGCCTGGATTTGGCCTACCCAAATTGAAAAACTTCCCATACACACATACATTGGTCTAAGTGTCATTTTACAGGAAACCCTTTGAAGTTACATACAACACTGATAAACATGTAAATATATGTTGTCTAAGCTGTAATAACCCCACCAAAAAGTATGCGCTTTTCGATTTTTTTTAAATAAATTCATTTTTAATCACATAAACGTCGCACACCTGTGTGTGTTAGGTGCGTAGGAGAGCAGGACAAAAAAGTCCTATTAACATCAAATGAAAAGGAGAAGTCCCGCACACTTTCAACTCGCAATTAAAAAGATTTATTGTTTCATTGCAACGTTTCGATCTTTCGATCTTCCTCAGGCAAGGCATTCGAAATAAATTCATTTTTGAAAGTGTGTAACTCAGGCCCTGTGTGCTCTAACACCCTGCTGACAGTTTGGGCTTCATCTTTCTCCATCTTGTTGCCAAAACTCCACTACATGTAGTTACAGATCATGTGCACTCCAATGACTTCATTTGCACAAGATTAAACATATCTCAACTGTGTTGCGTTGCTGGACACGCCTAGATCCTACACCACTGCCGCTCATGTCACCGGAAATTGCAGCTCTCCATCTAAATAAATGTTGCTACAACATGCATTAAAGTGCCTCTATTATGCTTTTTTGGATATTAAATTTCATAGCTGTTTGTGAATGTAAAAGGTCTGTAAAGGTTTAAAGATCAAAGTGTACAACAAATAAAGTTATTGTCTCCTAAAAGAAAGAATCGATTCTGAGCTGCCAAAACGAGTCGTCAGTAATTCTAGTCTTCCATAAGTGAATTTACATAATGCCAGCCTATAGTCTTCATACATTTACATTAGCTACTTTTCCACCATTGGGCCGAATGGTTGCCGAAGAGTTCCAGTTGTGTTTCCACTTGAGCCTGGCATGGCACGATTCTCTGCATGGTTGTCTAATCCATGAAATGAGGTCGCCACTCAGGATTGCTCACTTGACTGTTGCCTGGCTACCGGTTTCTCTGTAGCTGGCTAAGCACAATATTTGAGCGGCGTAAACACAAATGAATAATAAAATTAAAAGAAATAGCTGATCATCCTCTATAACGCGGTCGTTATTTATGTCTCTTATCATCAGTAAACCATTGCGTTGCCAAGAAAACGATTAACGATTTTGTATGACATTCCTAAAGAGCGGCCGTTATCAGCCCCACAGTGGAAAATTAACCGTAGGCCCACATGCTGGCCTGGATCGGCACGGAAAAGAACGGTTACACAATAGAACCGTTCGGCCTGACAGTAGAAAAGCGGCTATTGACCCTCCCTCCAGCACTGTAGCTTTTTTGTGTTTTGTACATGCCAAGAAGATGCTGTTTTTTGCTCTACAAGAGCAAATTCTCTTTGTAAACACTTCTTAAGTATGAGATTTTGAAGATTCAGTGGTTAAAATGACCACAGTGATACAACAACAGTATAATTTTTTGTTGTGTACCTTTATTTTACTGATGACCGCTTGCAATATTAACTCAAAACTCTTATCCATTAAATTATTTATTTAAGACTTTATTTAAACAAACTTGCTTCTCTGAATCACAACCTGTAATGATTAATTATTGACATATATATAAAATATATATATTTTTTTTTTTTACAGAGTGTTCAAAATACAGTACATAGTTTTGTCTTTTTTGTTTTATATTGTGTAGGTCTCCGGCTAACTCACATTATTACTGTCTTACTGAAATACTTCTGCTCATCAGCTGTGGGCCACTATTACCTACATCTGTGTCCATTAATGCAGATTGTCTATCGTTCTTACTACTTTGATAAAGAATAAAGAAATGGAACAAGTTTGTTTTACAAACTTTAATGTTACGTAAATTGTTATTGTAAATTGTACGAAAAAGACACATTTTTTTGTTGATGGACTTGTTAATGCTGATAGCTTGCATTAATGCTGGCATCTCATTATGTATGACAAACTGAGTGAAAAACTTTTCACTGAGAAAAGTCCTGCTCACATCATTGCAGTTGACGTTTGAATAACAAGTCCTTCCAATGTTTCATCATCGGACTCGTGCTCGAAATGATAATCGACACCTTACATTGTGTAGAATCGCTAAGGATTCAAGTAGCTCCCAGTCCTGAAATTCAGTTATGGTAATGTTGTTACGTTTCTGACAAGCAGTAGACCAATCACAAGAGACAAGGCCATCTGACCAATCAGAGGAGAGCAAGCTCATGGAAAGGAGTGGTTTAGAGAAACCAAGTCTTTGAGAAAATGAAGGTTAATTTTCAGGGTCTAGACTTTTACTTCAATAGGCAACAATAGGCTTATATGGATCATTTTATTTTCTGAACAATATGGTTATACTAGGTTGGAGGTTTAGGTGTGTATCTTTTTGACTATACGTGTCAGTGGTGCTGGGTGAAGTGAGTTCAGATGGTTCAGAACAGGTTGACTGATGGCTGCAGTAATAGAGGAGCAAAATACCCAGAGGCGAGATGGGCTTTGGGGGCGCAAATGTACCATAACTGAAAAATCATATTGCCCTGGGGCAGGTCTGACTGTATCAGAGGATAAGCATGTCAGTTTGCATCTTACACATACTTATAATAAGGACATATATACACACACACACACACACGTCTTTTATTAAACCTATCAGAGGTGGACGGTAACTGTAAGTACATTTACTTGAGTACTGTACTTAAGTACACTTTTTGAGTATCTGTACTTTACTGGAGTATAATTTTTTCTGGATACTTTTACTTCACTACATTTGAAAGAAAGTCGGTGGATGATTTTTTCCATCTTTAAAAGGTTTTTTGTTGTTGTTGTTTCAGACAGTCTGTCAGGAATCACTCTTATATGGTCATATACATTTTCCCAACTTTTTTTGAACACTGATCAGTTCATAGCAAAATGGAAGAAGACGGTTCTTAGGCACAAGTGTGTGCACCCCTAGCCATACTTTGAAAGTATGTTTCAGTTTTTAAAAAATACACTTTTTGTTGTTGGCATACACTTGGTGCATGTCTTATAAAATATTAAAAATATAAACGTCTGGGATAAAGAGAAGAGTAAAGTTGGGATAATATCAGAAGTGTATCAGTATATCGGATCCGTGCATTCGTTCTTAAAGTGACATCAGCTTTGTAAAGAGCTTTGTAACTTTTCTACAAGTATTTAAATGAGTTTAAGTTAGTCGTAGGCCAGTATGTCGGATGGAGCATCACTGAATGACTTAAACCATGATGACAGTGTGCATTTATATAACTATAATAAAATAATGCATTGGCATAAAAAAGAAAATTTACTTTGATACTTAAGTACTTTTGAAAACTAATACTTCTGTACTTTTACTTGAGTAAAAATCTTTTTTTACAACTTTCACTTGTAACAGAGTAATATTTGACCAGTAGTACTTTTACTTTTACTCAAGTAATAGAGTTGTGTACTTTGTCCACCTCTGAAACCTATTAACTTAGTCTCTCACTAAGATGAACTTGTGTGATGCACTATGAATGAAAATTAATCTTATAGTGGCTCATCGTACTCTAGGTCCATCAAAAACACATTTGGACAGCCTATATAAAAAAGTAAGGTTAAATTGGAAGTTAATTGGCCAATTTGATATGTATAAAATCACTAAAGTAGTATAGTATAGTACAACCAACGGATTTCATCCATTCATGTTGACACTGACTCTGGTGTTAAAAAAACATTTTTCAGCATAAGAAGCGGGTGAAATAATGCTGCATTTTGGTGTGAGACATTGTGAAAGAGACTGTCAATAATTAATGTGTTATTTCACATGGCATATGAAATATTCATTGATTGATCACGAGGATGTGAGGCGGAAATGGCCTGTTTGTGACAAAGCAATCAGGCAGGAAACACATCTCTCTTTCACAGAGGAAGATAAACACAACAACAAAAAGCCAAGCGCTCTTTTCTGACAGACTACATAGTGCTCTCACATCCCACAAGGTTCATAACAGTGTTGTTAAAACTAAAACTATTAAAAATCATTTTTGGCAATTTAAATGAAAAAAACAATAACTTCTATATAAAAATAAAAAAATTATAAAAATTAGTAACGCACATAAGATAATGAAAGTAGGCCTATATAAAAAATAACATTTAATTTAAAATGATTAAATACTATAATGGCATATAAATACTGAAATAACACTGGTTCACACACAGATTTAAAGGTTTAAGTATGTTTTGTTTGTTTCCCAAGGAGGTGTATAATGTTCAGAGCATGCCCGACCCCCCCTCAAAGCATGTGAAATGCATCCTGCAATCTTTGCTGTTTTTGTCTCTTTAGCTGTAAATCTTTAAGTGGAACAAATTACTGCTTAGTTCCCATTTAAGTGCCTTGCTGAAATAATTGCTTTTCAATATGCCCCACAATTCGCACGACAACTCGAGACGTGTCAGTGTTGTGAATCAGGTCTTGCAGCAACATCAAATATCTTAGATTGCTCCCACAGCAATCAGATTAGGAGATATCTGACATCCTGGAAGCCCATTGGCAGGGCTTTGCTGATGCTATTACTTTATTTGATTGTTTGGCCAGTAACTATTCCCTGGGAAATGTATTGGTTCACTTTCATCATTAAATAGATTCTACAGAGGAATTTTTTTTAAAATGTTTTCCCGGAGAAAAGCTGCAATTTTGAGTGGATTCAAACAATGCAATCTGTTAAAGCTAAATAAACAGTTTTATTTAATACTTATTTTGTTTTTTATAGCACTGTGAGCTCACACAATAAATCATTTTTTACTATTTAATTTTCATAAAATTGTATTTATAAAAATACTTTTCATTGTGTAGCATGCAATGCCCCATAGAAAAGGAGGCAGAAAGGGACCGGTCAACTATAAAATATGTAAAAGGCCTGAGTGGGTGTGTCATTGTGTCAATGCTGATATTTCATTGTGCTTGATGCCAGCTTACTGTGATTAGAGATGCAGCTGCAGTGATGTGTCTGACATTGATGATAAGGATGGATGATGTACCAAATATTTACCATTTTCTAATTGGCATTTAACACATTGTCAATAGGCAATTTTCGTTGGAATTAAGCTGAAGTTGCAATAGTCTTTTCTTTCTGATTGTGATGTACTCTATATCCAAGTTAAACTGCTTCAGGAACGAGAAAAATACAGGGTAGAATTTGATTTTGTCCTGCGGGAAGTGATAAGATCGCATAGGAAGTTGTGCTTTGCTTGCTTACTAAATTAAGGCAAATCTGAATGCCAGTTTGGCCCTGTCCCAAATGGCACGCTAAACACTTGTGGTCTTTCCAAGAGTTCGCTCTTTCATGCCGTTTTGACTGTTGGGAAGAAGTCTGCTATGGAGCTCGCTTTAGTGTTGGCTTGGCGAATATCGACTGCAAAGGGGCCATCCACGTGATGTAAAAGAAAATGTGATACATCAGATCAGGCCTCCTTCTTCCATTGCTCCGTGGTCCAGTTCTGATGCTCACATGCCCACTGTTGGTGCTTTCGGTGGTGGACAGGGGTCAGCATGGGCACCCTCACTGGTCTGTGGCTATGCAGCCCCATACGCAACAAACTGCGATGCACTGTGTATTCTGACAACTTTCTATCAGAACCAGCATTATCTTCTTGAGCAATTGGAGCTACAGTAGCTCATCTGTTTGTTTTTACCATACAGACCAGCCTTCGCTCCCCACGTGTCGCTGGTTCACCACTGTTCCTTCCTTGGACCACTTTTGATAGATACTGACCACTGCGGACAAGGAACACCCCACAAGAGCTGCAGTTCTGAAGATGCTCTGACCCAGTCGGCTAGCCATCACAATTTGGCCCTTGTTAAAATCGTTCAAATATTTACACTTGCCCATTTTTCCTGCTTCCAACAGATCAACTTTGAGGACAAAATGTCTATGGGTCAAAATTCACTTGCTGCCTAATATTCACCAGTCATAATATTATGCCTGATCCATGTATATTGGTATCATTTTATTTATCAGTGGATATTAGAGATTTTATTTTATGTCCAATATTGGAAATGTAATTATTCATGCTCATTTGCCTATATCCAATGCTCACTTGAAGTTAAAACCACTAATAATTTAATGACAGGTTTAAATGTACTTTGTCTTTTCAAAATGAGATCTCTATTTTTATTATTACTATTAAAATGTTATATTTTGGGTTTTGTACAGTGATTGATTTATTTATTTAGGCAAAATATTATAAAAAAGTATACATTTCACAATTAGCCTTATAGTGTGCAAATAACTTCATCTGTATTGGCCAAAACAATCATATTAGCGCATTCCTACAAAACAGCATAAACTTAACCTCTTGTACAAATGCGGTCTTTCGTGGTGTAACTGCCTCTGTTTACACAACAACTGTAGAGAGATTATGCTCCTGTCCACTCTGTTCTGTAAAAAAAACTGTAATTAAGCGTAAATGGATTGGTTCTGAGGAAGCGAGTGACAGAGAAGCGTTTCAAGAAGGCGGAACAAACAGTCTAGTAAACTGTGATTTGTTCTTTAGGAGCTTTTATAGTGAATATATACAGCTTACAGCTCTTATCTCTTATGTGACAGTCAATTTAATATAGCATCCATACACTGCAAAAAATGCTTTTCTTACTTAGTATTTTTGTCTTGTTTCTAGTCCAAACATCTAAACATTCGTAAAACAAGAAGTATTTACTAGACAAAGTATTTGCTAGACAAAAATACTAAGTAAGAAAAGCATTTTTTGCAGTGTAAACAACATGGATAAGAGAACAGCTAGATGTCGATATCCTGCGTTTAACATGATATCCGTTGCAGAGGGTGGTGCTAAATCTACATGCAGCACAAATAGTAACTGACAGTTTTTCAGTGATAAATGGCCATTTTAACACATTCTCAACACATATTGTGCATATAAAACAAGGGAAGATCATGTAGTTTGATGGATTGTGGGTTGCAACACTCTTCATTTCCCAATCATCCCTTTAGCTATACATTAGTATTCCATCTTATATATATGAGAGAGAGAGAGAGAGAGAGAGAGAGAGAGAGAGAGAGAGAGAGAGAGAGAGATCATCTCTGTGTCTCTAAACAGCGCTGTTATCACCTTGCTACTGAAAAAAATGTAATTTGTAGCCTTTAAGTTGCTTTATGTTGCTTTTTTTTAATCTTGTAAGTTTCAGTTGTTACAGTTAACTATGCGAAGTGATATGGAACTGTAATGCGGTCAAGAGAGCTGCCTGGAACTACTTTGCTGTGTTTCCCGGAAAATAATTGCATACCTCAGAACGTTCATCAGCCAATCAGATTCAAGCATTCAATGACCCAGTAGTATAATTTGCATTTAAAGAGATAGTTCACCCAAAAATGAAAATGTTATGTTTATCTGCTTACCTCCAGGGCATCCAAGATATAGGGGACTTTTTTTGTTCAGCAGAACACAAAGGAAGATTTTTATCTCCAACCATTGCAGTCTGTCAGTCTTATAATGCATGCAGAGGGACCTAAATAAAGATCCCCATGGGTACAAAAGCTTATAAATCATACATAATGAGTTATTTTGAAAATGTAAAAATGCAGAAAGTTTCCTGTGATGGGTAGGTTTAGGGACAGGGGCAGTGTAGGGGGACAGAATATATGGTTTTTACAGCATAAAAACCATTACATCTATGCTGAGTCCCCAGAAAGATGGCGCACCAGACGTGTGTGTGTTTGTGTGTGGCTGTCGTGGCCTCATGGCCCGGTCTGTCTTTGGGTGATAAGAATCGCTCCATGATCCAAAGCTTAATTGCTCATGACGACCAAGGGTGGAGATGATTATGCCTCGTTCACATGCCAGCTGCCACGTGGTGAGGCCGCAAAGCTTGTTTTTTTTAAACTCTCTAATCGTAGGAAACAACTGCAGCCTATTGATTTACAATTAGCCTCTGCTCTCACCTCACACACGCTTCTCTGATACTCAGGGATGAGCGGGGCGAAGAGCACAGATGAAATCAAAACAAAAACAAAGCACCTTTATTTAGCATGTTCATTCCTGCTGTTAGGATTAGACACAGTTTGCTGGATTGCAGCGCATTGTAACTGATTGCAGCGCATAAATAGTCTTATCTACCCGTATTAAATATTTAATTGTGCATGTTTATTTCTTAAATTTTACATTTATATGAGCTGTGTGATTTAACACTTAAAGTTAGCTTAATCTTTAAACACTACAATTCAATAACAATGTTAAATATATATTTTTGGCAAATCTCAAAACAACAGCAAAACATTGTACAAAATTGTTGTGAAGATGACTAAATTCCATTTTTTTTAATAGTTTTTGTTAATTTATTTAGACAGAACTGTATAGAATTTTAATATCAGCCATTTATCCGTTAACAGCCATAACATGAAAATTATTATTGGCTTACTGTACTAACCAGAGTTTTAATATTGGAGCATCCCTACACTTTGAGTATAATGACCAGCCTTTTTTTGCAACTCTGACTCAATGGTGAGAGTTTGGATGGGACGGGACTACTAACGGTAACCAATAGGAAGTGTTCTTTTTCCTATTCTTCGGTGTGTTTCCCATACGACGTAACTCGCTTAACTACCATAGTATAAACATCGTTGAAGAAATCAACTAGCTGGTCATGGCTGTTTCCCGAAACTGTATTGTAGCAAATTTGTCATTCAACCACATTGGTTAATGATGTCACGCAGGTGGTAGAGTAGTACCTTCTTTTAATGAATCTGTTTGCGATTGAATTAATGCTAGATTATGAACATTGCATCTAAGGACTAATTCTCATTTTTATCAGTTATTTAGCTTTATTTCCAGATTCAATCATAGGCTCGTTCTTACGTACTAGAGCACGTGTGCACATGTGCACTCTTCGGAAACGGTGCGTTTTTCAGTCTCTTGACAAATTAAAAGACAAAAATGACATTTGTATACATTGCTTATTTTGCTCAAGATAAGGATTTATTAAAGGTGCACTTTGTAGTATTTTTGCAGTAAAATATTGAAAAACCACTAGGCCAGTGTTGTATATGTTGTTCAGTTGAGTTCTTACAATATCCCAAATGTTTCCAACTATTTTTAAATTGTGATACAAATTTTATTTTAATCAAGGAGCCGGGAAATCTGAGGAAGTCGTCTGTCAATTGCATCATATCTGCGTTACCCTCGGTTTTCGGTTATATTCTGCAGAAGCGCTTGGCAGTGTACAACAAGTGTCATAGCAGCCGCTGAGCAAATGCACAGAGTGACATCATAACATCATTTTAAACACTCAAATGTATGTATGTATGTGATAAACAGAGCTGCGTTACCTCAAACTCATGACCAGAAAAGCAGAAATGGCGTCGGCGACTGTGTCCCTTCATAATGAAAGTCCCGCTGCTAGTGAGGTTTGTGTTGCATTCAATCGCTCCAGCGGCCTTGCGCAGATCCCTCAACACTCGGTCCTGCTCTTCTTCATACTACAGTAAATTTAATAATCGCATCCATGAACATGATTTCTGCCCGAGTCCTAGTCCAATTCTTTCCCACCGGCTGTGAGGTGAAGACCACATGTCCCAAGATTCTGAGCTCAAACTTGGCGTCATCAAAACTACGCCTTTGTTTTGAATAGGCGCCCTTTAGCGGACAGAAAAACGACATAGTGCAGCTTTAAGTCCACGTCATGCAAACAGGAAATTAAGCTTCTAACCACAGCTCGAGAGATGTCATTCAAACCGCATAACTTTGTGATATTGTTTGTGAATGTTTGTTGAAACTAGGGTTTCTGCAAACCACAACAGGTTTTCAGCCGGAGGTCAAACTCAATCTGGGAAAGTTATTTGTTCTTTTATATATTTATGTTTATTTGCTTTCACTTCTTATCTCTTTTCCAGAGAGGTGATTGCAGTGAAGGAGAGACGACCTGTAATTAGACAGTCTGCTCAGTCTTCACTTGAACTGTGAGCGGCCCTCCCATCGGGGGCCATCAGCGCAAAAATAGCGGAGGATCTGCAAGAAGACCTTCTGAGTGACAGGCAGATCAGCCAACCCCCGAAACACACACAATACAATACAATATTGTTGTAGAGTTTGAGCTCGGCAAAATTATTTGAAATATATTGGAAATGTCATATGCTTGACCGAAATTTACCAGAAAAGCAGCTTTGCAGCTCAGCACTCTTATGAGTACCACAGAATCCCTCCTGGAAATGCAATGGTAATGGCCATGGATCTTAGATGACATCGTTATTTTCTTTCCAGTGAATGTTCTGGAAAACACAATTATTTCCTTTCCACTTGTGGGTGTCTTTTTCTCCAAAAGCCTCCACTTGCAACAGTTTGTTGGGAAAGATTAGTGTTATCATTCTTGTAATGTGTTGCAGTCACATCTGTCGATAGGTATCGCCCTGCACTGTCTGTGGCTCGGGGTGTGTGTGTGGCTGCATTGATTTCTTCTGGAGTGCTTGGCTTGGCTCCTTCCTACCCTTTTTTTCCTCAGCCAGTCAGAGAGACTCAACACACACTTCCCCTCTTGCTTGATGTTAATCTTCTTAATTGAGTATTTGAGCCAGCCTCTGAGAGACTGAGATAGGGGAAAAGAGGCAGGGAGGGATGCGGGAATTGATTATGTGTGGTGATGCTTTCTCATAGTGGGACGTCTACCTATTTGAGGCGTATCCTTGACTTCTGTGGTCTTTTGAACTACTTTGTGTACATTTCAAGAAAAAAAAAATTGAACGTTTCTTGGAAATATTGAGCTGATATTTGGCCAAGTGGCATTAAGATGATTTATGTTTGGATTTACTAGAATAAGTCTTACTGTGACTATATAAATACTCTGACTGACCTATGTAACCCCTGGATGATCTAATAATTCTACCAACATTATGTTAGCAGCTCTATTGCTTCATTTAATCAATACTGTTCTCTTGGCCTCATGAATAAAGAGTCTCATCCCTCTTCAGCCCCTGGAGAGGCATCTGTCTTCATTCTGATGAATCGAAAAGCCTCATTAATAGGTCTGCAAGAAGAATGTGTTTCGAGGGTTGGCTGACCTGCCTGTCACTCAGAAGGTCTTCTTGCAGACCCTCCGCTATTATTGCGCCGTTGGCCCCCGATGGGAGGGCCGCTCACAGTTCAAGTGAAGACTGAGCAGACTGTCTAATTACAGGTCGTCTCTCCTTCACTGCAATCACCTCTCTGGAAAAGAGATAAGAAGTGAAAGCAAATAAACATAAATATGAAAAAGAACAAAAAACTTTCCTTGACTGAGTTTGGCCTCCGGCTGAATAAATTGTTTTATTCTGCTCTCTGGAGTACTTAATTCTGAAGATACTATATAGACAGACAGACAGACAGACAGACAGACAGACAGACAGACAGACAGACAGACAGACAGACAGACAGACAGACAGATAGACAGATAGATAGATAGATAGATAGATAGATAGATAGATAGATAGATAGATAGATAGATGCGTTATATTTTCCCTTATGTGTCTACACATTTTCTCAGTGGAGATTTAGATGGCACAGGCAGACCAAAACTTCAGTATCTGTATCCTTCAAAAGAATTCACAAATCATTAGCTGTGTTGTGACAGTTCTGAAGTTGGATAAAAGGATCCAGAACTTACACACACTGTCTGTTCCGGTAAATGTTCTCCCACGTTAACGCCATGTCATATGGTATGCGTGTGCACTGACACTAAAAAATAGAGTCTGTCCTGTGGAAATGAAATCTTCTCACATGCTCATCTGCAGAGCGCTGGAGGTTTGAAATATGATAGCAAGGTCATCAGTACATCGCCCACTTCGGGTGTGTGTGTGACTCCGGCTGCAAACGGCAGCCCAAGGTCGATCTCTTAACTGTCATACTTCACTGTCAACACTGCGCATTATACCCAGGGACTGACCCACCCCCCCAGAGAAAAAGAGAGAGAGAGATTGAAGGAAAATAGAAATGTCTAATCGAAGAAGGTCAGAGCTGTCAGCAAATGGAGCCTCTGCTGGCTGTCATGTCGGCTGCATTCTGTTTGGGAGATGAATGGGAGTGATGGGCACTGTCACTGATAAACTGCTTGCAGGCCGTCCGTATGTTATAAATAGTCCCTATTCATGATGTGTGTGTTTGTGAATGTGTTATGTGTATGGTCTTTACTGTATTGCAGTGGTTCTCAACTCTGGTCCTGGGGACCCACTGCTGTGCATGTTTCTCGTTTCTTATCTGGAACAGTTCAGTTCATGGAGCTCTTTTTTTAATGAGCAGATGATCTGAATCAGGTGTGTTAATGAAGAAATAAAATATGCAGAGCAGAGTTAAGAGCCTCTGCCCTATTTTCTCAAATTTGGGGTCAGTAAGATTTGCAATGTTTTTTGAAAGAAGTCTCTTATGCTCACCAAGTCTGCATTTATTTGAACAAAAATACAGTAAAATAAAAGTAAAATTAGGAAATATTGCAATTTAAAATAGATTTTTATGTAAATATACATTTAGAAGCATTTTCTCCTTCTATTACGTCATTGATCAATATACACACACCTAAAGGATTATTAGGAACACCATACTAATACTGTGTTTGACCCCCTTTCACCTTCAGAACTGCCTTAATTCTACGTGGCATTGATTCAGCAAGGTGCTGAAAGCATTCTTTAGAAATGTTGGCCCATATTGATAGGATAGCATCTTGCAGTTGATGGAGATTTGTGGGATGCACATCCAGGGCATGAGGCTCCCGTTCCACCACATCCCAAAGATGCTCTATTGGGTTGAGATCCGGTGACTTGGGGCCGTTTTAGTACAGTGAACTCATTGTCATGTTCAAGAAACCAATTTGAAATGATTCAAGCTTTGTGACATGGTGCATTATCCTGCTGGAAGTAGCCATCAGAGGATGGGTACATGGTGGTCATAAAGGGATGGACATGGTCAGAAACAATGCTCAGGTAGGCCGTGGCATTTAAACGATTCCCAGTTGGCAATAAGGGGCCTAAAATGTGCCAAGAAAACATCCCCCACACCATTACACCACCACCACCAGCCTGCACAGTGGTGACAAGGCATGATGGATCCATGTTCTCATTCTGTTTACGCCAAATTCTGACTCTACCATCTGAATGTTTTATCAGAAATTGAGACTCATCAGACCAGGCAACATTTTTCCAGTCTCGAATTGTCCAATTTTGGTGAGCTTGTGCAAATTGTAGCCTCTTTTTCCTATTTGTAGTGGAGATGAGTTGAATTCTGCTGTTGTAGCCCATCCGCCTCAAGGTTGTGCGTGTTGTGTCTTCACAAATGCTTTGCTGCATTCTTCGGTTGTAACGAGTGGTTATTTCAGTTAAAGTTGCTCTTCTATCAGCTTGAGTGAAAATCCCAGTAACTGAGCAGATTGCGAAATACTCAGACCAGCCCGTCTGGCACCAACAACCATGCCACACTCAAAATTGCTTAAATCACCTTTCTTCAGTTTGGAGTTCAGGAGATTGTCTTGACCAGGACCATACCCCTAAATGCATTGAAGCAACTGCCATGTGATTGGTTGATTAGATAATTGCATTTATGAGAAATTGAACAGGTGTTCCTAATAATCCTTTAGGTGAGTGTATATTTGAGAGCTCTCGTTTACTGGGCCTGGTGTCTATAAAAGCTTATCTTTGACTAACAAGCAAGTTTTCATGATTTTAATGAACAGGACGGTAGAAAATGGTAAGAATAGGAAGGAATAAGATTGTGAAATGGCAAGCTGAACTTCATTAAAGTTTATTCAATATTTCTTGCTTATTTGCTGGTGCTTTCATCTGCCAGTAAGCATGTAGTACTTCCAACTTTGTTTAACACATTTTGCATGTTTAAATTAATTCTCCAGATTTTCTGCTAAATTCAGAGCAGAAATGGTCTATAGCCATCGGTAAACAGCTGTGTTTAAGATAGGCATGAACTATTTTTTTTTACTATTGAACTATACGTGTCTGCTTCAGGTGGTTAAAACATCACAGTGAATGTTGTGACATGACAGAGACCTTACGATATAGATCAGAGGATATGACTGTTAGGGTGAAATATGGCAGTGACATCATCATTAGGAACAAACACAATCATATATGACATAAACCATGTCCAAGAAGGCTGCGTATTCTCTCTTAGACATATTGTGTGGAGTTGTGCCTCAATAGAGCAGCTGTTTGTCTTTTGCCCTCTTCTTTAAATCTCTTTTATGATCATTTTACCGCATCAGGAGACGTGGGAGAGCTCTGTGAATCATACCCACCGCAGCACAATGCTAGTCACCCACATACACATTCCCTCTCAGAATGAGACTTAGATAGAGAGAGAGAGCGGGACGGGTGAAAACCTCATTCATCTTCAGCCATGAGAGCTGACAGCTGTGAGCAGCAGTATGAGAACACCTGCAGATGGTCTAAAAGGAGGGAGGGAGTCTGAGGATGGGGGAATTATTTCAAAATGATGAAGGCTACTGAAGACATATTCGGTTTCCTTTGTCATATAATGATTGATTTGTTGACTATTTGGTGACACAGTCTGTTAAAATATTTAAGAGAAGGACCTTGGAAGGGTGCGAAAAAGATGCTGCAAGTACTACTCTGCTGAAAAGACCTGTTGAAAGAAACCAGATGGACAATGGTCTAACAGTTCCCCCAGATTGGCCAAACTGATGTTAAAGGGGACCTATTATGCAAAATGTACTTTTATTAGGTGTTTGAACACTGATTTGTGTCCGCAGTGTGTGAGAACAACCAGCCTCTCAACTCTCATCCAGTCTCTTCAAACAAGCTGATTCAGATTCCTCAACCCTGAGTGAGAAGCAGACGGTACGTCCCAATTTGAATACTATCCGTCCTAAATAGTATCCTAAAATAGAATTAGTAGGACTCCAGGGGCTTAATAAAGGCTTTCTGAAGCTAAGCAATATGTTTTTGTACAAAAAAATATCCATATATAAAACTTAATAAACTAAAATATCTAGCTTCTAGCAGACGGCCTACACAAGTCAACTTATACCTGGCGTGTTGTATGGCCCCAGATGTAAGAGTAGCGCAAGTTTTGACGCCTCAAATAGGGCTGGGCAACAAACTCAAGCTCCTCTTATACTGAAATTAGGGGTCAGGGGTAACTCTTTCACTCTTTCATGAGCCAGGGCATTTTTTTATATAACTCTGATTGGATTTGTCTGAATGAAGAATGTCATATACACCTAGGTGGCTTGAGGATGAGTAAATCATGGGGTAATTTTACTTTTTGGGTGAACTATCCCTTTTACTCCACATCAACTACATGAATTCAGTTAATTAACCATTCAGAAATGTCCATGTTGTCACTTTTTCTTGAGTCTCTCCATCATTGTCCGACTCCAGTTTGAACATAAGACTGAACACTGTTACTGACAGTTTCTGACATATTTAGTGTGTGAGATTTGTCCTGTTTTGTTGT
This sequence comes from Pseudorasbora parva, assembly GCF_024679245.1. Lineage (NCBI taxonomy): Eukaryota > Metazoa > Chordata > Actinopteri > Cypriniformes > Gobionidae > Pseudorasbora > Pseudorasbora parva. The sequence goes on along the minus strand of NC_090186.1, from coordinate 8,768,387 downwards.
GGTGGTATACTGAAGTGTGAGCTCTTGTAGCTCCACCCTCTTCTTGAAAGCTCATTTACATTTAATGGGATACACACAAAAACAATGCGTCTTTTCTCATCCCCAAAAAGTGTCTTTAACATCCAGGAAAAAAAAAGATCCGTGTTTTTTTTTTTTTTTTAGCTAAAATTTCATATACTCAATCTGGGGACATCAGAGACTTATGTCTTACAAAAATGGGCATAATATGTACCCTTTAAAGGGATAGTTCACCAAAAAATAAACATTCTGAAATAGGGCTGAAACTCGAGTTACTCAAATTCAAAATCATCTGCCTCGATGCTTCGTTTTGTCCATTTAACTACACACGGATGTTGCAAAAATAAAGTTTTTGTGTAAGGAGTTGAGGTTAAATCCAAGTTTCGGGTGGGTAAAAATCCCAAAAATTGCAGGTGGATGAGAGAAATCATTAATGTGTTCATTTTAATAAAGACGCAGAACTCTCCTTTCACTGTAAAACGAGATGAATGTGTCATAATTTAACTTTCGTTTTCAGCTCATGTCGAGATCAAAGATCGCAATGCGAGAGAGAGTGGCATCAGCACTCCCAATATCATTTAGTCTCGCTATTTTTAAGCTGACGTAATGATGCAATTGGTCACGAGACACACGACAGACAATGCTGTCAAAGCTGACCTGATGTTTCTTCCAGCGGCAATATTTGAAATGTATTATTATTATTAATCTTTGGCGGATGGACTCGACGTTCTGAACGCTTTTGGGGATTTTCTTCACACAAATCAATCGTTTGGCCTCGGAACACTTGGAGTATTTGTACTTTCTAAATAAATTGTGCTATATCCTGTTTTTTTATAATATACAACTGGGTAGGTTTAGGGAAGAGTTTGAGTTATGCGTTCAAAATGTGTCTGAATATGTGTGTGTGTCCACAAGGTAAATGGATTTATAAACATACTAAATTATGTTTTTGAAAATGTAAAAATGAATCTTGTAATTGGGTAGGTTTAGGGGCTGTGTGTGTGTGATGGGTAGGTTTAGGGGCTGTGTGTGTGTGATGGGTAGGTGCAGGTGCTGTGTGTGAAGGGTAGGTTTAGGGGTAGGGGTAGTGTAGGGGGGTAGAATGAAATGGCGTTGATAAACACGCTAAAAACCATTATGCGTCTTTATAGCACGCCAAAATGGCATACGAATTGGCGTTTCATACATACGCCATTTCATGAGATCAGTCTGAGTAACTAATGATCGCATCCATGAACTTGATTTCTACCCAAGTCCTATCCAGATTTTTTGTTTTTTTCCCCACCTGCTGTGAGGTGAAGACCACATGTCCCAAGATTACCAGACTTGGCATCTTCAAACTACACCTTTGTTTTGAATAGGTGCCCTCTAGCCGACGGAAAAGTTACATAGTGCACCTTTAACTAGCTGGCAAATCCCACATTTTTTTGGGAAACATGTCACAGTCTAAACAAATAGAACAAAACAATTTCAAATCAATGACAATTGGCACCTCTTTCAGAAGTGCTTTTTACATAACTCTAACCCTAATCATGATTTTTATTTGGATCTGTCAAGATTCTAAATTCATCCTTGGAAGAGACAACAGATTACTGTAATGTGAACAAGCTCATATTTGAAATATGCTGCACAGCATTCAGACAGCGCCAGGAACAAAAATGTTCTATTAGGTTACTTTGCAAAATGACATTTCTGTCTTCTAATCGCAGAATAGCAACTGAGTTAGTCATGCTGCAAAAAGGACAAAAATCATACAAGTATTCTTTATAATTTGTGCACTATAGTCCAGGTCCTCTGAAGCCATACAGTGTCTTACAGGACATTCAAATCTGGCACACTCATGAAGAAATTATATGAGGTTAATTTGTACTAATTATTAGGAATTTGTCACAACAGGACACTGCACTTGAGAGTAAATTATTTCAGATCTACACTTCTCCGTCTTTTGTTGTAGTTTGTGCTGACATTGTGTGCATCTTCTAAGTTTGCAGTTCTCGAAAACTTAGGCATTGTTGTGTTTGTGGCTAACATATTTGGTACATATAGCAGTACTGTACTCTAGTCTCAGTAGGTTTTGCCACATTACCCCATTTGTCAGAGCTGTCACCATTAGCCCACCTCAGCAAACGTGAGAAAACTGCAGCCCCTCCATGTTCACAAACATCAGCCGGCCCGGCTCCACTCATAGAGGTTACCAGAAGGTTAATCACCAGGACCAATATTGAACATGCTGTTGACATTCTAATTAGTTTTAGTTTACTGTACACTAGATATGCAATTAAAATGGCAAGAGACAAGCAATAAGGTCACCTTTTATATGGAAATAATTCATATTTTCCTGGTAACAGTGGTGAGATGTCTGTAATTGTTGTTATAGTAATAAAGTATTGAATGTTGAACGATTGAACAAGGGAGTATAATGTAAGTTTAGCAGTTATCCATAATGGATTTTGCAAAGAATGCTGTGACATACTCTACATACTAATGTCCAGACATCATCTTTAATAAATCATTCAAACCGCTTCCTTGTGTTTAAGATACAAGGCCTGACAGATTGTCTATTGATTGTGGTAATATGGGATATGAAAGGATTGTCAGGATGTCCTTCCCAGACTAACTGCTACGGATGGACCAGAATCTCAGTCTCTGAGAACAGATATTAATCTTCAGTAATAGGAGGACACTCCTTTACCAATTACATCTCTGAATGACCCAGAGAATAGTGGTCATTTTGCTAAGCAAGACTGGCCTTCAATTTAACTGCACAAGAACAAACCTAGTTGGATTTGTATTGGATACTTTCTGATCCAAGTTATATCTGGTAAACTGCGTTTCTATTACAGTATATTAAATATAAAAACACATATGGTTCCAGTGCACTGACTGCATCAAAGACTCATTTTGAGGTCGATGAAAACCAGCAGGAACATCTTGAGTTTTTAGTCGTAGAGTGTCAAACACATTTAAAGCCCACTGAAGTGTTTATTATGTTTCTTTTGTGAAAGAGGAGAATTAATTCAGCCTTCAAATGGTTTGTTACACTGCCGATTAGGAGGGAAAATGTTCATGGTGTGTGAAATGATAGAATGGCATCTCCTGGCTGTGAGAAAGTGAATTATCTCAGACATTCTAAAATTCTCCCTAATACTTACATTACATATATGTAAATATTTTTTTTTATTATTGAGCTTGTTTCTACATGGTATTAAAACTTGTGTAAGATATTTTTTTTTCATACATGAGTAAAATGGACATGTACCTAAATTGAATCAGGAAATCTGTAAATGTATTTAGTTGCCAGTCTAAATAATGTGCCTCTCCTGAACGCTGGGTTTTGATTGGCGTGCCACACTGGAGATTTGGAAGTAAACGCCCACAACTAGGATTGGAGAAGATTTGGAGAAGATTTGAACGAGCTTTGTCATTAAACTCTCTTGTCAGTTCATGGGAGGGATTGTTTTAAAAACGGCAACCGGAATAACTCTCTGACAGGGCTTTCAAAACAAATTATCTAACAAACAATGATTTATCTCTCATCCAGCCCCGATTGATTTATTTTTTCATTACTTGGCCCGCCTGATTGGTGGATAGAAGCGCGAACCGCAGACATGGGAGCACGCTCTTCAAATATCAAGTCAAGAGAGTGAACATTAACAACACAGATCAAGACATGAATGTTATTTCACAATTTAAGACTTCGAGGCCTGCCGATGGGCTTATGTTTTTTCCCCCCGTACTTGAGTATAATGAATATTATTATATGTAAAATTATACCTAAAAAGCAATTAGAATCGAATCACAATCAAAATAAGGAGCTTGTGAATTAGAATTATATTGAATCAGGAAATATGTTTCAATACTCAACATCAGAGGCGCATTAAAGCGCAGGCTTCCATGAAGCCCAGGGCTCTACACTGGGAAGGGAGGGGGAAAATTATATTCATATTATATTATTTGTATATATGAAAGTTTGCAGCAGTGACAGCAACATTTAACCAACTCACATAAATTGTCAAAATGTTTAGACTCTCAACTGCATTTTCGGCAAAGCCCTGCTGTGTGAACCAAACCGGACTGGACAACTAGTAATTTGTGTAGTCAAGTCTCAATTTTAATTTCAGGAGGTTTTAAATCTGGGGATGGTAAAACAGGAATCGCAATATTACTTAAATTTGATAGTTCATTTTAAATGGCTATGTTATTAATGAATTAAAACGGCAGCACTGCATGTTTCAAAGTAAACACTCGGCGCTGTTACGCCTTCTATACGAGCTTGTGCTTTTAGAGCAGTTTGGATTTGCCAATAGTCCACATCTATCCCAAGTGATTATTTTGATCTACTGCTGATGAATAATAAATATCTTGTATAATTTCTGCTATTTGTATAATAAAGCTGTACGTGTAAACTCAAAAAGCATTTTGGCCAGAAAAGTTTTAATGGTATTTCCTTTCATATGCCTATAATAATGTAGTGTTTCCCAACCACTGTGGAAAATGATCAAATTCCAAAAATATTATAATAAGTGCTACAAATAAGATAATCGCTTTCTCTATATTTTGTAATTTTTGTTTTATAAAATTAAGGTTATTGGTCATGCTTTATGTCTGTATGAGGGTTTTAATAAATATTTAACCAATAAAAAGCCTTTAAAAGAGGCTGTGACTAAACCTTGTAAATCCACTGGAAAAAATACAGGGCGGACTTGATTTTGTCAGTGGGAGTTAATTGGATGGTTGTGGTTTGCTATTGCTGTGATGTCATGTGAGTGACAGGTTGCCCCGCCCTCACGCCAGAAAACATGTCATTAGAGAATAGAGATTGCTGCAAGAGGGACGGAAAGCAATTTTGATTAAAGATTACGAGGGCACATGATACGCACACACATATATCATGTATTATACTGTAATATTCCACAATTTTTTTTTTTGTCAATTTTGATTTCATGGTGACTTGAAGCATTTCTTACATGTATAATTTACATTGAACATTCGCCCACTATACTGCAGGGGCTAGATTTACCACCTGGCAAGTCCCTAAATTGGCAGCTTTGTCCAACGTCCTGCAAGACATAATCAGTGTTCTGCATTTGCATGCCTGTATTATTTTATTTCTTCCCTGAAATTGGAATACCACATTAAGAAATGTAATACTAAAAAATGTGATTGGTGTTTAAAAATCTTTTTGCATAGCCGCCATGTTGTAACTACTGTAGAGCGGAAACATTTTCAACCAATGCATCCGTAGAGAGGGATTGTTCTGCTGATGATGAATGCATGGATGAAGCAAAGGAAAAAATAAAAAAAATTAGCATATTGCGATAAAGTTCATTATTTTCCATAATGTAATGATAAAAATTAAACTTTCATATATTTTAGATTCATTGCACTCCAACTGAAATATTTCAGGTCTTCTATTGTTTTAATACTGATGATTTTGGCATACATCTAAAAAAAATTAGCATATCATGAAAAGGTTCTCTAAACAAGCTATTAACCTAATCATCTGAATCAACTAATTAACTCTAAACACCTGCAAAAGATTCCTGGGGCTTTTAAAAACTCCCAGCCTGGTTCATTACTCAAAACCGCAATCATGGGTAAGACTGCCGACCTGACTGCTGTCCAGAAGGCCATCATTGACACCCTCAAGAGAGAGGGTAAGACACAGAAAGAAATTTCTGAACGAATAGGCTGTTCCCAGAGTGCTGTATCAAGGCACCTCAGTAGGAAGTCTGTGGGAAAGAAAAAGTGTGGCAAAAAAAACGCTGCACAACGAGAAGAGGTGACCGGACCCTGAGGAAGATTGTGGAGAAGGACCGATTCCAGACCTTGGGGGACCTGCGGAAACAGTGGACTGAGTCTGGAGTAGAAACATCCAGAGGCACCGTGCACAGGTGTGTGCAGGAAATGGGCTACGGGTGCCGCATTCCCCAGGTCAAGCCACTTTGGGCTACAGAGAAGCAGCACTGGACTGTTGCTCAGTGGTCCAAAGTACTTTTTTCGGATGAAAGCAAATTTTGCATGTCATTCAGAAATCAAGGTGCCAGAGTCAGGAGGAAGACGGGAGAAGGAAATGCCAAAATGCCTGAAGTCCAGTGTCAAGTACCCACAGTCAGTGATGGTCTGGGGTGCCATGTCAGCTGCTGGTGTTGGTCCACTGTGTTTTATCAAGGGTAGGGTCAATGCAGCTAGCTATCAGGAGATTTTGGAGCACTTCATGCTTCCATCTGCTGAAAAGCTTTATGAGATGAAGATTTTGTTTTTCAGCACGACCTGGCACCTGCTCACAGTGCCAAAACCACTGGTAAATGGTTTACTGACCATGGTATTACTGTGCTCAATTGGCCTGCCAACTCTCCTGACCTGAAGCCCATAGAGAATCTGTGGGATATTGTGAAGAGAAAGTTGAGAGACGCAAGACCCAACACTCATGAGCTTAAGGCCGCTCTCGAAGCATCCTGGGCCTCCATAACACCTCAGCAGTGCCACAGGCTGATCGCCTCCATGCCACGCCGCACTGAAGCAGTCATTTCTGCAAAAGGATTCCCGACCAAGTATTGAGTGCATAACTGAACATAATTATTTTGTATTAAAAACACTTTTCTTTTATTGGTCAGATGAAATATGCTATTTTTTTGAGATATGAATGTTGGGTTTTCATGAGCTGTATGCCAAAATCATCAGTATTAAAACAATAAAAGACCTGAGATATTTCAGTTGGTGTGCAATGAATCTAAAATATATGAAAGTTTAATTTTATCATTACATTATGGAAAATAATGAACTTTATCACAATATGTTCATTTTTTGAGAAGGACCTGTATAGCTACACCAGCCAGGACAACAAACACAGTTCATGAGGCACACTGAATCTGGAAAAACGCATTTATTGTTTGTAAGGAAAGTATAGATATACTTAAGAAAATGTATGATTTTTAACTATACTAGTCTGTTATTCAGTTGATTATATTTAGTAGCCTGAATAGGTCCAGTAGAGTGAATTACATTGTATTATCATTACTATTCATTAGAACCTGGGCAAATTGAATGCCAGTCACAGAGCCAATTACACAAGTCACAAGTCACAATTAACAAGTCATATTGATGATTTAAAATGTTATCATCACAACACGATGGCAAATAGGCTTTCCAACTAATGTAGATCAATATTTACATAGTATAGATGTATCTCTCACACACGTGTCCCGCATTGTCTCGCAAAATCTACTGTCCTGCAACAGAACAATAACCTGCTGGTCACCCTAGCAGTGGCATTGTGTACGCATAATAAATATCACTCTTTCAATAATCAGGGTTTCGAGTCTGGTAAATGTTCTTGTGGCTGTGTTCATAGTCCCTGTGAAAGATGGAGGGCACATGTTTGAGTCAGGCTTTTGATCTATGGTTGCGGATGGCTTCTGCCCTGGGCATGGCCCTCATCCTTTTTTCCCTCTGCGTGCTGCATGGGACAAGTTCTCTCCATTACACCCTAATTTATCCATGTGAAAGCTGACACCTGGCTCAGAGGCACAGCTTCACGCAGCTGTCAATGTGCGTGTCTGAGGTGAGCAAACCCCTGACTTTGGTTCCAGCCCTATTGGGTTTCTTTTTAATTGGCTGAAACTGCGATGACCAAGTTTATGTGTGTATTTGTGTGTTATACATGTCTTTTGATGAATAGCAGGTGTGTACTGTATGTGCTTATTCTGATTTTTTGCTTTTTGCTTCTTTCTGCTTATCCAAGCAGAAGCATGAAATATTTAAGCGTTTGTCAACACTCTGGGCCATCTTATGCCCTCTTGGGAGAGATGTGCGTGCTTCACAAGTCTCTCGTCATGTGTTTGACCAGTGACAGCAGCGGGGAGCTGAGTGGAGGCAGGCAACGCTGAATAATGAGACTGATGTCATCCGAGTATGTCATTGTAAGGCTCTGTTTTCAAAAAGACTCAACACCACAAAACCTGTGACACATGCAGCATGAAAATGTGAATTACTCACTATTTTGGGACGGCTGCCTTTACATGCAAATTAACTTTAATGACATAACATTCTTAATCCTTAGGGTTTAATATAGAGTTGGCCCACCCTTATATATATATCCATATATTATATATATATATATATATATATATATATATATATATATATATATATATATATATATATATATATATATATATATATATATATATATATATATATATATATATATATAATATATATATATAGCAGCTTCAACTGGAGTGTGTTCATGGGAATTTTTGACCATTCTTTTAAAATGCATTTGTGAGGTCAGGCACTGATGTTGGACAAGAAGGCCTGGCTCGCAGTCTCTGCTCAAATGAACGTGATTGTTCATCCCAAATGTGTTATATCGGGTTGAGATCAGATCCACACCAAACTTATTCATCCATGTCTTTATGGACCTTGCTTTGTGCACTGGTGCGCAGTCATGTTGGAACAGGAAAGGGCCATCCCCAAACTATTCCCACAAAGTTTGGAGCATGAAATTGTCCAAAATGTCTTGGTATGCTGAAGCATTAAGAATTAATTTCACTGGAACTAAGGGGCCAAGCCCAACCGCTGAAAAACAATCCCACACCATGATCCCCCCTTCATCAAACTTTACACTTGGCATAATGCAGTCAGGCAAGTATCATTCTCCTGGCAACAACCAAACCCAGACTCATCCATCTGATTGCCAGAGAAGCGTAATTCGTCACTCCAGAGAACACGTCTCCATTGCTCTAGAGTCCAGCGGTAAAGTGCTTTGCATTACTTTTGGTGATGCAGCCTCCTCGACCATGCAAACCCATTCCATGAAGCTCTCTATGCACTGTTCTTGAGCTAATCTGTGTCTCAATACTTTTGGAAATATAGTGTATATCCTTGCTTTTAACTGTACTGCAGATTCATATGATAGTGTTGCTTTAAATCATAAATAGGACGTTATCCACATGATATGGACTGATATGGTTGTTTCTTCAACTTTGGGTCCTTTTATTATGATAATTATATCTATAATTATTTTAAATTACAACTATCAAGTTTTTTATTACATTACATGACAGTTTTGGTCTTTTGAGTTGTGAAATATATGGTTGTATTTTGAGATTTATAATTCCTTTTTTCCCTGAAAGCAATTAATACTTTTATTCAACAAGGCACATTAAATTGATTAAAAGTGACACTGAAGACTGAAGTAATGTCTGTTGAAAATTCAGCTTTGCCATCACTAGAATAAATACAATTTTAAAATATATTAAAATAGAAAGCAGTTATTTTTAAATTGTAATATGTCCCATTAATACAGTTTTTTTTAAAAAATCAAATAAATGAGAATTATAAAAAATATATATATATATATATATTTTTCGGACATCAAATTTTTAAACGGTAGTGTACATCAATGTACAGTTTAATAAATGAATAAATATTATACGTTTCATTTTAAATTAAATGTCTGTTTGTGGTATGATTTATTATTGCCATGCCTTACTTATTTAATTAGAGCAGACCTGAGTGCCATTGGACAATTAACTTACAACCTGCATAATGACTGGTTACAAAATTTAAATGTTGTTTGATATAAATCTAAAGTATCTGTTTCTGGACCATATTGTGTTCATCTAGGAAGGCATTTTACATCCAAATCGCAGATATGTCTCTGACAATCTGCTGTATCAGAGGTAGTCACTGGCTCTTATCATGGCCTGGTGGTAAATGAGAATATTATGAGAGGTCTTGCTGACTAAAACTTGGCACTGGCAACAGTGGCTGTGCTATAGCACCAGTAATCCCATCTGTGAACATGTCGATCCCGTCTGCCTCTGATCCCCCTTCAACTAGCCTTCAGCTGAAATGGCCCTCACGGTAAAACAAAATCCTATTAAATGTACGGTAAAAAAATATGGCAGCTGTGGCTGCCCGGAATTCACTGTAAAATCGTTTCAGGCTTTACAGGATGCCATTTTGCTGCCTGTATATTTTTATAGTTTACAACCATATATTTCATTAAAGGTACATAGTAACCCCCCCCCCCCCCCAAATCATCATAAATCCATCTTCCAAACCATGTTTTTGTCTTATCCTAAATCTCTACTGTACAGCTATAATAATAAGTGTTTATATTCAGACTATGAGACGACTGGAGTAGCCCAGTACCTGCGTGACTCATCATATACATGTGCATAAACAAAAAAAAAGTAGCTCTGGCTACAATGTTCTTTCTTAAAATGCATGCAGTTTTTTATTAACCACTTGAGCGGCAAAAGTTACATTGTGTACCTTTAAGACATTGGGCCCTCTTTTAACGATCTGAGCGTATGGTCTGAAGCACATGCCGCAAGTGCGCTTTAGTCCGAACTAAGTCCGAATCCACTTTTGCTAGTTTGACGACAAAAATAAAATAAAATGGTTTGTGCGCCAGGCGTATGGTCCAAAATGGTTGTACCTAATCTCTTAATGAGTCATGATCTCTGTTTGGTACTATAGTGAATGAACTGGGTTTAGTGGGCTAAGATAAATGCTATCAGATCGTCACCGCACATCAGAGCGATTAAGTGCACACACTCAGACGAGAGCGGGATGTATCAGCTCGTTTTAGTTAAGGGAATAACATAGTTTAATATGAAAAGTAGTTTATATATATGGCGGTGAAGTATCCCTTTAACTCCATCGGGCTGAAACTAGCAAAAAAACACTTGCACGTGGCATCGGATTGTGCTGGATGTATGATAGGACCCATAATGAAAAAAGTATTTTTAAATTTGGTCTTTAATGATTCTCCCCCCCTCACCCTTTTTCACTTTTTTCAACCATATTTTGTCCTTCAAATAACAGTAAACCTGATTTTAACTTCATGTGGTTTACAGAGTAAAATTCCTTTCCTCAAAGGGGATACATGCTAAAGAGCCATTTCATCATAGATGGTCGATAGTAATTTAAAATTATTCCAATGAGCTTTTGATATGCTTCTGTGATCCTCTGCTGTCTTTGTTCAGTGCTGAGATACAGCTGTCTCGCTTTACCCCTCGGGAGGAGGAGGGGGATCATTTTGCTTGGGTTTAGGAGGCTTATCCTGGCGGAGCTTTTGAATGAGCACAGAATTCTCTCGCAGGGACAACAGAGCCACCAAAACACAGACTGCCAGCTTCTGCTGTCAAAGTCATGAGCAATAAACAATACATTAGATGTGCAATTAAACAGTGCCCTTGTTATGGATGATATCAGCTGAATACGCCTTTCCAAATGGCTCTCATTAGGAGCGAGAAACACAATTGAACACATTTAATGGTGATACTCAAACACACTTGAGTGTGCGCTTGCTCTTTTCATTTGCCTGTAAAAGAGAAGATTTCCGGAGTGTTTTCCGGAGTTCTGTGGTCATTTAGGATTTTTGCAGGGTTTCTCTCTCTCTCTCTCTCTCTCTCTCTCTCTCTCTCTCTCTCTCTCTCTCTCTCTCTCTCTCTCTCTCTCTCTCTCTCTCTCTCTCTCTCTCTCTCTCTCTCTCTCTCTCTCTCTCTTTCTTTTACATAGGGTTCAGGTTATGGAAATCTAAAATGGTGAAATTTGGCTTATATGTTCTCCCATGCATTGGCAATTTCATGGTTACTTTGATTAGAGACTCATTAAGTTGTTGCTATTGAGTGGGTCTACTTTAGATGTCGGTATTAAAGGTTATGCTGTTTTCTTCCATGCATATATGGAGGAATCTTAAGTAGGGATGTGAATCTTAAGGAACTAAAGGTTTGCGATCCATGTTTATTAAAAATTTCATTAACAAATTAACAAAATACTAAACAACAAACCCCAATATTTTTGTACAATAATTTTCAAAATTTACTTTGCTTGCAAACATTATTTAATTAAATAATTTTTTACTGTTACAGTTGTTTTTTTCCTTTTTTTATAAATAGAACCATAACTCTACTACATATTATTATAATAGTATAGCAAGTATAATTAGTTGTTTAATGTTTTTTAATTAAAGTAATGAATTATGCATTGTTTTTGTTAATAATAAAACATCAAGAGTCATTCATTCACAAATCAGACAAAACTGGTCCCACATGGTGGGTGTTGCCTATAGCGAACGTGAACAAGTTTTATTTCTACGTCTTTTTATTGTTTTATGTTCCCTGGTGTTTCTCCATCATTGCATTCAATTCAAACTGCAAGCTAACAGCTCAGCTAAAATATAATTTATCGTTGGTGCTGTAGATTTAGTAAAGCGTCACAAGAAACACTGTCAGAGTATCTAAGCACCATTTAAGGTTCACATCTGTGGAAGAATGCAGATGTTCAAGAACCGTGAATATCATTCGATTCCATTATTTTTGTGAAAAACGGAAGCGGTTCTGAACAATAGTTCTGATTCCCAACCCTAGATTTGAGTACAACTCTCTTTCCACTCTTTTATCTTTCCCTTGATTGTGCTCCTGTCACTCAGACTCTTCTTCTGGTGGGAAATGGCATCTCTCCGGACATAAGCTGTGTGCATCTTTAATTAAATACTTCTGCTCAATTCCACTTAATCAGTTCTGCGTTTTCCTCACTTTTCCTCCAAACCGGAGCGGTGGCTTGACAAGCAGAGATTCCCGTAACAGTGCTAATATCCTGTGCTCCCCCTCCCCCACCCGTCCTCTAAGGGCTTTAGGAACCAATCAAGCTGGTCGTGCATGCCACCTCAATTAGGGAGCTCGCTTTTAGGGAGCTGTGCAGTGTCAACGCGGGTCCCTTGAGAGCCATAAGGATTATGAATCAAAATTCATTTCCATCACTCTCTAAATCCTCTGCATGCAGGCCATTTGAATATCAGCTCTGTCAACTTGAAAAGCGATATGTGTGTTCTAATGTGCAAATCTGGATGCTAAAGGGATAGTTCCCTTAATATGAAAATTCTGGCATTATTTACTCACCCTCATGTCATTCAAAATCTATCTGACTAAGTTTCTTCTGTGGAATGCCGTATAGGAGAAATTTGAAACGACTGCTGGTCATTTTTTTTTCATACAGTTTCCATGCAAAAGTGTTTGCGCTTTTTAAAGGATCTGAACGATTTGTGCACAAATTAGACTGAACTGGTCAGTGATGAGAACTGTGAACAGAACTGAACTGTGAATGATGATGTAAATTTAGATGTGTTTCTCACTCAAAGCTGTTGAATTCAGAGAACTTGGGACTTGTAATGAGACACATTGGACATTTTTGACAGTGTTCACCTTTAAACAGAACGCTTTACAGGTTTGGAACAACATGAGGGTGAATAAATAACAGAATATGAATATTTAGGTAAATTATACCTTTAAACACTTTTAAAAAGACCACAGAAATAATATATTTTAAAGGAATATACTAAAGTGCATGTTACAATTCAATTATATTAAAAGCATTTTAGAGTGCTTTAATGACCCTCTTTAGTACAACTTTGTGTCATTTTATAAATCTGTCATCTTTGAAATATGGCTAAAAAATAGGCTTCCTGCTGAATGTACTGACAAGCATTTAATTTAGTGTAATTCCTGGCATTTTGGTCATTTTACATCTTAGTCAACATTAAAATAAGTGCTCTTGAAATCATGACAAATTAAAAACATAATCCTTTTAAAGGAAAAATTTTAATTTGACATTTAAGTGATCTTTTGTTTCATTAATATTATTTGAAGGACACTACATGTGCAGTACAACTAAGTGCACTTCTTTTTCACAAATGATGAAAGCGTATGATAGCCTGTGCAAATCTCTTCATAACACTTTTACATCCTGCAAATATGAACGCACATAAACAAATTCACACCTTTCCTGGAAATGGATACAGTTTGGCTTGTATGCAGTATGTCCTCCATCCCCTGCTAGAGTCTCATTTTGAGCCCTTTTGAGGTGGAGCAATGGAAAGCTTAATGACACTGTAAATTGAAGCTGAAAAGTGGCCATAACTGAGATCAATGAGGGGTGCATGTGAGCAGGCTTGGAGCTGTTATTCAGCAGTAATGGCTGATTGATTGAGGTCCAGTGCAAGCCCACGCAGTGCATCATTAGTTTTGTCAATGATGTTTGGCTCAACTCGTGTGAGATTAACAAAGCTGGTTCTCTGTCTTACAACACCACCTCATCAATCAGCGCTGTTGACTCCGTATCAGTGGTGGTCAATGCAACCCCTTCATCCTAGTCATCCACAATATCTGGCCATAACCTCATTAACCCCACCCCCATTTTTATCGCAACCGATTTCTTTCTTTGTGTGTTTAGATGGGAGCCATGGCCTAGTGGTTAACGCACTGACCCTTGGTGATCATGTGGGAAATTCAGGTTCGATTCTCTATTCTACCTCCAATTATTAGTTTCCTCTATACTTTTTTATTGTAAATAACATTTTCAATAGACGTTTCAGAAACGTTCTGTTTTAATTCCTTTTTAAAGTTGCAATATGTATATGAATACAAATTAAAGCTGCAGTCCGTAACTTTTTTGGGTTAAAAATTATCCAAAATACATAACCAGCCAGTGTTCAAAACTATCTGCTTACTGTAGCTCGATTTACAGCAGTAAGCTTGTAATTATATTTTTAATTCCAGTGGTACTGGTGGATTTCCCCGGGAAATCCAGCATATGTTTGCGTCATTGCGTCACATCTGTACACATAAAGAAGGAGTCCTGGTTAGCAGGCTATCGCATGTGAGGATGTTGGAAGTGGAGATAGCCTTTTCTCACACCACTTGATGTAATTAAACTTACCAATTTGATGGCTGATCCAAAAAGGTTTAAACGACAGTCACCAGTGACAACTGGAGATTCATCCGTTGTAAAATGCGAAAGTCTTCAGACGTCGGAGTGAAAAAAAAGAGACTTCATCCGGGCGATGCGAAAACAAGGATAGTTAAAGGTGGCGTGAACTCTGTGTTTTGAAGGGTTTTTTCAGCTTTTTTTCTGCTGGACAGGTAAGACATTTCAATGATTGAATTAGGCTATGTAACAGTAGCACACCTGTTCGCTAATTCATGCAGTTAAGGAGTTTTCCTTTCTCGTTTTGCTATGTTCATTATGGTAACATCAGTTATTTTGTGCTCTCTATAAGAGGGAGCTTCACCTCTACTCCACATTAATGTGTTGGTATATGACGATTAGAAATTAGACTGCACAGAAATGGAAACTGTACTACAGGTAGCCCTAATACACATTAAATGTAGTCACGCAATCCTAATAACATTAACAGTTTGAAAAAGTATAATATGCAGTTTGACGTGATATGATAAACGATCATTAGATTAATCATCGCGATGTATTGCAATGCTTTTTTTCTCCTTAGTTGGTCAGAACAAAAGAGGATGAGCTACTTACTTGTTCAGATGACATTCTTATGTCGGTCATACTTTCGAACAGTTAAGTCTGTGATTGAGAATGACAGTATCCACACCGGCGCGGTGACTGACAGCGCTTCTCCTCTAAACATTGATTCCTCTGCGCTGTGCCGACCGGGGCACACCTCACGTAGAGTAGATAATTCCGCGAATAACTGCAATTGCAGTTTTCGAACAGAGTTGGCGACAAAGAGGAAAAACTACGGACTGCAGCTTTAATAATGCTCATCTGAGAAAGAGTTGTATTCCATCCTGTGTTGCTCTTCTCTCCTCGTTATCTCACTAACACACCAGTGGGCGGGGCCAAAGTTGCAATGATGAAGCAGGCGTTGATTTTCTTCAGCAGAGGCGGTCTTTCACCTGCTATTATAGGTCTTTGTCTGGGCTTGATAACAATACTAGCTGTTTTTGGACTATAAGGAAGTTTTAAGTTCTAAAACCATTTTTATAGTATGATGGCCTCTTATATGTCAAAAGCTCAAGGAAATTTAGATTTCTCGGATCATGAATTTCAAGTAATAAATAAATGTTTTAAATGTTAAAAATTGATCTTATTATTGGGTTTCGCAAATTACCCTAAGTTTTCTTGATCTGATGACACACGTCAATCACATGTGAAAGCAAAAAAACTCCAGCAGTGCTTCAGATGCAAAGGCAAAAGCAGGGAGGAGGGGTTCATTCACTCACCCTGCATTGCAGATTTGTCGTGTAATAGACGGATGGGATGGATAAGATTATTTTGCTGAGAACAGCTTTTCCGCAACCTCTCTGTGACCTAGGTACGTACGCTGTTAGATTCGGTGCTGTGACCGCCATCAAAAGATTTGCCCTTACGCATAACTGCAAAGTCACTTTTGTGCAATGTCACTGTATGCACACGTTTAGAAAGGTATAATATCTCCATAATTA
Organism: Pseudorasbora parva; assembly: GCF_024679245.1. Classification (NCBI taxonomy): domain Eukaryota; kingdom Metazoa; phylum Chordata; class Actinopteri; order Cypriniformes; family Gobionidae; genus Pseudorasbora; species Pseudorasbora parva. The sequence goes on along the minus strand of NC_090186.1, from coordinate 8,752,101 downwards.
CATTTTTCCTAAATGTCATCTATCATTCAGAAAGACCAGAAAGCAATTTTATCTGAAAATTAAGCCATTGGGTTTTCGGATGGTGAGAATATTATACAATATGATACAATTTAGAACCAGCCCTTGGTAGACTGTATATTCAATTTATGACATAGCAAATTGAGCCTGGAATTAAGATAAAAGGGAAAGAAAATGGAAATGTCAGTCTTACATGTTCTGAATTTAATTATTGTAGACAGGAGCCGGCAAATAAAAATGTGCATGTTAACTAACTGCTTAAATAAATCTAGATGTTCAGTGGAAAAAGAATCTCCTTCTAAATGAGGTATGCGCAAATATATTTCCTAATTAATCTACATCATATAACATCAATCTCAATCTTCAGCATATGATCCATTGTATCAGTGGTGGTAAAATGAGTCTCAGCATTTACACAGAATCGAAGATCTGAAAGCTTTTATCACTGCTTCCCTTGAAATTTAATACAGTGTCATAATTTTAACAACTAAATGCCTTAAAGGTGTAGTGTGCAGTTGCAGTATTTTTGAGGATCTATTGACAGAAATGCAATATAACTATGTCTTCAGTGGTGTATAAAGACCTTACAGTAGCTTCTCTATGTGCTTTTAGATGCTGCTAAAATTTACACACTGTAAATTTTAAAGGAAGTGTATGTAAGATTGTGGTCAAAACTGGTACTGCAGGTGTATCCCCTCTCCCCCTGACTCGAGGTTGCCAGATCGGCTGCAGGATCAGCAGGAACGTTTGTGCCTGCAGCTGTAACTAGAGCAGATCTGGCAACCCGGATGCCCAAACACTACTGACTTCATGATTGGTCGATAGGTGGAGGGCGGAGCTTCAGGCCAAAACACAACATGACATCATCAACATCAGTTGAGGGCTGCAACAACAACTTTTAAATGACAATATCCTGGCCGGACTACTGTTGTCAGTGATATAAGTATTTGAAATGAATATGATTTCTTAATGTCTAGTGGCATATCAGGGCCATTTTATGATTAATTGGAATACATTTCTTACATACAGGTCCTTTAAATGGCATTTTATCCTACATAAACTCTGTGAATCTTTATGGAAAACATTTTTGTTTTATGGTAATTGGTGCATATTAAATGCCCAAATAATGTCATCATTTACTCACCCTCAAGTTTTGTTTAAAAAAACCTTAAGAGACTGTATACATTTCTTTGTTCTGTTGTACACAAAGGAAGATAATTGGAAAAAAATTTAACCAAGCAGATCTCCATAGTAGGAAAAAAATACTATGGTATAGTCAATGTAGGGCGAGATCTGATTTTGTGTACAGCAGAACAAAGATATGGGTTTGGAACAAATTGAGGGTGAGTAAATTATGACAGATTTTTCATTTTTGGGTGAACTATCGCCTTAATATCCAGTGCATGATTGATCATTAACATATTTAGTAAGATAATTGACAAATATGTTTATGATAATTTTAATCTTCATTTATATTACATTTTCCGTCATCTAATGCTCACTATTCTTTGAAATTATGTATGCTTTAATAACACTGTTAAATTTTATTGTTTTGCAGATCTAAAAATTAATATACATTTTTCTACTGTACCGTGTAGCCTGTACAGTAAGTGATGTTAATGATATTTTATTTTACTGCATGTAAATGTTTGAACTAACTGATTTATTTAACTGATAGAATATTAATTAAATGATATCTAACTGATTAAATTAAAATTAAATGAAATAACTAACTAACTGATTGATAGAATATTAATGAAATTATAATTACATTAATTCATAATTATTGTGTCATTGTGTGAGTATATTTTGAATAGAAAACAGATAATATTTTCCAGTATATTGGTTGTTTAAAATTGTTTAGAATTGTATGAATTCAGGAGGAGGGACTAGGCCTAAATCCTGCACATCGTTTGTTTTCCTTAGAACATTTTCAGAGTAAACGCTGAAATTGCAGGCTTATATGGATACGCTTACCCCAGCGTGATGTGACGTATTCAAGCATGGCTTAGCCTTTCTCCAGTCCTATCGGCTGTACTCGTCTGAATTTCAAATAGGTTGTGGGGGGTGAAAAACATGTGCATTCAGTCAGGCGCTCCCAAATCTGTTTGGCTAAGGTTATGTAACAACAGGGCTGAGACATGCCCGGAAGAGAGGTAAATCACGCACAATGCGTTCACACACACGCATTGCCTCTCAATGCAAATGCTAGGAGAGAGGCGCATCAGTGATACACTTGGCTGCTTTGACAGCAGAATTCTGGGGCTGAGTTGTGTGTTTGTGTGTGTGTGTCGAAGGGTCTTTGCATATTTCAGACGTGCACTGCTTGAGTCAGGTTTTTTTAGGCTTTAGAGGTGGTTATTGCAGCGTGGACTTCAGAGAACTGTAATATAAATGCCATTTAACACTACATAAAAATTTACTTTTGGTCACAATAATTCACACAGTTTCAGTAAATACGAGATGTGTACACTATACAATATACAGGGCTTTATTTTAACAATCTGAGCTCATGTTCCGAAGCGCATGGCGCAGGTTCACTTGGGCTGTGTCCAAATCCACTTTTGCTAGTTTAACAACAACAACAAAAACGGTCGGTGCATCAGGCGCATGGTCCAAAAGGATTGTCCTTAATCTCTTAATGAGTCATGGGTGTATTTTGGGCGCAACGTGCAATAAACCAATCAGAGTCTCATCTCCCATTCCCTTTAAAAGCCAGTTGCACTCGTGCCATGGCGGATTCACTATTAAAGGGTTAGTTCACCCAAACATGAAATTTATGTCATTAATGACCCAAATGTCGTTCCACACCCGTAAGACCTCTGTTCATCATCGGAACACAGTTTAAGATATTTTATATTTTAGTCTCAGAGCATATGCAGTCTATGCACACTTTACTGTCCATGTCCAGAAAGGGAATAAAAACATCATGAAAGTAGTCCATATGTGACATCAGTTAGTTAATTAGAATCTCTTGAAGCGAATCGAAAACATTTTGGTCCAAAAATATCAAAAACTATGATTTTATTCAGCATTGTCTTCTCTTCCGCTTTCCTCCTAAAAGATAAAAACGGTGTGAATCGATCAATGATTCGGGTCGCCAATGTCACGTAATTTCAGCAGTTCGGATTGCGTCAAACCGCCAAACCGTTGAAATATTTCGCATGCGAATATTTCGCGTCAAAACCAAAACCGTTCACATCAGCCGCGACACGAATTTGCGACGTTTCAGAGCTCCAACATTCCAAAACATTCGCAGCGACAGCTGAGAAAACACGGGCACTTCATCATTCAGTGAAGACGAGCTTTTCATTTTATTTAAAGGACCGAGAGGAAGGTTTTGGGTGCAGCCAGTCTTAAAGAACAGAGTCTGAAGGGGAGGATGCTAATCTTGAACAGGAGCTAAAACTTTATCATGGCCGGTTCTGTACTTACTTTCTAAAGTCTATGGGACAATTTGTACCTCATACCTCATATCAGATGAATCTCATCCAGTTTTCCCAATGCCATTACTTCCACTGAAGAAGGTTTTTTCAAAAAAATTGCGCAATACATATGTGTACATAGATGCCTCATTCAACTGATCCGCGCAGGCACTAATGAGGAATCTTTGATCGCGCTGGGTTTTTGACCTTCTTCGGCGGAAGTAATCCATTAGCAGATAAACATCACATTTTCATTTTTGGGTGAACTATCCCTTTAAAGTCTAGCACGTGAAGGTCGTTTGTGTGGTTTGTGTATTGGAAGTCCTCATGTAACTTAAACCTCATTTTTTAAGCCTCAGAGAAAAGCTTGTTGACTTCATAAGCCATTGCTTTTGAAGGACAGATCGACGGCTGGGGGTTTTCAGAGCTACCGAGTGACTCTTACCTAATTACAGCGCTTGTCCAAATAATCCTGTATGGCACAGCAAATGTCAGGCTGCTTATGTGACATTCTGCCATGAGAGTTTGTCCACCAGGCACTGTTCTGCAGGTTATCCTAACGGAAAGCTCGGCAGAGCGGATCAATCAGTTCCAGGCAAACGTCCTGGTTCAACATGATGCAAAGACCTCCGTGGCAGCAGACTGGATTTTTGTGTGATAGGTTGTGTATATTGCAAAGTACAAGGTACTGATAAATAGCTGCAACCTACCTAACTGACTGACTGTGATGTATGCTTTTAATATTTCACTCGTCTTGGTGTTTTTTCAGTCCACACTATTTATGAGTGTGCGTAGAACGCTTACCAAGCGAGTGTGCCCAAGTTGTATTTTATGTGTGTGCGGTGCATGCCCTGTAGTGCTGTAGTGAATGTTTGCATTTGGGTGGGTGTCTCATCTCTGTTTTGCCCACACATCTTCGTAGACAGACAGACGGCCCAGTGTAGCGCAGCCGTCTTTGACAGACTCATAAATACAGGCTCAGGGAGACGGCAGCAAACTCAATTTGTTTTCCGAGCAGAAACCTTCAAACCACCTTTCCCTGTCAGCACACGGAGAAGGATTATGAGTTTCCTTCAGCACTGCCTCCCTCACCCTGGCTCTGTCTTCTTGCCGCCTGCATCCACTGATATGTGATCAGGGTGCTTTACCAGGCATCTACTGTATATGCCAAAAACTTTCAGTTTGCATAATTTATGTGAACATATGTAGAAGTGCAGCTGGACGCTGCTTTGGAATGTTATCGTATAAAGTGAACCATAAAAATACAGGAGCCTGGGGTCTAACAAATATTTGGTCATGATTTTTTATTTATAAGTATAGTAGAATATGGCTTGTCGAAAATTAACTTAACACATGCAGTTTAATTAAATGTTTAAAGGCACAATATGTAATGTTTCAGCATTAAAAATATAAAAGATCACTATATCTATGTTATATATTTTTTAAAGTTGTGTGTTTACATTATCCCGACAGTTCCAATTAACTTCTAAATCCAGAGAAATTAATATTTTAATTCAAAGACACGGACCGTGTCTTTATTTCCGTTATGTCGCCAGTCTTTCACGTCATATCCACGTTTGCGTCTTGCTTCCTGCGAACTCGGCGGAACCGTCAAACTCAAAGAGGAACACTGACAGACAGTATAAGGGGAACCCCCGTATAAAAAAGTCTGTATGATAATGGATCATGACTACTCTTTGCCTGTACGTTTTGCCAGCTCAACAAAGCGCAAACGTACGGGTGAAAAAAATGACCCGAGAAGATTTTGGGACAGTAGAAGAAGCAAGAGAGGTGTAAACCTTGGAGAAGCCTTTGAAAGATGGCGAAATCTTCGTGACAAGCTCGGACTGCAGAGAGATGCTGATCTCGCTTGCGTTTTAATAAACAGGTCATTTAAGTAACCATTCAGCTAACATAATAATCATATAATCATAACATGCTGTATGTTTGCATATTGCATAGCGATCTTGACCACACTGAGACGCGTTTAGCTGAATACGTAATGTTATACATTTTGTATCGGCTTTTCAAACAGGCGGATTCTCTGTTTTTGGAGACTGAAAGAGCTATTTTTTTAAAAACTGATTCAAAAGTGTATTTCTATCCGTATATTTGGTGACACGATGATGTCATGTGTAAAACGCAGATGGACTAGCTATTATTGGTTTTATATGTAGCTGGAGAAAGTAACGTTAGCTTCATAAGGTAATATGCCACTATCTTGGTCAATTAATATAAGGTGACCGTCACTTTTATCATATGTTAATACTAGCTAAATATAATATTGATTTAATAATGATCTACTTATTCATATATCTCTGAGTTCCAAAATAAATGTTTATTAGAATGATTGATGAACGTGGGGAGCGACACAGCGCGTGTTCCAATAAACAACGTATTGCTGGTGCTGGTTCTCTCATTTACTGTTTTATGTTGGTAATGATAAACTAAATTGAAATTTATTTCCTTATTGAAGAGTTGATATACAGAATGTTCGACAATCGCGGATGCCATGTGAACATATCTATAATTTGAGTAACTCAAATTATGATGCGCGGTTAATATGTCTACATAGCCTACCAACTTATAGGTGTGTTGGCATAGCGACCGCCCGCACAACATTCTGTCTCACACATTAGCTAACGTTACTGATAAGTTTGTTAAGTAACGGTAGCTCGCTGCTATTTCATTAGATTGACATTATATAAAGTGAAAAGCCGTAACTAAACTTAACAATAATAGAGATGTAATATAACAATTACCTTGTCAGTGAACATGTTTTCTGCTGGAGATGCCAGATTCGCTGGTTGACAGTGGCAATAATGACAACAACTCCCATGAGCCCACGCACTTTCCCGACGTCATCAAAGTACGTCTGTTGTTATTATTTTGAATGAGTGACCCCTAGTGGCCAAAAGTTGCATACTGCACGTTTAATGATTAATGCTGTTGTCAGTTGGACATTTGATTTGATTCCAATTTTGATTTAGTTTGCCAAGATTCTATTCATTTTGGCAACTTTTCATTTATAAAGTTTATACATGTCACGTGTAGGATAGAAGCTCACAAAGACTAAGGATGACAGGAACTTTAATAACAAAACTCAGGTAAGTTAGGTAAACTTAGGTCCGTTAAGTCCACGGGACCGCAGGGTGTCCAATTTGTCATTTTAGGTCTCAAAAGGGTGCTCGTAAGCACCGTTTTTGAGGTAGATATGCGCCCTTGTTGTGCACTTCTGCCCGCACTGGTGTGGGTTACGCAGCGGACTTCTTCCTGGCAATCAAAGCGGCATTACGTCGTGAAAGCGCTCACTCAGAGGAGGGCGGTGAGGGTTTAGGGTGCCATTTGGGACAGGGCCTAACAAGGGGATAGACAAGGCACAGGTGAATGATATAACTAATTAAACAAACTGGGGGAAACCGGGTCACAGAGACTTAACCAAAAGCACAATAGAAACACAAGACAGAGCAACAATGTAACAATACAGGGCAGAATTTTAGACTAATTGAAAATTGTAACTTGTCTTTTTCTAACTATTCTTAAAAAGAACCATCTCATAAAAGTAACTTGCTCATAAATTTGACAATTTTTAATTGGTTCTGCTGCATCTTAGTCTGAAAAAAAAAATTTAGTCTGAAAGGCAGGCAGATATACAAACTAAAATAATGGGATCATTAAAATTATATATAGAGATGTGTATCATTTGCATAGCAGTTGTAGGTTAATACATGTGCCTTTATGATCATTCCCATTGACGTTGTGTAAATGGAGAGAGGAAGAGGAACCAGCACCGAACCTTGAGGCACCCCAGTTATCCCTTTTCAGCCGAAGGCAGTTTGAGTGCTGGTTCAGAGCCAGAGCCTAGTTTCAAATAAGTTCTTTGTCTTTGGACACCCAAAGCACCAGCTCTGAACCAGAAAAATTGGTAGTCTAGAAGTAAGAAGTTGAACCGCTTGCTCCAGGGGCTGGGGATAGGGTTACCGTGACCAACAAGATGAACATAAAATTGTAACTGCCATTTTTGAAATGGCAGCTAATTGAGCTAATAGCAGCTCAATTGTAATCTATACAAATTATGGCGAGCTGCACAAACATGTAGGAATCACAGTGTTTGGATGTAGGTTCGCAAAGCCATGTGCATCAATAGACATTGTTGATAGAAGGCTTGTTCGAGATGCATCACTTACCCATTTTCAACCGATCAGCGTATACTATCACTGCAAGAGTGATTCAAAAGCATAAGGAGCAAAGTGAAGTTAAACCTGACTCTGTGGTGGCTCTCAAGCCTGTGGAAAGGCAAACCAGTTCTTAGAAGGCTCGTCGGTCTAACTAACTCAGAACTAACGGTTCATGCTGGTCGAAATGGGTAAGTGATTAGCTAAATGTGACTCAGACACCCCTCCTGATGCCCAAGTCAGAAAGGGTGGACAGGAGGATCTGGTGGTTTCTGGCAGTGTCAAAGGCAGCTGACAGGTTTTGCAATAAACATTCTCTTGCAGCCAATGAAAAAATAGGCACAAAGCAAAAAATCGATATTTTGGAATATAACAGATTTTTTTTTCAAAAGTAAAGTCATTGGCATTTTAATTTAATAATCATAGTAGTTGTTGACAAGTGAAATATTACTAGTGAAATGCCTTCATTCATTGAAAGGTTAATGTAAACAGCCCAACTAATGATCCATCCAACATATGGTCAAACAAAACCACATCAAGAGTTTGTGATGGCATCAGATATCTGATTCCACGGTCTTTGGCACTGGCTTTTTTTATTCAGTCTTTAGCCTTGAGAGGTTCTATGGAGATCTGAAGCTGTGAGTATATTCTAGATCATATAACAAAGGGTAAATGAGACTCATCTTTAATGTCATCTGGGCTGCTCAAGAAATATTTCCATCCTTTTCATGCTAGTTACGCAATCTTTTCTGGGCATGAGAAAACAAAAGGAGTTTTCCCCTGGAAGTAAAAATTAATGTGCTATAAAGTCCACACAGCTGGTTGAAGCTGTGAAAGTTCTTGGTAATAATATTTCACAATATTTTGAAATGCAGCCTTGGTTAGCATGAGAGACTTAAAAAAAACAATAGTATTTGGTATTGGCGGAATAGATCTGCTGCGCTGCTGCTGCAGAGCAAGTACAGAGACTTGCTATTGCCAGTACATTTACAGAGATGATGCTGTTGCTACTCATATAACACATGAAATTACTCCCGCAGAAGATCTATACAAGTGGAGCTGGGGAAGGTGTAGGGTGTCTGAAAGCGAGCTGCAGACTGCTAACAGCAAACAATGGCAAGTGTTTGAATGTTGAGAAGCAAGCTCACTGGCTGCTTATGCCACAGCAACTTTCTACAAAAGGTTGACTCCGGAACGAAACTCTTCGTCAAAAATGTGGCGACCAATCAATGATCAAAGAGGCGATACAGAAGAGAAGCCTGTGGTGGTTCGGGCACATGTGGTGAATAGACAGTGCTCAACTGTCGTTCAAATTACTCTGGCGCCGACGACCACAACATGGAAGGTGCACCGCAAGGTGTCAAAGAACACCTGCGCAAAGCAAGTTGAAGACTGCTTTGAGAATCATTGTCTCAACCTTGCGGATGCCAAGACCCTATCCATCTATTATTCAGCATAGACTCAAGTTGTGAAAGAGCACAGCAGCGTATGAGCTACGAAGACGTCTTCCAGGCTAAGGATTTTCTCATATCTGTAGTTTAGATGGCATATCCTCACAACATTTACATACAACTTGCTCCATAACACAGGACATAAAGACTGGCTAATAGAGATGAGAAAACACCCCACAAACGCCTGAGCAAATAATATGATGATTTAGTGTTGTTTGTTAATCCTCTATTGTCCTATTTGTATACAGAATGTGGAAGTCATTTGGAACAATAGATAAATACGGAGCATGACTAAGCTGAAATCAGCCCGAATATACGTGTGTAAAATTGAAAACATCACCATTGGAAAATAAGAAAGTGTTGTTGGAAGTTTCGAACAAATAAGTTGAGCCCTGGTTATATGTGTATACATGCAAATACCATTTCACTAAATATTTTCTCAAGTCTACTATGGTTAGTAGCAGTATCTCACATAAATGGCTTGCTGATCCTGTATAACATAACATAACATAACATAATACGTAATTGCTTGTAATGTACTCCTACATTGAATGCAAGTCTGCAAAACATGAGCTTAAACTGTTTTATACAGTTCCATTCGTTTTAGTGCTATAAACACTCCGTTCAGCTGATTAGTTAATGCATTAGCATATATGAATTTGTCATTGGAGCAACGGATGAATGAACACAAGGGCATGACTCTGAACTGGCACACAGCAAAGTACCTTTAAGGCAAGACACTTCACTCGGCAGCCACCCAGAAATGGCTGTCATCTGTTTTTATATCCACCAACTTTGCTGTTGATTTTATTCATACATAAATGCTGCTGCTGCTGTATAAAAATTGTTCTAGCTCTATTTTGTATATGCGATACGAAAGCCTAGTTTACGTGCCACCATTGCAAATCGCACCGTTTTTACTTCCTTTACGGCCTAAGCTTTTCTGGGGTGCAAAACTCCATCTCGCCCAGGGCAACCAAAGAGCTAGAGCCGGCCCTGGTTGGATCCGTCCCGGGCCGGGTTCGGACAGATATTTAGAAATGACGTTCGGGTCGGGCTCGGTCATGTCAGCGCGATAAAGCATTGAACCTTTTAAATTTAAAATGGTTTATTATGTAAGTAGCCAATGGCCCTGTTTAATTTGATGCAATGGTTTGTTTTTGTGATTAAAATACATTTAAAATATTACCCTAACATCCGTCTTCCTGTGTGCGGGAATTTGTTTATATCGCTGTGACAACAACGTGCAACACGTGCGTGCATATTGCCCGCGGCATCCTTGTCATTCCAGCAGCAGTAGCAATGAGCGCAACTTCAGCACTGCTGGCAGGACCATCGAGCAGAGGAGGACAGCTTTGAAGCCATCCACAGTAGATGGAATCCTTTGTCTGCATAAAACCTCGATAAGCCTAAACTTTGATGGATAGATTATGTAAACAGATCCCATGTTGCAGTTTAATAACCATACAGTTTGAGATAAATGGTAAGACTGACTTTAATTTCAATAAGCATTTCAATTGTGTTACGTTAATGTTTTTTTCTGTTAGCTTAGGTCATTTTTAGTAGACCTTTGTTCATTTAATTTCAGTTGGCTATTTAATTGGGCTCTGTGTAACGTTTGATGTCCCATGCGCATGCAGAATGCTTTCCTACAGTTGCTTAATAAAAGCGGGCTTTCCACACAAACAAACGTACATGTGTCATTATTATATTAGAGAAAAAAAAAGGATTTTAACTGTCGGGCTCGGACATAAATATCTTAATGCCTGTCGGGCTCGGGTCGGGTTTGGTTACTGCTCTGTCAGACGCGCGCCCGGCACAGACAGAAAAATGCGGCCCAATCCGCTCTATATCCCTGAGTCAATGGGGTTTTGGTTAAATGGCTGAACTAAGGTCTGGTAAACACAAGCAAGACACTTTCACATTTTATTGTACAACATAAAATCAGTATTACCCAAACTGTGATATTTTGAAGTTGTTGTGTCCTGAAAAAGGCGGTTAACAAGGGGCTAAATGAGACTACAGATGCTGTCGAGGGTCCGTTCACACTTGTAGTTTGGTTCATTTGGTCCGGACCAAAAAACAAAAACAAAATATATAGTCACGGTCCGCTTGGCGTTCATACTGGCATTTTTAACAGTGAACCTAAAGTTACCGAACCAAAGGTATAGGCAGACGGTAATAACCTGATTGGTCGGCTTATATGACGTACGAGCTCGCTTACCGAACATTCAAACCAATGCTGTGTGCTGGATTAAACGGCATCATTTTATGCGTGTACATATGGCATTATTTTTACCCGCTGAGAACCCACCATAAAATGTTCAAAACATTCAAAACAGCAGCAGTATTTCCTCGGTTGTGCAGAAAAGAGACGGCCGTTCTGTCGTCTGAACCTGCTAATAATGGGCAACACGGGTCCTCTGATGAGAAGAACCAGGTATGCTTTATGTGCGTTTTTTCGAGCACTTTCGAAACATGCTCGTCGGACCAAATATTGATGAGGCACTTCTTCGTTGCTCCACGTTTGCCCTCTAACGTTAACGTTATTTATTTTGGATACACCAATCTTTCCTCGTCGTCAAATCAGCTGACTGCGGGGCATCTTGTGACATTACGTCCGTTTTTTGGTTTGTTTACATGTCTTTGGCCCGTGTTGCGTTCATATTATCAATCGAACCGCACCAGAGTTTGTTTGGAAGCGGACCGAGACCCATCTTTTTAGCGGTCTCAGTCCGCTTGTTTGGTGCGCACCAGGGTTCGGATGGCAGCGTTCACATATGTTTAAATGAACCGCACTAAACGATCAATCGCACCAGGGTTCGTTTTAAACTAAACAAACATGACCAAACAAGTGTGAACGTCATCACGTTGAAAAGGTAAACTCAGTCCACTTTTAGAGCATTGTTATGCTTCTGATTGTGCTCTGATAAACTACTCTAATTTAAACTTTCTGGCAAAATAGATAAAAAACTGAGAGAGTTGTCGGAAGCTTATTGATGTGACGTTGAAGTTGTGGGAACGTGGTGTAGTTTGTTTATAGCCTACCTTTAGCTTTTTACTTCTAGGGACTGCATTTAGGCTTCGGAATTCATAAAAGTTGTGTTATTCTGTGATAGAATAATTATCTTTATGGACAAAAAGTGCAAGTATCATCAAATTTTGTTAATCACAGTGCTTGTTTTTTTAGTGATAATCCAAAAGCCTATTGGGTTTTTCTCAAGGGAACCAGTGATGCTAACTGGTTTACAAATTGATGTCATACCTACACCACTGTATAGAGATTTTATCAGGTCTTTTGAAATAGAGAGTGCTTTGTTCATGGTTTTTTCTTTTTTATTCTTATCTCGGTATCTTATGATTTTAGGCAGATCTTGGGATTTGTTGTAGATAGTTATGTTTAAAATGAATAATAAATAAAGAATTTAGAAAATCCAGTGTAGTCAACAAATCAGAATTAGACATCAAGACCGGCAGTGTAAATTCAGCCTTAGAGAAAGGTAATTCTGCGCCTAAATAGAGGCTTCAGGCTCTTCACCTGTACAACGACAGCCAGAGAGAATCCGTAACGTCACGCTCTGATTATCAAAACGCACTCCATTCAAAGCGTATCACCTGGAGTCACACTGGGCCTTTAGAATAAATGAAAGACAAAGAGAGAAAGGGAGTCAGAGAGAATAAAAAGAAGGTAACAGGTACTGTCATCAAAGAGTCCCCTCGGGCTCCTCAGGGGAAATCAGAGTCCAGGTCCCTCTGTGGAAGATGGTACAGTGTGTCTCTAATGAGGTGCCACAGGTCTGACTGCACCTGTGCCTACAGTAAGGAGGGGCTTCATTACTGGGGTTAAGCGCTAGCTAGTTAGAAGTCCATTTTTCAGTTAACCTCATCTTACAGACACCTCTTTGATATGCCACCCAGAGGCGAAGAATTGGGCAAGCGGAGAAGTGTTCTTTGGTATCTGGCATTGCGGGCACACGCAGATCCAAAGGAATATTAAGTCTGCTTGCAGAGGTGCCACGGCATAAGGAGGCTAATATAGATGCTAATGCAGGAGAGATTCTCCTTAAGGGCTTCCTTGTGTCTGAAATAAAATTATGAATTATGCAGTGGCTATTAAGGAGTCATTTTAATGGACCCCCATTTTAATGAAACCCCATCAGCCGGTATGTGAAGTTATGACTTACAGCTCATTTGCGTATTGCTGTTTCGCACTCACAACTGTAGCATTCTCACGCGCTAGTAAAATGAGTGGGAGCACAAGTTGTCAAGACTCGCTTTGAACCAGCTGATCATGCATGGCTCGTAATAGTATGTCTGTAATTTGGATGTGAGATTTATTGAAGTTGCCTGAAGCACAGTTATTTGAGCACCTCTAGATCACTCATCTGATGATCCCTCTAAACCAACACGGGCTGTCTGGTCTACGCCACATTTAAAAGGAAAGAAGTTTTTCTCATGCCAGTCTGACTCTTTGGTCTGGTCTCTCTCTTGTGTATTATTTGAATACCATGACACCAAAAAATTATGTTTACACCCACTCCGATGTTCTATAACTGCAAACACACCACTAGACTGTACAGTTGTATTAATTGTATTTTTATTTTTATTTTAACACAATTTTTGTTATATTTTCTTCTTTTTTCATATTTGTAAAGACAATACATTTACTACACACACACACACACACACACACACACACACACACACACACACACACACACACACACACACACACACACAGATGGAACTTTATGACCATCTTCCTAATAGTGTGTTGGTCCCCCTTTTGCTGCCAAAACAGCCCATACTCGTCAGGACATGGACTCCACTAGATCCCTGAAGGTGTGCTATGGTATCTGGCGCCAAGATGTTTACAGCAGATTCTTTGAGTCCTGTAAGTTGTGAGTTTGGGCCTCCATGGATCGGACTTGTTTGTTCAGCACATCCCGCAGATGCTCGATTGGATTGAGATCTGGGGAATTTAGAGGGCATTTCGCAAACTCGTTGTGCTCCTCAAATCATTCCTGAACCATATTTGCTTTGTGGCAGGGCCCATTATCCTGCTGAAAGAGGCCACAGCTACCAGGGAATACCTTTTCCATGAAAGAGTGTACATGGTCTGCCACAATGTTTAGGTAGGTGGTACGTGTCAAAGTAACGTCCACATGGATGGCAGGACCCAAGGTTTCCAAGCAGAACATTGCCCAAAGCATCACACTGTCTCTGCCGGCTTGCCTTCTTCCAATAGTGCATCCTGGTGCCATGTGTTCCCCACGTAAGCAATGCACATGGCCATCCATGTGATGTAAAAGAAAATGTGATTCATCAGACCAGACCACCTTCTTCCATTGCTCCGTGGTCCAGTTCTGGTGCAATCGGGCATAGATTTTTTGCTCATGAAACATTTATTTTTTATTAATTTTAAAAACAGCTGTGCTGCTTATTATTCTTTATGTAAATCGTTAAGTTTATTTGAAATAGAAAATATTGTTGATGCTAAAAAATATTGTTCAGATGCGAAAGCCTCTAAAAGCCACTTTGGTCAAAAATGAGATAACGATAATGAGTGAAGGTTCTCCACATATAATTACTTTCACTTCAAGCCCACTAAATACCAGCCTCAGCCCATTCAGAAGTACCAGTACTAAGGTAGAAACCTGTACATGAAACCCTGACAAAAAAATGCTTATTTTAAAGAAAAAGCAAATACGGATTTAGAGGCTTTTGCATCTGAAGTCTTCATTTTTTACATTAACAAATATTATAATAAATGTAATACATTTAAAAAGGTTATATATGCATTTGTTTAAATGTGTCAGTAATCAGTAGTGTTTCATGATATAGTAACTGTTTCATGTTTACCGGTATTTGCAGCAGGGTTATTTAATCAAAGCATATTTGTAAAAAAAAAAATGGTAGGAATCTTTTTTATTTACTTTTCCAATCTCAAATGTTTCGTTTAGTTTTTCCTCATCTCCCACTGATTCATGGCTGTTTTATTTTCCCTCGTTTCCACTCCTGTTTGTTTTCCCTCTCCTGCTCTCTTTGTTTGGCCTGAGCTTCCGTGTGTTAAATATCCCCCATGGATTAAACCTCCCAGTATGTGTGTGTGTGTCTGCTTGGATAACTGGATGTGCATGTGGGTGTGTGCTGTAGGCCTTTATAGATGGCTCTCTCGGGAGTCTTTATACCCTACCAATGTGGTTAAGTGGGAGGTGTGTTCCCTGTCGCAGTGCTATAGTGGAATAGAGGTTTTGGGAACGGGTGAGTCACTAGCACAGCATTACTCCAGCATCTATATACAGTCCATCACAAGACACTGCCGCCCTCCAGTAGCAACAGCACGATACCTGAGTCATAGAGATGAGGGAAAGCGGGAGACCGAGATGACAGTACTGGGAATGAGAAACTGTGTTGCTGTTTATCTCCATGAGAAGTGCATAATCTGACGGGCTCGAGGAATTTGACTGTCCATGCGTATATGTGGTTGGTTTGATACAGAGAGCCTAGTAAACAAGAGAGACACTAGACAAGAGTGTAATTGCATGCCAGATGATGTGGATGTCTGTGATGTCCATTGAACCGATGCATTGATCTTCTGTGTGATGTCTCAAAAGCTTGATGGCCGTGTGCTATCCCTAAATTGCAGCCATATCTGCAGGACAGTGTTTTTCTGTGGAGTGCTGTTACTGAGGCCTGGGCTACTTGAGCTTCTACAGGGGGTCACACTGTAAAAAAACTGTGGTGATTTTTGTTGGTTTAACTTAAAAAAGTAAGTAACCTGGTTGCCTTAAAATTTTGAGTTTATTGACATTAAAAATTTGAGTTGATACTATGAAGGAAATTAGTTTAATAAATAGAAACTCAAAATATTTTTGTATCTGAACCACATAAAAAAATGTGATAAATCATGAAAATAGCACAATTTGGCATGTTTCACTGCGTCATCAGAAATAACACACACATAATTACCCAATATGCTTACAAAACTTTTTTACAAAAAAAAGGCTGTCGAATCTCAAAAAATGTTCATTGTATTAACTCAAAATTTTAATTTCAATGAACTCAAAATTTTAAGGCAACCAGGTAACTTTTTTTCTAAATAATTTTTTTACAGTGCACAGAAGTCCACTCTAGCACTGCACCAGATGTTACAACACAGATGCTTTTGTTCCACACACACACACACACACACACACACACACACACCACACACACACACACACACACACACACACACACACACACACACACATGTTTGTTTTTGTGAATTGTGGGGACATTCCATAGGCGTAATGTGTTTTATACTGTACAAACCGTATTGTCTATCCCCTTACACTGCCCCTGCCCCTAAACCTACCCATCACAGGAAACATTCTGCATTTTTACTTTTTCAAAAAAACTCCTCCTGTATGATTTATAAGCATTTTGAAAAGTGGGGACATGGGGTAATGTCCTGATATGTCACCATTTTCTGTAATACCTGTGTCATACACATGTTATTATACACATTTTTGTCCTGATATGTCACAAAAACAAGCACACACACACACACACACACACACACACACACACACACACACACACACACACACACACACACACAGACAAAAACTGCTTTTTAATTTATTTTTTTAAATAAGCGCATATTTTTCTTTTTTTCTTTTATGGTAAAAATCATCACAATTATTTTGGTCAATACTGAAATCACGTGTTACGGAACAGAGACTCACAGCAAGGAAGATATTAATAACTTAGTTTTATTGACAGCAGAACTAAATGGGGATTTAATGGTGGGTATATCAGAAGAGATGTAATGTAATCAACTGAATGGTGAATAGGAATACTAACAGTCTTTATCGTTGAAGATGGATGAGAAGGTCATGGAGCACACACCTCGGAAGAGAGACTGGAGACTTGGAGATGGAGAGGGTATACAGACACTAGGAAGGACTAGAAAGACGATTGAGACACGGAGAAGCAGGAGAGACAATGAAGATAAGAAACATTCACTGGAGACAGGTAAGTGGATAGTTCTTACTCTAACGAGACCAGACAAAGCGACTGTGTGAGGTGTGTGCTTATAGGAGTCTGTGGTGATGAGCAGATGAGGTCCGGGTGATTAGAATTTCCGGTGACGTTGAATGCTGTGATTGGGGGATGGTGGAGCCTGGCTGATCTCTGACATCATGATTCTTCAACATGATTATTGGTGGGTGATATGATCAAAGTCTTATTTCATCATATAAGTAATTTTAAATGTAGCAACACGCCAACAATGCACCTGAACACAACTTTGAGGGAGGGGAATATTTTTATATTATCATTTGTTTCATTCGTTTACTGCATTAAAGTTCTGCATAAGTAAGGGCGTGGTTACTTTGAGTGACAGGTGGATAGCCATTTATCCGCTGTCTGTTAGTCATTGTGTCACTTCAGCTCAGCCCACATCCCGCCTCTTTGCCCATTTTCTGTTATCCGGGCGTGCGACGCGCTGGCAAGGTGGCAACGGCTAGCTCGTCTCTACTTTGCGCTTCAGAACGGCTCATCGGAATCCTATGGGTGACGTCACGGACAATACGTCTATATTTTTTTACAGCCTATGGTTGCACCCAACGTCGTATTGTGCTGGGTGTATGATAGGGCCCAGCTTCTCTTTCGCGACTTAATGCGCTTTTCATAACACGCTTTTTATCAAACACGTCCAACAGTTAAGCAACAAAAGACTTTTACATCACTCTCTTATTCAGCTGATTTGGGTGTTAAGTTTGGCTTAGGGAGGAATGAAAGTGCTGCACGTGGCTGTGAAGGAAATGATGGCGTGCTGGACGGAATGCAGCAGCAGCACATTAATTGTTATAGCTCAATCTTATTTTCATAATCGTTAAAAGCCAAAATCAAATATGATTAATTGCACAGCCCTATTATAATATTCTTGCAGGACTGCTTGTGTGAATGCCTCGAAAGAAGTGGGGGACAGTGATATTGATGGTGATATTTCTAAATTTGAACACACCAGTTGATTCAGTTCATTAAGGAAGCTCCATTGAGAGACTTTAGGGACCCGTTACCACCTGCACAGATGGGCCCATGAAAATCAACCTCCGCACACTGAGCTGCTTGCCAACAAGTCATTTGTTGAGTCAGTGCAAAGCAGCCCATCAATGCACATGTTCACATATGCTGCATTGAAATGAACAAAAAGCCACCAGCTCATTGATTTATGCACATAAATATCACATTGCTGCACGGTTATATTAGATCCACGCGGAAAGATTCCAGGGCTTTTGACCTCAACAGGTCAAGTTCAAAAATTCCGGGGATGATGCACTCCAATTATTTCCATGCCTGCAGGGTACATCAAAACACGCACACCTGTTTTCAGCAGGACGGTGTCAATCCTTCCATTTTCCTGTTTAGTAACAGTGGGCGGTAAGCGGCCTGTTTTTCGGCGCCCACCTACTCCCTTTATCCTCCTTTTCCCAGCATCCCTGGGAGGCCACCGCTGATGTCATGCGGAATGAGTGAGTCACTACCTGCATGTGCATGTAGGTACACAATGTCATGCACTCTGGAGGGGATCATGTCAATGTACACTATACAAACGATTACAACAAAGATCTTTCCTGCATGTTCATCCTTCTTGCTGTGACCACCACAATTGTGTTTGTGTGTGTATATTTGTGTGATTTATTTTTAGAAAGGATGTTTTAATGTATGAATATAATCCTTTCTTCCTGCTGAAAACCGTTTATATTTATCCTTCCAACTAAGTCAGAATGTCAGTGTCACAGTTGCTTGTAAATGTAGCAAATGCTTCTTCCTTTTCCTTGGAAGTGTATTAGATACGCACAGTTATTAAAATTCTGTTCAATACCAAAAAGCTGAAAATTGATTTCATATTTCGCACATATGAAATATTTTTATTTCATTTTTTTTTATTTTTTTGCAGATATGGAAGCATTTCTTATTATTATCAGTTTTGTTATTATCAATATTTTTTTGTGGAAATCGTAATCGCCATGCAGTCTCTCGTGAACGCGTGTACGACAGTTAGCGGAAGTTAGAGATTACAGTTTGTAAAGTTTTAAATATGGAAATATTTCTTACACAAACGCATCGCTTCAAAAGGCCTTTATTAAGCCATTATAAAGCTTGGCTTAACCAGGACATTGTTTAATATAACTGATTGTATTTGTCTGAAAAAAGAATGTCATATACACCTAGGATGACTTGAGGGTTAGGAAATCATGGGGTAATTTTCATTTTTGGGTGACCTATCCCTTTAAGATGAATTTCCATGATATCTTCAGTCCCATTTACAAGTTACTGACAGTTACTTTGTTTACTTGTTTTAACTGTTTACATGAGCTCAAACATAATTTACAATACCCCTAATGCATTATAAGTCTGCATGTAAATATAGCCAAGGCCTTGAGAAACAGAGAGAGCCTGTTCATGTGTTTGAGCAGATTCCTCGTGTAATGGAGTGTACTCGTGATCTGTAGGCTGCTGAGCATTGTAGGGTCTCCCCTGAGTCTGATGATTGGTTGTTGTTGTTTCTCCCATACGGTGCTGTCAATATAGCAGAACGGTAGGCTTTGACATTGATGGGTGCGTAGTCGTCCCAATCAGAGGTAATTGCTGTTTTTGTGCATCCGTGGGCAACCCGTAAAGAGTCTTTGAGCGCAGTGAGTCAGTTTGCAGGAAGCACAATATTCAGGAAATCATTTTGTTACATCTGAAAGACCAATCACACTAAAAATAGACAATTAATTTCGAATATGAAAAGGAATTGTATTTATTGTTCTCTGTAATTATGCCGCTGATTGGACCATGTGGTTATTTGCATTTTGTATGAATATGATGTGCTGAAATTGAATATGAGCCAGAACAATTAAAAAATATATTTTTTGCAGTGTTCATTCTCAATGTATTTTATTTTTGATTCTCACCCTTTAAAAAATACAGTAAAAACAGCAATATTGCGAAACATTATTACAATTTAAAATAATGCTTTAAATATATTTTAAAATTCAATTTATTCCTGTGATTGCGAAGCTGAATTTTCAGTATGAAAAAGAATTGTATTTGTTATTGTCCTCTATAATTATGGTGCTGATTGCTACGGGATTATTGACTTGTTTTGCATGAGTGTGATACAAGGAAATTGAATTGCATGAGTGTGAGCAATGAAAACAATTATATGAAAAGTCTTTTTTGAAGGTTTCATTCTCAATGTACACATTTTCTGTGTGTGTGGCGGCTCATCAGTCTGTCTTTGTCAGATGCACAAGGAGCTGCGTCCGAAATCACAATCTCTTGGGTAGATATCTTTCCCTCGCACTTTGTAACAAATCGGTCTCTCGCGGGTCAAAATGGCCTGAAGCCCTACTTAATTTTTTTTGACCACAAAGCTCATTTCATTTAATTTTTATATTATTTTTTCAATTTTTAATGCAGTGTTTTAGAGATATTTTTTTTACCTTTAAATAACTAGATTTTATCAATAAATAATAAGTAAGTAATAATTTAAGCACAATCTTCACATTCTTTCAAATTAATTTCAAAATAACTCTTAATTTCATTGCGTAACCCTTTTAATTCAGCTCAAAATATCTTACATTGGGTGTCTTTGCTGACTTCTTTCGACTTGGGTATGTTCATACCGAACGCATTGGGTGTGAACGTAGCATTATAGCTTATATGGAGCAAATGAGCTGTTCCGCTGGGTCCCAAAGCCCAAAGTTCCTCTTCAGAATGCATTAAAATACAAAAAAAAAAAATGTTTTGTGTGCATTCGTGTTTCAAGTATGACACAAGTCCTAGGGTCTTGGACCACTCCGATTAACACTCTATTTAAAAAAAAAAAAAACGTTCGGGTCAATTTTCGGGTCAATTTACGGGTCACAACTCCTCTCCCGTGGCCTCATGGGATAGTAAAATGTCTGTCATATGATCAGAATCTCGGCGGAAGAAGTAGGTCATCCAGGTACTTTTTGCCTACTCATTTATGAGTACTGTGAACATACTGGCTTTGTCATAAGTATGAGACTGAGCCTGAGTATGAGCCTCTGACTGTAGTAAGTTAACATCTGTGGAGCACCTGCTCAGCCAAGCTTATGATAGGAGAGTCTCTCTTTGAAGAACAAGGGATTCGAAGCATTTAGATTGTTGTGTTTGCAGAGAAATATCAAAAACCACGGAAGAGAGAAAGTAGTGAACAACCGAAGCCGCATGATAATAGGCTGAGGGTGAGTAGGCCTGTTCGGGAACACGCAGTGCTTTGAGAAAGCTCTCATCTGTCAGTGGTGAAGATGGAAGAGGGGAAAGAGAGAGGGACGTTTGTGTGCTCTGAATTACTTAATGCAATAAACCACGACTAGAAAGCCTCTCTGCCTCCATTGCTTTCATAGTCTGGCATGGAGATGACGCTTTGAGAAGGCATCCTGTCTAACTTTGATTTAATGGAGATTGTCAGAATGGAAGATGTTATTAAATTCATCATTTAACCTTCCCTCATCCCCATATCTTATTCCTCTCTGTCTCTTGCTCATTCCTTCCTGTTGCATACCTGTATGTTGGGTTTTGAATGCTGGTTTGCTGGTGTTTCCCTGGGGCTTAAGAAGCGACAGGTCTTTTCTATAATTGTGACATATGATAACGACGTATGACTGTGATCTATAAGTGAATGTTGGAAAAGGAACATTTGTGGATTTGGTTCTGTCCATTGGTTGTTGATTGGGTATAGGTAGATCTGAACGTGAGCTTGCGGTTGACTGTAAGATTGGTGTGGGGTTTAAGTGGATGATATTATTGGAGAAGTATTGCATATTTGGCAAGATTGAGTTATGATATAATTGCTTTTAAAGGGGTAGTTCCGTGTTTTTTTTCTAGGCTTGGTTGTGTTTATGTGGCACAGTATAAAATGTCTTAATGCTTCTTCTTTTTTTTAAACGCTGTATTTTTCTTATATTTGACCTTTATTCCACACCACTGTCTGCACAGTTCTATGAACGGCTCGTTTGCTTCCTGCTTCTATGAAGCCCATCCCTCTGAAAAACGCAATGGTCTTAGATTGGTTAGATGGCCAAATGTAGTTTCCTGTATTTTTATTGGCTGAAGTGCCAAGCACAGGTTGTCCAGAAACGCCACACCCCTTACCATTACGGCCAGAAGTCACATCTGCGGTGACTAGCAAGGGTTTATGATGTCACCAACCCGGGAAGAAGCTCGTTGTAGTCCAAACCGGCCTATTTTGTAGGCAATAAACTGGCATAAATTTATAAGACAATATCTCCGTTTGCATTAAACTTCAGCGCTGTAACTTTGCAGATACTGGTTATGCTCAAGCAGCAAGATTACACACTGAAGTTAAAAAAGTGAAATCGCATGCAAGCACCCCTTTAATTAACATTTAACAATTAACATTGAATGACATGTTCAAAATAAGATGATGAATTTAGAAAATATTGAGAGTGAATTTTCTTTTCATATTGACTTTAGAAGCGTCCAAGCAAGCTATTTTGCGGTTACTTTCACCAGAAAGACAATGATGATTGTCCAGTATTTTTATCTGATGATCTGGTCTTTAGGTACAGCAACCAGCTAGTGCATGGTCATCAAGCTGGTTTTTAAAACATGGTTAATTTTCAACCAACATTTACCAGCTTGAACCAGATCAAATCACCTATCATGTTCCTAACAGATTAATTTCCCAACTGGATCAAACCAGCCTGCACCTGCATATAAGTTCAGGCTTCACATTCAGTTTTTGAACAAGAGCTTTCAGTTTATTTCCATGGTCAGCTCTCATAGCTTTAGCATGTGGGCACAGAAACGGACAAGGAACACAATGCATGTAATTTACCACTGTGAGAATTGAAGCAGGAGCTCAACACAGGCCGCAGATGCAGCAACCAGTTTATAAGCCGGTCCTTTTGTCACAGATAAACTCCAAGACACCTACATTAACCTCAGTTGTAGCCTGAGAGCTGCCCAAGAAACACTCTCATATCTGTGCTACACACCGACAGGACGACTGGACACAGAGATACTGCTCCCAGCATCTTTATCTCTGTATAAGAGCTACTATTCAGTCTGGAATGCAGCTTTCCCTGCACAGCTATTGCCAATTTCAGTACCAGGGCTATAAAAATGATAGTCAAACCTTCCTAGTCAGATTGATCGATCAAATTTTATAGTGTACAACACCATTTAAAAGTTTGGGGTCAGTAATTCTTTAAATAAAAAAGAAATTAATCAGTTTAGTCAGCAGTAACTGTAAAGACTTTTATATACAAAAAAAAAAAAAAAAACTATTTTAGATAAAGTCTGTACTTTTCTAAAAATCCTGAAAAAACAAAAACAAAGATGGTCCTTTCGGTTTCATAAAATACAATCAACTGTTTCTTGAGCACCAAATCATTACATGAGTGATTTCTGAAGGATCATGTGACACTCATATGCTCATTACTGGAGTAATTAAATAAATAAAATACATTTTAAAATATATTAAAATAGAAAAAGTTATTTTGGATCAAATAAATGCAGATCTGTGGAGCATAAGATACTTAAAAAAAAGAAAAGAAATTACCAACCCCAAATGCACAGTACACCAATTTTTTATTCTTAATGGCCCTTGCTTTAAAAACTGTTAAAGAGCTACATATAGCAGCGTATCTGTTCAATAAAATACCTTACTCATCTGTTGATTAATAAAAAACGGCATCTCTGCATCGCTTTTACAACATTTCGAATATCTCAGTTCTCTGAAAAGCCAAGCCAATGTTGATTCTCGTTTTATTACGAGCTCTGTCATGCTCTCTTTTTCTCAGTTGACTCTCCTCTGTCTGGGTGATTCGCCGGAGGTTGGAGATTTAGCTACTTCATGTCAACATGTCTCGCTGGTTCTGACAACTAACCTATTCCATTCCCACACCAAACACACGTCAAAGTATCCGGACCAACTTTTCTCTATTTACAGATATGACGGCACACGGGAGTCCTGTAAATTCTTCAGTTTTATAACATCTTTTGCATACCTGAACCCTTTCTAGCAGTGACTGTGTGATTTTGAGATCCATCTTTTCACACTGAGGACAATTGAGGGACCCAAACACAACTATTAAAAAAGGTTCAAACTGATGGAAACACGATGTATTAATGCTGCCTTCACATGCTATCAGAATTATCGTACATACGAGTTTCATCTGTAAAAATTGCACATGAACGACCTACCATTTTGAAACAATTTAACACCTTTTTATACTTAAATTTTTTTATTTTTTTTTTAAGTATTTAGTTCTGCCCTTCAGAAGCAGCAGAAGATATTAGCATGTTTCCCGGAAGACAAATTAAGTAGAATTTACCTTGATTTCAAATTCAAAAGGTTTTCACCCTCGGCTCTTAATGCATCGTGTTTCCTTCTGGAGCATCAGTGAATGCTTGAACCTTTTTTAAAAGTTGTGGTTGAATCCCTCAAATGTCTTCAGTGTGAAAAGATGGATCTCAAAATCATAGTCACTGCTGGGTTTAAATGTGCAAAAGATGCAAAGGAAAACTGAAGAATTTTGGGACCTGGAGGATTTTGTTCAGGAAGAACATTGGGCAGTTTAACTTCTCAGGACAAACAAGGGACTTGTGAACAAAATAAACAGTCGTGGTATTAAGACACATAGTATTAAGAATCAAGAGTACATAAACTTTTGGACAGGGTCATTGATATAAATTCAACTATTGCTCATTTATAGTCTTCTGGACTATATGTAAACATTTAAAAATATCTTATTTAGGACAGTACTAAATAAAATAAAAACACATTTAGAATGATTCACATTTTCACAGATTCTGTAAAGGGGTGTGTAAACTTTTGAGCAAGCCTGTATGTACACAATTTGCCGCACAATCTATCCTGACAGGTCTAAATTATAATAGACTTGCCATAGTGAATCAGGGCAAGACAAAACACATTTTGGAAGAAGGATTGATGTTGTATTAATTTTGAACAAAAACGTTCCATAGTCCCTTTAAGATGTTATATTATTTCTAATGTGCTTCTCAGGCCCCCTTTGAATGATGAGTTCATTTAGAATGAAACAGAATTGTGCCACTTTTCATTTTTCAACTCTGAATTAATTCATTGGACAGTGCTTCTAAACAGACCTCAATCTTTGATTACTGTTTGTAAATAATATTATTTCACCGTTCTGTTATTTCAAGTTTACTATAACAAAGATTTATAGACATCCGGCAACAGTTTGACTGGAAAATGCTGATTTTCTTTGCTAGAGAGAGCCAAAAAGCTCTCGCATAACTGCCAAGTTAACTAGTGCTTTTACATTGCCTAGTTGTAATTTGATGGCACATATAATATCTCACCTCCCATAATTCAAAATTATTCCAGTTTTATACCATCACTTCATTTTATCTCTCACTTCATCACTGGGTCTCTATTTGCATTTCTACTGCAGTCCACATCAACAGTGTTCACAGTCTCTGAGTCCTGATGTCTTTGAGAATAGAGTAGAATAGAGTAGAGTAGAGTAGAGTAGAGTAGAGTAGAGTAGAGTAGAGTAGAGTAGAGTAGAGTAGAGTAGAATAGAATAGAATAGAATAGAATAGAATAGAATAGAATAGAATAGAATAGAATAGAATAGAGTAGAGTAGAGTAGAGTAGAGTAGAGTAGAGTAGAGTAGAGTAGAATAGAATAGAATAGAATAGAATAGAATAGAATAGAATAGAATGACTAAGATATAGAATAGAATAGAATAGAATAGAATAGAATAGAATAGAATAGAATGACTAAGATTCAGAATAGAATAGAATAGAATAGAATAGAATAGAATAGAATAGAATAGAATAGAATAGAATAGAATAGAATAGAATAGAATAGAATAGAATGACTAAGATTCAGAATAGAATAGAATAGAATATTCTTAAGGTTCCCTGCACTACTGGCAAATGCTGAATGAACCCCTGCTGTGTATGAGTGACATGAACATTGTAGGAAATAAATAAAATATGTGGACTATGAAATAAAATAGACACTTATGCATTTTATTTTTTTATTTCCCATGCTGCTCCTGCACATTTGTATCCACCTCACTGAATAAAACATTATATCTGTTCTCACAGGATTCACAGGCCACTATTCAGTATGGTTCAGACTTCAGACAGAGGTGACTGGTTCAGAGTCTGGTTATAGAGAAGACTAGACGTACAGTCAAACACTAATGAGATGGTGTGTAGAAAAGTTTGCTTACGTTGTGTACTGATTTAGGCATTGATGAATACTAGCAAGGGAATCAAATGACATAATTAATGTGACTTCAGACAATCCATCAGGTTTAAATAAGACCTTGGGTTGTGATGTTGTGTCATACTAAACTACAGAGCACAGTAGCCAATGACAAATGTTTACTTGTTCTGGTCCGAGTGTGTCCTCTCGCTTTGGTGATCTGAGTATATGTGGCTTCTTTGAAGTGGCTGAGCAGGTCTCTGTGACTGTTATTTGCTGTGAGTGGTGTCTTATTACAGAGCTAATGCTGGGGCTCCGAGCCCTCTCATCTGCAGCTGAGGAATTATGCCTGGTTAGTGGACACAAATTACACAACCACAGTTTTCAATGAGACCATTTTCTGGTCCTTGTTAGAAAGAAAGTGAAGATAATTTTTTTTAAGCTCTTGTAAATAGGATTTTCAATTGAGTCAAAAATTGAAATGTAATTAATAATATTTATTTAAATACCATTTATTTAACTAAAATATAAATATATACATATAATTAATTATATATTAAAAAAAAACATATGCTGATTAAGTAATCAAATGGTTCACAATAAATCACATACACTGATCAGGCGTAACATTATGACCGTATATTGCGTTGGTCCCACTTTTGCTGCCAAAACAGCCCTGACCCATCGGGGCATGCACTCCACTAGACCCCTGAAGGTGTGCTGTGGTATCTGGCACCAAGATGTTAGCAACTGATCCTTTAAGTCATTTTAAGTTGTGAGGTGGGGAATCCATGGATCACACTTGTTTGCTCAGCACATCCCACAGATGCTCGATTGGATTGAGATCCGGGGAATTTGGAGGCCAAGTCAACTCCTCAATCTCGTTGTTGTGCTCCTCAAACTATTACTGAACCATTTTTGCTTTGTTGCAGGGCCCATTATCCTGCTGAAAGAGACCACAGCCACCAGGGAATACTGTTTCCATGAAAGGGTGTACATGGTCTGCAACAATGCTTAGGTAGGGGGTACGTGTCACAGTAGCTTGTCTGTTTGATCTGACCACATGGGCCAGCCTTCGCTCCCCTCGTGTATCAATGAGCCTTGGCCGCCCATGACCCTGTTGCTGGTTCACCACTGTTCCTTCCTTGGACCACTTTTGATATATCCTGACCACTGCAGACCAGGAGCAAAAGCTTCAGTTTTGGAGATGCACTGACCCTTGTCAAACTTGCTTAAATCCTTACACTTGCCCATTATTCCTGCTTCCAACTCATCAACTTTGAGGACAAAATGTTCACTTGCTGCCTAATATATCCACCCACTAACAGGTGCTTTGATGAAGAGATAAGCAGTGTTATTCACTTATCCTGTCCGTGGTCATAATTTTATGCCTGATTGTTGTATATCAATATTTACTAAAAGTGGCCAAAAAATTCAAATGATTTAAAATATTGCATTATTTTTAAATGTGAGTAAACCACTGTATAGACATTAAGCGTTATCAATATATTGTTTGTTTTATTGCTGTATTATTGAGCTAAAGTCTACAGGCTTGCAGTTCACAGTAGTTGATGAATACATTTATATAAAAAGTTCATTTATTAATCCACAGCAGTTGATAAACGCATATCAAAAAGTTAATTTATGAATGCATATGTGTATGCAAATTGATATACTAAATATATACACCCCTTTTTTATTGAAGTCTCTTAAGTTCACCAATGCTACGTTACTTTTTCTTCAGTGACACATGGTGCAACTTTCTGGCTTTAGTTTAATTTTAATTTTTTTCACAACATTCGCCATGAGCAGTGATGCCAGTAACGTGTTACTTAGTAACGCATTACTCTAATCGGACTACTTTTTTCCAGTAACGAGTAATCTAACCCGTTACCATTTCCAGACCAGAGTCAGATTAAAGTAATTTATCCAAGTCACTGTGAGTTTCTATTTTAGTCATTTTCCTTAGTAAAAAATATAAATATATATTTTTGCTTTCTTCTTGCGTCTCGTAGAGAGTATTTTTTTAGGAAATAATTTTTAATTTCAATTTAAAATGTCGTGAGATACATTGTTGACATTACTGTTAAAAATGCACTTCCAATAAAGTGAGTGTTGGCAAAAACGGTTGTCATTTCTGTTGAGGTGGCAGGGGAGTTGTCGCAAACTGCTGAATGTAACTAATAAAGTAACTTGCAGTCTTACTTAGTTACTTTTAAAATCAAGTAATCTGTAAAGTAACTAAGTTACTTTTAAAGGAGTAATCAGTAATCAGATTACTTTTTCAAAGTAACTGTGGCAACACTGAGGCCATGAGTCATTAGATTCTTACCCTTTACATTTCAATCAGCACAAATATCACACACAATCCGGAAGCATTACAGTCAGGCTCCCCGCTGCTCCCTCCACAGAGCTTGAGTTTATTTCACTCAGGTCCTGTGAATGCAGGAGAACGAGAGGCATGCAGACGGAGAGATGGCAGGTGCTTTTCCTCGCCCGCGGCCCCTCTCCTGCAGTGTTCTCCTCTTTGAGGATTCCGTCACTTAAAAGAGCAGCTGTCTCATTCCCACTTCGTGCGCCCCACTCGCAATCTTGCTGCATGATCCAAGTAACAATCTCTGTTGATCATTCTTTATTACCACCACCTTTTAGCTTTTTTGTTAAGACCTTCCTGCTTTTATTCAGAATCTGCTTTGAAATCATATGGGTCTAATTTATGGTTGTGGACATCCCCCATCCCCATTACCTCTCCTCCAAGTGGGTTTTCATTCGGGGGGCTCAGAATACCAGAGACACGGCAGCCACATTCCACATCAGCTCTCATCAGACACGCCAGCTTCCAGTGCCCACTATTCAATTATCCTGGATTTTGAGAAGTAAATAATGAAATCTATAATCAGCCAAGAGACAATAAGTGTAGTTGAAAAAGTCCTTTTTGGTATATTTTTGGTCTTATTTGGTCTGAAATTATGTATATTATAAATAAAAAATGTTAATAAATAAAAAATAATGTAAATATATATATAATATATTATTGTTTAAATATATAGTGCTGCTTGAAAGTTTGTGAACCCCTTGCAGAATCTGAAAATGTGAATAATTTGAACAAAATAAGAGGGATCATACAAAATGCTATTTTGTACAGTGTTATTTTTATAAATTCAGATATTTGTAAACATCTTTAATGTAAAATATCTTAGGACAGTACTAAATTAAAAATAACATGCATTTTGTATGATCCCTCTTATTTTGTTCAAATTAAGTCTGTGAGTGTGAATAAATGGCTGTTCATGCAGTACATTAGCAAAATTGTTTGGAAAATATCTGCAAGACAACCATTACAAAGCACATTTAACACACATAAATACACATTTGACTCCCATGAATCTCCACCCATGACTAAGTCCTGTCAGCTGTTATTGATCAGCATTTATATAGTTTCACAGTGTGACTACACACATAAAAGCCAGAGCAACTCTTTCACTTCCCACTCTCTGCATTGTTTATTTGATTTTGCATGAGTGAGTTCAAATACAATTAGATTGGAGTCTAGACTGATAGACATATTAAGTCCTTTGATGGTCAACTGACTGTGTCGACTCCAAACAAAACATATTTAGCATATCTAATTCAATTTGATAGGTCTTTTGCTCCACTGTGTGTGTTTAATTAGAGCAGGTGCCGCACTGAAATAATGAAGGCATTTCTCCATCAAAAGTTTACCGGAAAGTTTTGTGTTACGTGGACAAAAAAAAAAAAAAAACAAAAAAAACAACATAAAACAAAACACATCACAGCACACAAAGAGACACAAAACAACACACAAAACAAAACACACAGCACACAAACATAAAGAAACACAAAACAAAACAACACATACAGCACAACACAAAACAAAACACAACACAAAGAAACACAAAACAACACACAAGACAGCACACGAACACAAAGAAACACAACACACAAAACAAAACACAGCACAACACACAAAACAAAACACAAAAAGCAACACAGCACAACACAAAATGCAAAGAAACACAAAACACACAAAGCAACACAAAAAACACAAAACACAGCACAACACAACAAACACACAAAACACAGCACAACACATAAAATAACACAAAGCAAAACACAAAGCAAAACAAAACACAGCACAGCACAACACAAAACAGCACAACACACGGAAAACACACAAAACAACACAACACACAAAACAAAACACACAAAACAACACAGCACAACACACAAACATAAAGAAACAAAACAAAACAACACACAAAACACACAAAAACAGAAGAAAAAAAAACACGCAAAGCAACAGCACAACACACAAAACAAAAAAAACAGTCCTCCATCATTCTGTCTGTACTATTTTTTTCCTACTTTCATATATGCAAATAGCACAAGTTTTATTCATGATACAATACAAGTGATCAAAACGTTATGTACACTTACCTAAAGGATTATAGAGTGCCGAAGTCATGACGTCGCTTTGTAGGCCAACCCAGAAGTTAGCGGCGCATGGGTTCCCTCAATCAAAAGCCTATGCATTTTCCCCATAGACTTTTGGACAATCGCAAAAAATAAGATCTGTGTTCAACAAAGAGTTATGACCCTTACACGTTTTGTCTATCAAGATAATCTTTGCAAGTGAATCCAAAATGTATACCGTTTGAAGCCTAAATAAAGCCGTCAGATATAAAGTGCTAACGGTAGGCTATAAACGGACTACAGCACACAGTCGCGGTTCTACGTCATCATCAAGCTTCCTCAAACTTTTTTAAAAAACACGTTCGCTCATTATGATCTGCGCTCTGTATGAACACTTATCCACTTTTTCATGAGAAATATTGACCATTCGTTTTTTCCAAAAATGTTAGAAACTAATTGAGTTTATGCGTGCCTCTCTGAGATTGGTTTTCTCGTTTGTTAATGTTTTATTTATTCGTTTATTATTTTGTTAGTTTATATAAACCTTAATATTATTTTCTTTGTGATTAAGATTAGGCTATTATGCCTCATCATCGTGCCCCAAATAGACTTTGAAGATTATCTTTCACTGTATTATGTTTGACTGTATGTTTGCTAATTCACCAGAAAAACAAACATGTTTTTACCACCTCAGAAGCACTAACGATGTAAGCTATAACGTTAGCCGTATCAATTTACAATCGTATGTCATTTTCCTTAGACGATTGATCATAATCGAGGAGAGAACCACTATAAATCTGGACATGTAGAACAGCGCAGCTTTCATTCGACGACTTGTGGTTCCATCTCGGGACAAAACAAAACACTACAGTCTCTCCACAGAAATGAAGAACTGGTTATCGGTTACCTATCACATGTTTCTGTGTACAACAATATTTGGAAACACTACTATTTGAAAGGACTAAAATATATAACTTTATGTATATTAACTGAAAGGTAAACTTCTAAGAACGTGAGGCTGAAACGCAGGCTAGTTTTTTATTTTTATTAAACATTTACTTACAGAATTCAAAAGTGAATGAAACGTGGCTGGTGAGATTTCCTGTTTGTCACAATGATGTCTAAAGTCCCAGCAAAGGATTTAGTCCCTTTTAGCAACTTGTTAGCAACCGCCGTTTTTAAGACACAATAAAGTTTTTAAAAATAACAAGCAGGTTAGAACCAGTGTGTTTTATGTCATAGATCAAAACGTGAAAATATTTAGAGGCTTTGTTAACCACAGAGCTTATTT
The DNA here is from genome assembly GCF_024679245.1 of Pseudorasbora parva. NCBI lineage: Eukaryota > Metazoa > Chordata > Actinopteri > Cypriniformes > Gobionidae > Pseudorasbora > Pseudorasbora parva. Next base: position 8,720,067 of record NC_090186.1, on the reverse strand, counting down.
CAGGCGATTTAGCAAAAACCCATTACAAAAAACCCATAGACTTTAGAGCGAGGGAACCGGAAGTGCTAAAATGCTAACTCACTTCCACGTTTTGGCCTACAAAGTTACGTCATGACTTTGGCACTCTATTAGGAACTATATACTAATACTGTGTTTGACCCCCTTTCGCCTTCAGAACTGCCTTAATTCTACGTGGCATTGATTCATCAAGGTGCTGAAAGCATTCTTTAGAAATGTTGGCCCATATTGATAGGATAGCATCTTGCAGTTGATGGAGATTTGCGGGATGCACATCCAGGCCCCAAAGCTCCGCTTCCACCACATCCCAAAGATGCTCTATTGGGCTGAGATCTGGTGACTGTGGGGGCCATTTTAGTACAGTAAACTCATTGACATGTTCAAGAAACCAGTTTGAAATGATTTGAGCTTTGTGACATGGTGCATTATCCTGCTGGAAGTAGCCATCAGAGGATGGGTACATGGTGGTCATAAAGGGATGGACATGGTCAGAAACAATGCTCAGGTAGGCTGTGGCATTTAAATGATTCCCAGTTGTCACTAAGGGGCCTAAAGTGTGCCAAGAAAACATCCCCCACACCATTACACCACCACCAGCCTGCACAGTGGTGACAAGGCATGATGGATCCATGTTCTCATTCTGTTTACGCCAAATTCTGACTCTACCATCTGAATGTCTCAACAGAAATCGAGACTCATCAGACCAGGCAACATTTGTCCAGTCTTCAACTGTCCAATTTTGGTGAGCTCTTGCAAATTGTAGCCTCTCTTTCCTATTTGTAGTGAAGATGAGTGATGCCCGGTGGGGTCTTCTGCTGTTGTAGCCCATCCGCCTCAAAGTTGTGTGTGTTGTGGCTTTACAAATGCTTTTCTGCATACCTCGGTTGTAACAGGTGGTTATTTCAGTCAAAGTTGCTCTTCTATCAGCCTGAATCAGTCGGCCCATTCTCCTCTGACCTCTAGCATCAACAAGGCATTTTCGCCCACAGGACTGCCGCATACTGGATGTTTTTCCATTTTCACACCATTCTTTGTAAACCCTAGAAATGGTTGTGCATGAAAATCCCAGTAACTGAGCAGATTGTGAAATACTCAGACCGGCCCGTCTGGCACCAACAACCACACCACGCTTAAAATTGCTTAAATCACCTTTCTTTCCCATTCTGACATTCAGTTTGGAGTTCAGGAGATTGTCTTGACCAGGACCACACCTCTAAATGCATTGAAGCAACTGCCATGTGATTGGTAGATTAGATAATTCCATTAATGAAAATTTAACAGGTGTTCATAATAATCCTTACAGGTACTTAAAATTACTTACAGTGCGGTTTGAAGATGACGTTGACTGCTAGAGTTGTCATCACAGGACCTTAGGTCTTACCTGCGGACTAACTTTAATTCCTGGATGCTTTGCAATTGGTACTTTTATCAACACTTCCATCAAGCCGTTTTTTTTTTCTATAAGTAAATGTTCCAATCAATGATCCAGACAGCGCGTTCTTATCTCCTTCCTTCATTTTACAGTTGAATGGTGGCGAGAACTGCTCAGGGTCAAAGTTCAATATGGAATGGATTCATCTGCATTATTATTATTTGTTTTACAGCCCTATATATATATATATATATATATATATATATATATATATATATATATATATATATATATATATATATATATATATATATATATATATATATATATAATATAGGAATTAACTCTTGAAAATAAATAGTACATATTTTGATACTACTACTACTACTTTTAATAATAATAATAAAACTGAACATAAAAACCAACCGGCCACTCCGACAAACCCAAATTGGCCATTTGTCCAACCAATAGCAGAAACAAGGAGTGAGAAACCAGTTTCAGAATATTTGTATTTTTACCATTCTGCTTTGTTATGCTAACAGCACTGAAATGACACATTCCCACATAAAATCTGAAGCCTACATAAAGTCTTTCTCACGTTCCATTAGTTGTTGTTAAAGTCTTCCATTGAACCACTCCCTAGTGAAGAGTCATCAGTCATTCTTATATACACACATGCTTGATACATGGCAGCAATTAATGTCGTCTCCTGTTTCCAGTGGATCAGCGCTGGGTTGTGGACCTATAGGGGTCCAGTCAGGGCTCAGACACTGTGCTGTTGGCCTGCAGTATTGGCATTGTGAGAGCTGCTGAATAGGGCCATCTGCCCGGTGCCTGCTGATGGCTGTCTTGGCTGGTTGTTCTTGAACAATAAGGACATGAGGACTGGCTTTGTGGCCAGGCGTCAGACTGGACAATAGGGGAGAGGGGGGGAATAGAGGCAAGCAGAGCCCCGGTCTGCAGGCACACTCTGTAAACACTCATTCTAATAAGCCCTTCATAGACAGATTACCACGGCAGGCGGGAACAATGTCAACAATGCTAATTATCCCAAGATGTATGCACCAAGAATTCACAGTTGTCTAGCTGGAGACAAACATACATACATATCACATAGACTCTGTCTAATTATTACACCCACATTAATGAATGCCATATATTTGCACATATGCAAAACACAATGATCATATATCAGTCAGAGGACAATTGTTTGTGGATCTTTGATTTCTGATTTCACACCCAGTATTAGCATCAGGTTCAGATGATCCAATCACAAGTGTTTAGAGCAGTGAAAACAAGGTTCAAAATGGACTACTCAAATTGCATTTGGAGGTAAGCAAAAATGCATACGCTCACATTGTATTTATAGTGTGAATGCTAAAACAGGTTCCAGCTAATATAGAAGCTCACATTGAATGTTAAAGTATATTCGGATAAATTGTGTGTATATTTATAGAATAGTCTGCAGACCCTTGTTTTTCTCCTTTTTTTGCACTCTATAAGCATACAATAAAAAATAAAAACAGGTGATTAGTATAGTCATGAAATCAGAGACCCTCCCCCCAAAAAACTTGATGACATATTTGACATAAATGAATACTAAATGTAAATAATTGAATATTGAACAGTATTATATTACCATTCAAACGTTTGGGGTCAGTACGATTTTTTTTTTTTTTTACGAATGAATACAAAATAAACAAATAAACTATTTCAGTACTTTTAAAATTTATCAAAGAATCCTAAAAAATATCATAGTTTCCATTAAAATATTAAGCGCCACAAATTTTTCAACATTGAAACATTGAGCAAACATTACATTTTTCTAAAGGATCATGTGACACTGTTGACGAGTGATCACTGTTTAAAATTCACGAGAACTTTTTTTATATATATTTTTAAATTTCTTCAAATAAAAAAAAAGTTGTAATAACATTTCACTATATATATATATATATATATATATATATATATATATAAAGAAATAGTCTTCAGAGAATGCTTCATAATCACGTTTATCTCTCCCATGGTTCGGTGGTACAGGGACAGAAGGGTCAACTGCCTGAATCTACTCGCTGGCTGTGGCTCTTTGAATTATAAATGTGTAAGAAATTAATTTTTCATCAGTCTCTTAGCATGAGCCTTAGGCAGCAGGGGAGGAGTCATAGTCATGTGACACGGTGACTGTGGTTGACTCATCTCTAATTGATGTGTTTTTTTGGCTTGTCCTATTGTCAGTTAGCAGGGTGGATTTGAAACCATTTGGAACATAGACAACTTTATACAAGACAAATATTGTAGAGCTGCACAATTAGTGGTTTCCACAATTAACTAATTATTATAGTCAAACCATTTACACTTCAATTATTATAATTGGCTTTGATGATTATAATGATTACAACAAAGCAGACAAGGCTTTTGAATTGTTGATATTATTTTTAGCCCTTTTTTAAAAAGTTATTTGCTCTTATTCAACTGAATTACTGATAAACAAAAAGGCAATACGAATCATTCAGGGGCACAGTTCTCAGCTTGTGTATGTTTAGGCTGTGTAAAGAATATGGCATGCAGTTCCCCCACACAAAATAAGTATTTTTTATATTTTATAAATTAGTGTCAGGGGAAATTATCGACAAATACAAAGTTCTATAATGAAACTCTAGATGGCGCAGGCTGATAGGTTCTTAACTCAATTTGCTTACAATTACATCGTTTCCATAGGGCACAGCTGATTGGTTCCTGCTGTTTCAGTAGGCAGTGAGCTCGCTGCTCAGTCTTCACAAACGGTCAGGATTTGCAGTTGCACCGTGCTTTCACCTTTCCCACCTCCACCTGTATAGTTCGGCTTTGTGTAATTCACGTACAGTACATCTGTAAAGTTTGAAATGTTCCAAAATTATACAAGCAATACCCCATAATGATTTTTCACGTTGTCACTATGGGGTATTGTTTGTCGAATTTGGAAGAAAATAATAAATTTAATCAATTTTGGAATAAGGCTGTAACATAAAATGTGGAAAGAGTGAAGCGCTGTGAAATCTTTCTGGATGCACTGTATACTCTATTGTAGCAGCAGCATGTCTTAAGTTATTTTTTCTGTTCTTCGTCTAGGGGTAGAACGAACATGAGCAACAAAACCTGATCTCATGGCATTTCGTACATATTTTACAAGGTGGCTAATTCATATGAATTTGTACGACCTTATTTATTCAAATTCATACGTTTTTAGCTAAATCGTACGTATTTGACGAGTTTCCAAACTTGCATGAATTCGTACGAATGACCTACCTCAAACCCGTCACTGGGGTTCAGACGAAACGTACAAATTCGTTAGCCATCATCCGACGCCACCAACTCTGCTGAGAGCAAAGTTTAGATGAATATGAAAATTTGTGCTGCACGCTTTCCCCTCAATAACAAAATAACCACGCAAAAAAATTGAGAAAACAGCAAGCATTTTGATAAAGCATAAGAAAAGCATCTGATCATAGCATTGTGTATTATGTTTGCACATGCTCTGCAGCACTCCAGTAACACGTCACGTTTATTTATATATCACTTTATACAAAGAGATACAAAGCTTAAAATCAATCTTTACCATATTAAACATGAAAATGTGTACAAAAACGTATAATTGTCTATTGCAAAGCAGCTCTCCAGTGCGTTCGTTTTCACTCGTGGACGTCTGATCTCGAACGACTGAACAGGCCAAATGAACTAGAAAAGATTTTCACGTGGAAGAAGACGGAGCCTCCGCGCAGACCTACCTATTACGTAATCGCCACGGACCAATGGAAGTACAAAAGCGTTTGACAGCTGGAGCAAAATAGTTTGATTTGGCAAGCTCTTTCGAACTCCCAAAATGAACTTTGTTTCAGCTTGATTTTGTTATGATTCAGTTAGTTCTTTGATTTTGCTTGAAGTATACCGGGCCTTTACTTGCTCACAGCAGCGTGTCGTGTATGTATTGGCAGTAGCTAGTCCCCTACGATTAGCTCTGCAGCAGCAGCGTAGCAGATCTATTCCGCCAAAACCAAACATATCAACATTGTTATATCTATTACCTTGCCAAACAACACTATGAGGGTTGTCATGACAGAATTCTAATTTGTATCATAGTCTTGCAGCTCTAAAATTCTGTAGGTTGCTGTGCTGGTTAAAGAAGACAATTACCAGCGTACAAATCCTGTAGTAAATTGTAAATAAATCCCATTTGTTCCTCTCTGAGGGGACCGTCCTACACAGCCACCCTGGCCTGCTTGACTCTTATAAGAGATTTGTGACAGTGGGAGCATGTCTATGTGAGCAGTGAGAGTTTGCTTTGCAACAGTGATGTAAAAAGATGTAATAATAATAATAATAATAATAATAATAATAATAAAAATCCTTCAGTCCTGATCCAGGTTCCAACAAAACTAACTATGGTTGGTTGTCCTGACATGTCAGACATATCTCTTCATTTGAAGGTTTCTTGGGTCTGGCGGTCTGGCTGGCTGTATATCAGACTGTCACTGACCAAAACTTGTCAACCACGGCCCTTATTTCCCACCTACTCACATACATTTGCAAGCACCTTGTTCTCCAGTGGCTAATAACCAGAACGACATCAAGTGTAATTAGAATGATTGACGGATGCCGATAGCCTCTTGTCTGGCATTTCAGTGTAATTAATTCCATTGTTTAATCAGGCACACAATTTAATTTTCGGACTTCAGTTGTACATTTAATGGAAAGTGGAGGTCCAGAATGGCCATACGCCTTGGAGCTGCGAATCTCTCTGATTAGATCATGATTACAGCCCATCGAACACAAAGAAAAAAAGCCAACAGAACAAACTTTAATGGCACTTTGTAAACAGCATGCAGTTTCAGTCTGCTTTGGCTATTGATAAGTTGACTGTGTTGCCATTATGTTGTCAAGCTGCCAGAGTGAAATTGCACAAACCATTTTCATGTTAGTGAGCAAGATGTGTATTCCCAGAAAAGACATAAACCTCAGATATATAGCGCCTTTTGCTCTCACTAGCTATGTTTCCATCCAAAGTTGCGAATGTAACTTAAGCGCAAAATTGCAATATTGCATAGAACATTTGCACCGTTTACTTCCAGTGAGTCGAAGAGAATATAATCGTCACTTGCTGATAAACTACTGCTAAAAAAATCACTAAGAAACATAGGAGAAACAAAATATATAATAATTTTCTTATATAATAAATGATTTGCATCTCAGAGAAACTTGTGCGTCTCAATAAACTTGTCTTGCTTTCAGAGGCAGATGCTGCTATTGGAGAACAAAGTTGTGTAAGACTATATACCGAATCTTTGACAACAGAATTCTGAATGACTAGAACAGCATTTCAGATGCTTTGCAAACAAGATTTTTCCACTGGTTAGTACAGTTATGCTGTTACATCGCGAAAGTCACATGATTTTTTTTTTTTTTTAATGCGCATCGAGGAATTTATTCTGTACATGCATTTCCATTGTAGTTTATGCGCATGTTTTGCGCATGTTATGCTCATCGTTACTGTCTTTACAGTGTGTACAAACACTGAGCTTAAGAAAGCCTATACGGAGCTGAAGTTGATTTATGGTGATGGGCGGAGTGGAGTAGCTCGTGTAAAGGAGGGATTTAGAGAGACTTATTCATCTGACGAGTTGTTTGAGGATCATTGAAAAATGTGGTGATGTGCAATGTATATTTTGAGAAAATTAAAGTGTTTTTTGACTTTTGATGCATGTAAACATGTTGTAGGAGACCTCCAAAACAAAAAGGAACCTTTAAAGGTGCACTGTGTATATTTAACAACATCTAGTGGTGAGGTTGCGAAATTGCAACGGCCTCACCCCTCCCTTTCGAAGCACATAGAGAAGCTACGGTGGCCTACACAGGACAAAGATGTCATTGTCTGAGACAACAGAGAGTAGCTAGCGCCCTGTATAAGTTTGTCTGTTTAGGGCTACTGTAGAAATATGGCGGCACAAAATGGTGACTTTAATATAAGGGGATCTGCGGTGTATGTAGATAGAAACGGCTCATTCTAAGGTAATAAATACATAACGGTTCATTATGTAAGCCAAGGTCTTCATATACCACTGAAAAGTTACAGTTATTTACACTCACATTAAGGATTATTAGGAACTATATACTAATACTGTGTTTGACCCCCTTTCGCCTTCAGAACTGCCTTAATTCTAAGTGGCATTCATTCATCAAGGTGCTGAAAGCATTCTTTAGAAATGTTGGCCCATATTGATAGGATAGCATCTTGCAGTGGATGGAGATTTGTGGGAAATTGAACAGGTGTTCATAATAATCCTTTAGGTGAGTGTATATTATATTGCATTTATATCAAAATATGCTTATAAATACTACACACTGCACCTTTAAAATTGCTTAATAGGCTATTTTCTTAATAATGTAACTTTAAGATGTGATGGAGATGGCGGTGTGATGAGAACAGAAAAACCTATGCAGTACAAATATGTGTACATTCAACGAACAAAATTGATTCTGCCAGTTTTGTCATGCTATGTACAGTACAGGCTGCAGCAGGCACAAGCCCATGTCTCTGTATATAGGACATCACTGATCCCAGTGTGATTTGCAGACAGCAGTGCGGAGGATTGGCAGTGTAACTGTGGTAAAGGCAGGGCTGGCACTCTGTCTCTCAGCTGGAGTCATCTCCCACTGTGGAGCGCTGGAGGAGGCCTGAGAGCCAGGCAGCAGTGGCTCAGTGTGAAGCTGGCTCACTAGGAAACATCCACTAAAAAGGCCTGTCAGTATCCACTTCAACAGTGTAACTTAGAGAATGCCACAGTGTGTGAATGGATGAAAAATGTATAATTTTGTAGATTAATTCCATTCACACATACTGACATTTGTACTTTTTAAACTCATAAACAGACAAATGCAAATGCAAAAAGGATGACATGAGAAGCATGATGTCAGTTGGTAAAATCAGATTTGTTATTGAAATTGTATTTTGGTCATTTGAGGGGCTCAGACAAAACTATTAAAATAGGTTCAATCATTCACTTATGCTCCAGAAGGAAACGCGATGCATTAAAGGGATACTTCACCGCTTTTTCATATTAAACTATGTTATTCCCTTAACTAAGCCCAGTTAATATATACCCCTCTCGTCTCAGTGTGTGCACTTAATCGCCCTGACGCGCGGTGATAAAACCTGCGATATATTTCTTATAGCATTTCGCTTAGCCCCAGGGCTGGACTGGTAATCTGGCATACCGGGCAAATAGTTAGGCAAACTGCCGGTGTAGTGCCGAATTCTGACCCTGCCAGATTATTACCCCCTACTATTGGTAGGTTTAGGGTTAGTTGTGGGGGAGGGGTTAGGATTAGGGGTGGGGTTAGTATTAGGCAATCAGGTAGTGACTTCAATGAGGGGGGTAATAATTTGGCAGGGGGTCAAAATTCGGCACAACACCGGTGGGCAGGCACACTTTGGGGCCGGAAGTGTTTTTTTTTGTGTGCCACTGACAACATGCAGTGGCAGCGGCCCATTGGTTTGTCTTCTGAATTGACAAGCCGAAGCGAGACAGATCTCCCCTCCATATTAGGCGCTATTTTTCTATTTATTTATTTATTAGTATTTGAGCGCATGGAACTGCAAAAGGCGAATATCCGCACACCGCAGTCGCTGACGAACGTACGCTGCGTTTAAATGCTGCTCTATACGGCACTTTGACTCCGAATTTTGTTTTATACAATCGTATGATATGGAAACATTACAGGTTCTGTGTTGAATTCGCTGAAAACAGCCGCGAGCATGTATTCATGACGAGGTAAAGTGGAAAACGGCAATACACACAAACGTTTCTCTTTAGCAGAACCACAATTTACATTGCAGCTAACAGTGAAGAAATATGGTGTTTTGGAAGAAACATTTATTAAAAATGTTGCTATATACTTAAATTAATATTGCAGAATATAAATCACTTTTATAGAGGTTGTTTTCGTATTTTCTACAGGTGTTTATATATATTTTTTTACTTACAAATATAATCGTTTATTATATATGTTTTATATATTTTAGAAACCATATAGCCATATAATGAGGAGCAAGGTTTGTATAGTCAGTTTTTTACCCTGTGACTATACCATCACAGGGTAAAAAACTGATCTTACATCTTAAATGAAACTGGCCTACAGTTAAACTACAGTCTATAAAACTGTTTTAAAGTCTGGATCCCATGAATTAAGGACAAAGCTTTTTTTCCTCTTTAAAAGTTTTATTGGCTTTTTTTTTTATAGATTTAATGAAATTTAATAGCCTCATGAAAGATAGATATCAGTGTCTTACTTAAATGATGTGTTAACTCTGGAAAAATATGATTGTTCAACCCAAAAATGTGATCATTTAATGATGTCATTCTAATGTCATCCCAAACCTAAATGAATTTATTTCTGTGTAGCATAAAATAAAATGATTTGAGTCTGTTTTTTTGTTCATACAATATTCAAATGGTAGCCTAACCAAAATGGTTGCCAACATTCTTCAAAACATCTTATTTTGTGTTTCACAGAAGTCATGCAGGTTTGGAACTACATCAGAGCGGGTAAATGATGACAGCATTTAAAAGAAGTAAATTTACTTTACTGCATCCTAGCTCAAAATCATCAGTGCATTACTGCCAAGGGCATTTCTGTGTGACAAAAAAAGCAATATTAAATTTATCTGCATTTGCAGCAAATTTGATAATATCTATCATTATTTGTCCTTGTCCTAGGTTTATTTATATACTCCAATTTAAGGCCCCAACCCCAGCAAAAACATTCACGGGGAACTCATGGGCCGGATGTGATGGGTATGCCAGAGCCAAATTTTAGCCCCAGTCTAGCCCTGCTTAGCCCAACTAAGCCCAGTTCATTCACTATGGTACCAAACAGAGATCAAGTTAGAAGCGACCAAACACCTCCACGTTTCCCCTATTTAAATACAGTTTGTGTAATAGTTGAACGATCAAGTATGGTGACATAAAATAAAACGTGACGCTTTTCTAAGCGGATTAAAAAGGAGAACTATAATGTATGGCGGAATTGCACTTCTGAGAGTACTTCGACACAATGCAGTAAAAAGTCACGCCTGAAAAACCCTCCCTCACATCTCCCCCTCCCCCCTATTGACAGAAATGAGAGAGGGATTAACCTTTTTTAATAGTTGTGTTTGAGTCCCTCAATTGGCCTTAGTGTGAAAAGATGGATCTCAAAATCATACAATCATTGCTGGAAATGGTTAAAATATGCAAAAGATGTAGGAAAAATGAAGGATTTTTGGGACCTGGAGGATATTTCGGAAGAATGTCGGGCAGCTTCATCTCGAGACTCAAGAACAACCATCAAAAACAAAAAACAAAACAAAAAAAATATCCAGGTAACGACACACAGTATTAAGAATCAAGGGTAAAATTTTGATCATTATATATATATATATATATATATATATATATATATATATATATATATATATATATATATATATATATAAAATAAACAGATGCTTGATTGGATTGATATTTAGGGAATTTAGACGACAAGTCAACACCTTAAACTCATTGTTGTGCTCTGAAACCCTTTTTGTTTTGTGGCAAGGCGCATTATCCAGTCACAACCACCAGGGAATACCATTTCTATGAAAGGGTCACCTTCTTCCATTGCTCTGTGGTCCAGTTCTGATGTTCTCGTGCCCACTATTGAGCACCCTGACTGGGTGTGCAGCCCCATACGCGACAAACTGTGATGCACTGTGTATTCTGACACCTTTCTATCAGAACCAGCATTAACTTCTTGAGCAATTTGAGCTACAGTAACTCGTCTGTTTGATCAGACCACACGGGCAAGCCTTCGCTCCCCACGTGCACCAATGAGCCTTGGCCGCCCATGACTCTGTCGCCGGTTCACCACTGTTCCTTCCTTGGAGCACTTTTGATAGATACTGACCACTGCAGACCGGGAACACCCCACAAAAGCTGCAGTTCTGGAGATGCTCTGACACAGTCGGCTAGCCATCACAATTTGGCCCTTGTCAAGCTCGCTTAAATCCCTACACTTATCCATTTTTCCTGCTTCTAACACATCAACTTTGAGGACAAAATGTTCACTTGCTGCCTAATAGAGCACTCCTTTGGGAGTTGCTAGGCAACGTGGGGGAGAGGACGCTGGCGTCGTCTGTTCGCCGCTTCTCCACCCACAAATGATCATGTTAATGTACTATTAGATTTAGATTTTATTTTATTTCCTTATGTTTGTGACTAGTCTAACAGTCAGAGCTACAATTGAGGCTGTTGCTGATTGCTGGCAGCCACTGAGAGGACGTTGTTCCTCGTTTCGCCGTTTTCCACCGCTTCTAATGTTTACGTTTGAATTGCTGCGGTTGGTTGGTTCTGGTTTGGTGGACATTTGATGTTTCTCGTCGCGACTGCTCACTGGTGGTCTCCCTTGGGCTTAAGCTGCATGGTGGCTGAAGTTTGCACCGGGCTAGCGTCATCTGGGCCATCGTAATCGGCGTCCGGCATGATGTTGGGATGTTCCGCTTCTCGGCTGCGCCGCTGTTCCGTCCTGCATTGCGGCCGTGGAGCGGCTTGGACTTCTGCGCCGACCCCGGTGTGTCCACAGAAGTGCCCGAAAAAATGTTCTGCCTCCTGCATGGTGCTGCGGCGATCCCCATCGTTTGAATCGTCATGAAGACCCATCATCTGGTCTTCAGCTGTCCTGCCTCGGCGATGTCATCGGGACACTGCCGCTGGGAGAAATCTGAAACATGGAGTGGACCACAGTGTGCTGCGGAGCTAACAGAGACTTCCACCATCAGCTGTTTTCTGTTCACCATCAGCTCTGTTTCTGTTCACCATCAGCTCTGTTTTCTGTTCTGTTTTCTGTGTTGGTTGATTGTTTGTAGTATTCTATATTTTTACTTGTTATTCATTTTTTTGTTGTTATCCCCCCCCCCCCCCCCCCTTTGTTGCACTTTGAGATTCTTCGGAATGAAAAGTGCATTATAAATAAAATCTATTATTATTATTATTATTTATTAATATATCCCACCCAATAACAGGTGCCGTGATGAAGAGATAATCAATTGTATTTACTTCTCCTGTCAGTGGCCATAATGTTATGCCTGATACACACAGTATATATACTTAATATTCTCATTATGCCCTTGAGCAAGGAACTTAATCTCAGGTTTCAAGTTTCTCTTGGTGGATGGTCACTGTAATAACTGTACTGTAAATTGTTTTTGATTAAAATGTCAGTTAAATAACAGATTAGTATTATGGTTACTCCAGTCTTCAGTGCTTTTGCTAAAAAGCATTAATTCTCAGAAGCCATTTTCTCTGGGGCACCATGCCTGACACTCGGAACAAACTGGACGTCTGTGGATTCAGACACAGCCACAGAGAGATTGTCTGCTGCTTTATGGCATGGGAAATAAAATTGTACGCTACGCTCTGAAAATGACAGAGGAAAACAATTTTAGTTTTCGTTGTTGCTGACCTAGATAAGCTCTTATTTTTGACGTCTGAGGAAGTTTGTGCATAGGCAATAAAATGAGCATCTGAGATGATTTAGTGTAGAGAAACAGCGCCACTTTGTGGTCATAATGAATGTGTTCCTTTTCTATACAGTATAATGAAATGTTTACTGCTTGGGGGCATCATAACTTTGTCAGAAACATTGTTTTATGAAAACCAAGTTATGTTTTTAAACTTGTGGATTGATGAGCACTGTCTGTGCTAGTTGGTCTGAATTTGTCTTTACATGTGTGAGCTCATTTCACCACTGTCCATCTGTTTTTATTGTACCTGTCTTGTCCTGTTTTGCAGCATCTTTTGCTGGTCTGGAAGATAATTATGCTCTAAGAATTTATTGAAATTAATCTTTCTGTTACATTCACACTTCTCTGCAATCTCTGACGTGTAACATCCAAAATCAGCACAGGTAACAATATCCCAATGTGAACATCAACCAAAGCAAAGAGCTGCACTCAAGTATTTGATTTCTTTAAAATGTATTTTCTTTTTTTTAAGTCTTCCTGCGGTCCCCTTGGAAGTTTACGAAGGCTCCCTAGTGGGCCCTGGGCCCCATGTTGAGAACCATTGGAGTACATTGTATAGTTTCCCATTGTAGCATTATTATTTGTTATATATTGAATTTATGCTTTTAAAAAAGGTCCCACAGAGTGACATCCCAAGTATTTAGACATCTTAGTTCGTAAGTGTTGTTGAGAGCACATTATTGTAAACCAAGAGCGCAGACATTTGTTGTTAAAATAATGTCATATTCCTCCAGCATTTTGCATATTGCGTAGCAGGGAAGTATGCAAATTTGAATGCAGGTATTCAGAAAATGGCTAATGCTCTCTTCACGTGCTATCGAAAATGTCTTAACTCCTACTTCAGAAGTCGTGATTATGGGCTTGTTTCATTCAAGTGCTTTGTTGTCGGAATGAAATCATGAAGGACACCAGGTTTATTCTTGCCTTTTTATTAATTTATTATTTATTAGGCAAATTAATTACAGATGTATTTTTCAAAATCTAAGTACAATGAAAAAATATGTATGTACACAGTAAGTGCATTGTATCAAATGATTAATTAAAATGTTAGTACTTAGTAGTTAAGGCCACCTCATATAAAATTGGTACGGAAATCTTATTAAAACCAAAATTATATGTAGTTTCACATGCACGGACAAAATATAAACATTTACGATGCTACCCAGATATGTAATTTTGGTCAAATACAGGCTATTTTTTGTGTATAAAACATAAAATACGCTTCAAATTATTACGTGTATGTGCACTGTATTAATGACCAAACAAGGCGATCTAGCTGTTCAGGGGAAATGTGAATAAATACCTTTTTGGACTAGAAACAAGACAAAATACTAAGTAAGAGAAGCATACCTTTCACAGCAGCAGTAGCTCCCCGCCACCATGTTAAGGTTTATGGCATGTCTATCTCCTGAATATAGGTATCAGAATTATTTCCAAACTTCCCAGTGGTAAACACGACATCTGAAGGCGTTCATGTGCAATTTTTACCTTGGAAACTCGTATTTACGATAATTCTGATAGCATGTGAAGGCAGTATTAATGCATCTTTTAATTCTCTTCTGTACAAACATGTTTTGGTATTTGTAGGGATTTTAATTGGGGATAAAGCTGCAGGTCACCTGCGTGATATTATTGAAGAAAAAAAAGAAGAAAGCGAAGTAAGCATTTGTTTTTTAGTTTAGACCATGAACGCTGAAGCCTTCAAAAACAGCCGAGAGGTCGAATATCTGTTTGAGCGTGTCTGCAGGAACAGTCATATTTTATAGAAGTAACTTCAAAGAGGTGCATTTTTAAAAGGGCAACAAGCAGATCAAAACATGAAACTGGCCCATGTGTCCTTCAGGCAGATCAGAATGTGCTAGAGAGGCACTAATTGAGCAAAATAATACAATTAAGGCTAAATCCTCCATTAACAAGGTGTTCAAGGTTACTTACTCTGTGCAGAATTAACTCTTGGCTGGAGACCATCATCATGCTGATTTACAGGGAGCAGCATGTTAACGAGCAATCAAGTATGCCCCTCGAAATGTGTGTGTGTGTGTGTGTGTGTGTGTGTGTGTGTGTGTGTGTGTGTGTGTGTGTGTGTGTGTGTGTGTGTGTGTGTGTGTGTGTGTGTGTGTGTGTGTGTGTGTGTGTGTGTGTGTGTGTGTGTGTGTGTGTGTGTGTGTGTGTGTGTGTGTGTTTGGAGTGGGGCTTGAGGAAGGGTTAATGCATTTAAATTTACTACAACCCACTGGGGTGCCAATGCAGAGGCGGGATGGAGGGTGGGCGCAATAGAATTCACAGATTTGTTGCCTCCGTTTCCATTTAGCTAACCTCTCCTGTTTAGTCCTTGCACTGAACATCCAGTTCTAAAATATAGCTTGAGTAACACATTGGCACATTGGCTGACATTTTGACTGTGGTTTCTTTCATTTGATTGTATTGTTTGCTCAGCCTAGGTTTTTATCCAGCAGGTGTCACCCTGCAGAGTTTGCCATTTTGGGGGATATTTCACCCAAAAATGAGCATGTTGTCATCATTTACTCGCCCTCATGTTGTTCCTGTATGATTTTCTTTCTCTGTGGAACAAGATATTTTGAAAAAATAAATAAAAATTTATCACTATCTGCTTTTGTGTTCTGCTGAAGAAAAGTCATACAGGTTTGGAATTATATGAGGATGTAATTGTGTAGATTATTGTCATTTTTGTAATTATAAAATGTAATTTTTGGGTGAACATCCCTATAAATCTCTTTCTGATTCTTTAGAGCAGTGGTTCCCAAACAGGGGTCGGGGTCACACTAGGAGGCACACTGTATGATTTATAATATTTCTTTACGACTGTTGCTCGTCAGATTGTACGAACATGATCTCTACTATAAGCCATGTCACATCTCAGCGCGTTAAAAAAGGGTAAACATGAAGACTCCTCCAGAGATTTACATCATAAATCTGTGACATGTTCAGTGACTGCATGTGGAATAGAAATGATGGCTAGCAAACAAAAACAGCAGCGTTACTTTTGATCAAGAAAATGGAAAAAGATTGGGACCCACTTTATATTAGGTGGCTTTAACTACTACTATGTACTAACGTTTTAATTAATCATTTGACACAATGCACTTATTGTGTACATACATGTTTTTAAATTGTACTTACATTTTAAAAATACCTGCATGTAATTACGTCTGTAATTATTTCTGTAGTTACATTTGTAATTACACAGTTGGCACTTCCCTTACATCTAACCCTACCCTTAAACTTACTCATACAACCACACCTGTCCCTAACTCTACCCCTTTCCCACCTCAATATTAGCAAAAGTGCTTTGCAATACAATTTGAACACAGTAAGTACATTGTACTTATTTTTGATGTAAGTACATAGTGCTTTAAGGCACCTAATATAAAGTGGGGCCAAAGATTGTTTTTGATTTGATGGTTGCCATAGGAGAAGTCACACTGCAGGTGTGGTTGTACTTCCGGCATGATGTTGGGAAGTCACACATATTTATTTTAATATGAACATTGCGCTGTCACTTTAATTCAGCGCATCCAGCACAGCAAAAAATAGACTCGGCTGCAGAAACGATCGCCGCACTGCAATTGATTGGTTGCTAGGCAACGTGGGGGAGAGGACGCTGGCGTCGTCTGTTCGCCGCTTCTCCACCCACAAATCATGTTAATGTACTATTAGATTTAGATTTTATTTTATTTCCTTATGTTTGTGACTAGTCTAACAGTCAGAGCTACAATTGGGACTGTTGCTGATTGCTGGCAGCCACTGAGAGGACGTTGTTCCTTGTTTCGCCGTTTTCCACCGCTTCTAATGTTTACGTTTGAATTGCTGCGGTTGGTTCTGGTTTGGAGGACATTTGATGTTTCTCACCGCGCTGCTCACTGGTGGTCTCCCTTGGGCTTAAGCTGCATGGTGGCTGAAGTTTGCACCGGGCTAGCTTCATCTGGGCCATCGTAATCGGCGTCCGGCATGATGTTGGGATGTTCCGCTTCTCGGCTGCGCCGTTGTTCCGTCCTGCATTGTGGCCGTGGAGCGGCTTGGACTTCTGCGCCGACCCCGGTGTGTCCACAGAAGTCCCCGGAAAAAATTTCTGCCTCCTGCATGGTGCTGCGGCGATCCCCATCGTTTGAATCGTCATGAAGACCCATCATCTGGTCTTCAGCTGTCCTGCCTCGGCAGTATCATCAGGACACACTGCCGCTGGGGGAAATCTGAAACATGGAGTGGACCACAGTGTGCTGTGGAGCTAACAGAGACTTCCACCATCAGCTGTTTTCTGTTCACCATCAGCTCTGTTTCTGTTCACCATCAGCTCTGTTTCTGCTCACCATCAGCTGTTTTCTGTTCACCATCAGCTCTGTTTTCTGTTCACCATCAGCTCTGTTTTCTGCTCACCATCAGCTCTGTTTCTGTTCACCATCAGCTCTGTTTTCTGCTCACCATCAGCTCTGTTTTCTGTTCACCATCAGCTCTGTTTTCTGCTCACCATCAGCTCTGTTTTCTGCTCACCATCAGCTCTGTTTTCTGCTCACCATCAGCTCTGTTTTCTGCTCACCATCAGCTCTGTTTTCTGCTCACCATCAGCTCTGTTTTCTGTTCACCATCAGCTCTGTTTTCTGCTCACCATCAGCTCTGTTTTCTGTTCACCATCAGCTCTGTTTTCTGTTCACCATCAGCTCTGTTTTCTGCTCACCATCAGCTCTGTTTTCTGTTCACCATCAGCTCTGTTTTCTGCTCACCATCAGCTCTGTTTTCTGCTCACCATCAGCTCTGTTTTCTGCTCACCATCAGCTCTGTTTCTGTTCACCATCAGCTCTGTTTTCTGCTCACCATCAGCTCTGTTTTCTGTTCACCATCAGCTCTGTTTCTGTTCACCATCAGCTCTGTTTCTGTTCTGTTTTCTGTGTTGGTTGATTGTTTGTAGTATTCTATATTTTTACTTTTTATTCATTTTTTGTGTTATCCCCCCCCCCCCCCCCCCCTTTGTTGCACTTTGAGATTCTTCGGAATGAAAAGTGCATTATAAATAAAATCTATTATTATTATTATTATTAATACTCACTGCTCCTGGAACGGTTCGCCAGACCGTGTCCGCATGAAGTGCAATCCATGAACTGTAATCCATGAACATCGGTACGTAAAAAATATGCATCGCATACGCACTGCAAATGGAGTATGTGTGTTAAACAGGCATCACTTGCAGCAGCGCTACGGTCTACGGTCGTGCTCTGAAAGCTGCCACAGTTCACACCAATGCAACCAGACGGTGCGATGCATCATCTTGATAGCACAACGACTCTTTGTACTTCTGCCCAACTTCCGACTTTTCGGCTACTTTTGGTAGCTGGATATATATAATTTGTTGCTTCTAAATATGAATAAGGATACGGTTATTGATAAATCGAAGTGTTATTGTTGTTCTTATTCTCATTTAGTGGGGCTTAGGAACATTTTGGGGTAGCTTCAGCCCCTCTAAAATAGGCCTAACAACGTCCCTACACACCAAACGTAACCGCTCCGAATGTGATTCGAATGGGGGTTTCCGGCATAGGAGGTGGGCACGCTAACAAGGACGCTAAAATCCACAGCTGGTAGCATCATTTAGTAGCGAGCCTCTTGAGGCCAGGGTAGTGAGGTCAAAGTCCCTTTCAAGTAAAAAAAAAAAAAAAAAAAAAAAAAATATATATATATATATATATATATATATATATATATATATATATATATATATATATATATATATATATATATATATATATATATATATATATATATATATATATTTAAACTGTTTGCCAAACTCCCATTTAAATCTTTTATTTAAAAAATCAGCAACAAAATCTGACATGAACTGTCCCATAAATGT
Source organism: Pseudorasbora parva (assembly GCF_024679245.1). Lineage (NCBI taxonomy): Eukaryota > Metazoa > Chordata > Actinopteri > Cypriniformes > Gobionidae > Pseudorasbora > Pseudorasbora parva. Next base: position 8,701,233 of record NC_090186.1, on the reverse strand, counting down.
TGTTTCTTATGCTCAGATAGCATTAAAAATATATATTTTTCAGGCTAGACAATGTGCATTTCCATGCAAAAGTCTCAGGTTTCTTTCTTTTTTTTTTTTTTTTTTTTTTGAGTTTTTTTGCATAATATTTTTTATATATTTTGTAAGATTATTATTTGTTTTATGTTTATGTAAAAACTGTTATAAACAAAATATATAAAAGAGTCTCAGGTTTCTATGGGAACCAGAGCTTCTAACAGCAGCTGCAGTGACACAATGTCTCACAACGTCTCAATCAGCTCCCTAGTTCAGTAGTCAGGGCATTGATCAGGGAGTCAGCCCATTGACTTATGTCCTGATCAGTGCCCTGACTACTGAACTAGGGAGCTGATTGAGGCCCTGTCCACATGAAGCCAGCGCTTTCCCAATCCGATCTTTTTTTCCCCTCGTTTCAAGAAATATCTGCGTCCCCACGAGATTACAAAAATGGGCTAAAAACGATGTAGTTTGCATGCCAGGACAGTGTGTGGCCCTGTAATTCTGTCACAGAAATACACTAAAAACGGAGAAGAAGAGTTGTGGCTAGCAGGGGTATAGCAGTGTTCGGAGGTGAGGCAAAATTTCACAATAAAATAACAATAAATACATTTGCTACTTAACATATGTGTTTTATTAATGCCTACACCTACCCCAAACCAAAACATACCCTTACAACAATGCAGATACGGTAATTAAATGACGCGATATTGATGTGTGCATGCCCAGTGCCCGTAGTTGTATCCCTTAACTCTTTTACCGTGCTGGACGTAGTGTGATGACATCACCGTTTCAGAAAATATACGGATTCGCTGTACACACGAAGACGGAAGATGATCATTTTCAGATTTATCCGCTTTGGGACCCGGTTTCGAAAAATATCGGATGCAATGCTTCTAAAACGCCGGATCCGTGTGGACGAAACGCTGATACGGTACAAAATTTATACGTATACAGCTAAACGCGTCTCCGTGTGGACGGGGCCTGAGACGCACGCAATGATTTTACCAGTCAGCAATATTTTACTTAACCCTCTATAGTACAGTGTTGCCTCCAGGCAACATAGTCTATTTTAGATTATTCTTAATCAAATGAAACACATATGTATTGTTCAAACCTATCCCCGGGAAGAAGAACTCAAATATTAATCAATGAAAGTGTAAAAAAATGGGTCACATGACCCACAGAGGTCCATTTTGTGTCCTGTTTCAGTCATGTGCACAGGTCACATTGCTCCATATTTTCTCCAATGAAAATGGCATTTTTTTTACAAATTTCCTCTCCAGATAATCACCCAAAAAAATTAGTCACTTTCACTGGTTAGTAAAAAAGTATTTTTAAGAACTTTATATTATATATCATCAAATGTTTTTGAGTAAATAACAAAAAACTTTGTTGCCTCAGGGCAACATTGTACCACAATGGAATCGCATTAGGCCATACCATACACACTAGGTTGGATACAAATACAGCATATTTGTAAGGAAAAGAGTTATAATTATCTAAATATATTTGCATTTTGCACAATATTGTAATGCATGTATAAAAATAGTAATACACATACTATAACTGCATATTATGATCTGCACATTTTCTATAGCACTCAAAAAAGGTATAAAACACAACTGATGGGGGTGAGGATGAGGTGTCATGTGATGAGAAAGATGAGGCCATAGTGACAATCCAGCAGAGAGAGAGTGAGGGTGAGATTGAAGATGGACATGAGGATGAAGATGGTTATGATGATTTGATATGATAACTTGATGTGATAACTTGATATGATAACTTGATGTGATGGCTTGATGTAATGGTTTGGTAACATGTGTGTTCCACGATGGTACAATGTTGCCTGAGAGCATCAGCTGAATTTGAAATGTTACTTTTTATTAGGGCCCAAGCCTTGAAAGGGCGCAGAGCCCTATTGTTCTTCTAAGGACAATTTAGCTTTTTCGACTATTCGGGCACTTTCGGGGCCCTTATCATGCTTGAAAACTCTTGAAACTTTGCACACACATCGGAATCTGCGGCCATCAGGGCCGGGCTGAGGCTGGTACCTGGGCGTGGCAGGGGGGCTCGACAGCGCCCCCTAAAGTGGGGTCTGAAAACATGGTCTATAAATCAAACACACTTGCACGCACATGTATGAAACTCGGTACACATATAGAGCTCATCGGGCCGAACAACTTTCGTGCTCTAAGTTATGTGTCAGCCCAACAGGAAGTGAGCTATTATGGGTTGTTCGGAAAACGCATGCTCTGGAATTTGCGATACTCCTCCTAGACGATTCCCCCGATCAGCACCAAACTCGTCAGCATGAAGTCAAGACACTGAGGATGCTAAATTGCGAGCAACTTTTTGATATCTCAAACGGCTAGGCTGTGGCGAGGAGACGAATTTATGGCGAGAAAAGGGAAACAGGAAGTGTGTTATAACTTCTGCATTCATTAATTCATTTTGATGAAACTTCAGCTGTGTGTTCGTTGTAAGAGGCTGATCACATGGATATGACTTTTGTGAGTCAAAGTTATAGCGCCACCAACTGGCAGCAGGAAGTGTGTCACTTTCAAAATGCTTTGAAATCACCATCTTATTTTTACCCGATTTACTTCAAACTTCATCAGTATAATGTCAAAACATAGCAGATATAAAGCTGGTAAGCACTTCCTGATATTGTATATACTGTTGCCACGGCAACACATCAAACTATAACATTTTTTTTCGCTCCTTTTGAGACTCTTAAAATGCTTCAAATTACATGAAACTCAACACACACATCAAACATGCTGTCCAGTAGATATGGGCAAAGACTTAAAAACGGGCATGGTTGAGGAGCTCAGTAGCGCCATCTTTTAACAAAAGTAATGCAATCTTTTGTCAAAAGTGGGGGGGTTAGTTTTATCTTCAGTCACCAAACTCTGTATATATATTGTTCTCTTTGAGCCGAACAACTTTCTAATTTACAGTCATTAGCTCCGACGAACAGAAACTCAGATATTTAGGGCTTAAGGTGTGAGGACCTCACTGTAATTGCTAAAACCATCATTTTTCTTTTCCCAAATGAATTACATTTTTGAGGGCCTAAACACGCATGAAAACTCATGATACTTTGCACACGCATCAGAAGTGGTGAAAACATACATCTGATATGGGTTTCAGAATTAGGTGTGGCAAAATGGTTCGATAGCGCCACCTACAAAATTTAAATTAAGCGCCATTCACACTATGTTTCATGTATGAGTATGAAAATTCGGTAGACGCATTCAGCAGCCCAATACCTACAAAAAAGACCCAAGGCGCCAAATCTGAAAAACCAACAGGAAGTGAGATATTTTGAATTTTCTTTGGTAAATTGGTGCAGTTTTTGCCATTGCCAGACGTTGTATTTTAACAAACTCCTCCTAGAGATTTAATCATATCAACATCGTATTTGCACAGTCTAATCTAAAGGCCTTTGTGGTGTTAAATTGGGAAGATCTTGAGTTTTCCCTGAAGGGTGTGTCCGTGGCGGCCTCACAAATGTTGATGTTTCGCCATGACACAGGAATTTGTTGTACCTCAGGCATACAATGTCCGATCTGCCTCAAACTTCACATGTTTGACAAGAGTCCTGGCCTGAAGACATCTACATTCCAATATTCAGTCAAAGTTATAGCGCCACCAACTGGCAGCAGGATGTGTCACTTTTTGAAAAAAATTTAAATCACTGTCTTACTTTCACCCGATTTACTTCAAACTTCATCAGTATAATGTGAAAACATGACAGATATAGACATACGAATGGATTCCTGATATTTTATAAACTGTTGCTATGGCAAAGTGTCATTTTAATTATTTTTTTGGGTGTTTTTGAGACTTAGCATGCTTGAAATTGTGTGTGTGTGTGTGTGTGTGTGTGTGTGTGTGTGTGTGTGTGTGTGTGTGTGTGTGTGTGTGTGTGTGTGTGTGTGTGTGTGTGTGTGTGTGTGTGTGTGTGTGTGTGTGTGTGTGTGTGTGTGTGTGTGTGTGTGTGTGTGTGTGTGTGTGTGCGCGTGTTTTCTATACATGGTTTTACAGAAGGTCATTCTGTTTTTGAAAAGACACATGTCTTAAAATTAATTATTTACTGATAAAAATCAAATTGATTTAAAAAGTAAATTTCACATGATTTTCTAGTTTATAAGTTGTCTGGGTATCACCAGACCAAGCTCAATTTAATATTTGATCAATGAGCATTATTTGAATGACTCTGTATGCAATTGGATAGTCAACTAAACAGACTACTAAACTCGCCAATAGCGTGCCAGGTGAATAAGTTAGTCTGTGATTTGTTCCCGCAAAAGTGTAACAGAAGCAGTAGAAATGAATGTACAGGTTTTCAGACTGTGTTGCAGGGCGAAGTCAAATCGCTGGCAGATCAGGCTGGGTTTACCCAGTCAGTCTAAGTAAATTTTATAATAAAGTTTATAATAAACTTCCATAAAATTTAGACGCGCATCTTACTCTTACCTGACACTAATATTAAAATCATTGCTGCAGTTTCTGTGATTTGGCTCCAATTGGTAATTTTGTAATTAACATTTTTTTATTGGATGCTACAAATATTGAAATGAAAGCATGCTTAATTGCATAAGATTGTAAACAGCTAAGGTAGGTCAAAAACACATGAAGAGAAGTGTTAGGATAATACAATATCACCATTCGGACGGTATTCTGCGCTCATTTAAAATTGATGTGACATCATCTGACATGAAACTGATTCATTAAATTGAATTGATCTCATAGATGTGACTGTTGTGGTTCGTAGTCATAGCAGCACCAACTGCTGCAGTTAATGTGGTGAATCCAACTTCATTTGTAGGGCACTAACAATATAGTTTTATATAATTCGTTTAACAATTGTGTTAATAAAATAAAAAGACCATGAATTAAATACTGGCCTTCTGGACTTACAAAATTTTGAGCTGCAAAAGATAACTTTGCACATATTTGAAAATTAGCTATTATATCATATTACATTAGAATTCATCTATATTTAAATTCCATCATGGGAGTGGCTTGTGGTCATAGCAGCACCAGCTGCTGCGGTAAATGTGGCATATTTGAGCGATTTTAAAATACTCTCCTGTTTAAATGCATATTGCCTGTCTTGCACAATTTGCCTGAAGCCACCGGCTTGGGCCCGTCATCGCTGCTCGCAGCTTTAATTAAATATGAAATTTGTAATACATTATAAACTGGATAAATGTGTTTGTTCAGGTCTCTGGTTAAAGAAATGGATTTTTTTTCAATAAATATATACATTTTTCTACATGAAAACGTAAAATGTTTCGTTGTTCATTTATAGTTATTCCTGTAGCTACATATAACGTGTAAAAATGACACTGTAAAATAGTGTTACCAAAACTAAGCTCTAAAATGTTATCAGGTAGAAATTGTGAGTAAAAAATATTGTGTTTAATCACACTGCAAAAAATGCTTTTCTTACTTAGTATTTTTGTCTTGTTTCTAGTCCAAACCTCTAAAAATTCTTAAAACAAGAAGTATTTGTCTTGTTTTGGAGAAAAATAACTAAAAATTAAGAGAGTTTTTGCTTAAAATAAGCAAAATAATCTGCCAATGGGGTAAGCAAAATAATCTTAATGCAAACGCAAAACGATTATTTTGCTTACCCCACTGGCAGATTGTTTTGCTTATTTTAAGCAAAAAATATTTATTTTGTGTAATTTTTTTCTCAAAACAAGACAATATTTTTTTTACTTGTCTATTAAATTTTTCTTAATGTAGGATTTTTTTGATATTTTGACTAGAAACAAGACAAAAATACTAAGTAAGAAAAGCATTGTTTGCAGTGCATTATCCAGTAAATCAGAATAAACAATAAACTGAAGTCATGGTTCCTTTGAATGATGTTATGGACAACAACAACATTTTTGCCTCGGAGTCACTGCTTTAGTGAATTATTGCATTTGTTTTAAGGAACAGTTTTCTAATGTAATGTAATGTAATTACTTGGCACAAGCACACAATTTGAAATGGTTTCAAAACAAGGATTTTGGAGCACTTCTGATAATAAGGAGAAATGACATTTGGTAGATAGGGTTTAGGTTAATGACTCTGGTCAGGACTCTTCTTCTGCTATTCATCATTTTAATGGTTTCTCGGTAGCTAGTTATGCACAGATCCATTATGAGTGGACACATTAATAAATAACAATGAATTCAGCTTTGTGTGTAAGAAAAATGACTAGAAAAAATGTGTGAATAGTGGGTTAAAAGGCACTGAAAGTCACTAAATGAGAGCACAACAATTAAGAGTAATTTATTTATTTTAGTTTATCATAATTATCTTGCAGATGCTGTTCAGGAGATTTGGTTTCTGCTGATCGTTAAACCCATTTTGAACCTTGAGACCCTTCCGTGGAGACATCCTTTGCATAGGTAGACCAAGAACAAGAGAACACTTTTGTCAAGAGAACACTATCCTGCTGTGCTCCTTGCTTTTTTGATTACTTGTTTGCATTCATTTTTAAAGAAGTGAATGCATAAGTGCAGTATCCAGCTACACTTCTTTCTGTTATCGCTGCAATCACAGCAATACCCTCCTTCTCAAAGTAGCATCACTGAGAAAGACAGTCTTTCCCCTTTCAGCTCTTTGTGTCTACACAAAAAGAGTGTGAGAGAAAGAAAGAGAATCAGTGGATCAGAAAGAAGTTGAGGCTGGTGTATTATTTCACTTGTGACACTTCAAATGAATGCAGATGGTGGTTGGGTAAAATTACAACAAAGTGTGGATGTCCCTTTTTTCTCAGGTCTGTGACTGATATGTGGATAGGATGTGTAACAATGAGCCTGCTGGTCCTGAGAGTCTCTGTCTCTCTAAAAAAAGTTTTTGTCAATAAAAGGCTTGCCGTTCAGAGCCATGGCACATTGTAAGTGCACATGCTCAGGTCTCAGGCTTAGTGCTCCTGTGGGAAGATGGTATCAAAGAAAGCAAAAATTAAAAAAAAAAAAAAAACATTTTCCTTATTATCCGGTGCATTCCATATTCCATAAGTGTAGTGTCCAGTCAGGTATATCCTTTAGGCCCACGTGAAATCTACTCAGGCTCAGAAAGCTTGGCAGATTTCCACAGAATTGGTTCAACGGAAAATCATAATAATCATATTTTTTTTTTAAGATACACCTAGATCATTTTTAATAACATGTTAAAATTGTCACTTCTTGAGGGTGAGAAAAATGCGCCAATTTTGTGTGCCCCTTTAAATGCAAATTAGCTCTTTCTAAAAAAGGGCGGTGTTAGCAGCTCTGATTACCTCATGCAGACTCGCACCAGAAACTGTTCAGCCTTTTTTTGTTCAAACCGCAGTCTGACACTGATGGAGAGACTCAAGAAGAAGTTACGAAAGCAAAAGGGCGTTTCTTTATGGTTAGTGTGTGAATTTATGTAGCTGATGTGGAGATAACAATCTTCAAGTCATAAATAACCATATTCTGTCCTGAAAATCTATAAATCGCTTGTGTGGGAACTGTTAGACGCACAGAGAAAATGCTGCATGACAACAGAACATTTATAGTTTAGTTTAATTACGGTTATAACACAGTAATGTAAATGTTAGGACATCCTACTGAATTCCATGGTTTTCTGTATCAGTACATAAAATAAATCATCTGGTCCTTGGCATGTCTTAATTTGGAAAATAAAACCTCAGATTAACAACAACACATGACCTATCGCACCATGTCATTATTTATTTAGCAGAAATAAAGCCAAAATGTAAAAGCCACTGGGTGACAAACTTAGGAGGCTAAGTATTGGTCAGGCACTGCTAATTTAATGCCTTTGATTAACTGATCATCAGCAAGTGTGATCACCTCTATAAAAGCAGAGGTTTTGGCAGTTTGCTGGTCTTGTAAACACAGTGCCAAATAGGAAAGACATCAGCAATGATCTTAGAGAAGCAATTGTTGCAGCCATCAATCTGCAATCAATCAAGGCCATTTCCAAATAATTTAAAGTCCATCATTTTAAAGTGAGGAAGATTATTCACAAGTGAAAGACATTCAAAAAAGACACCAATCTTCCCATGAGTGGACGTCCCAGCAAATTCAGGCCAAGATCAGATGGTGTAAGGCTCAGAAAAATTGCAGACAACCCAAGAACTACACCTCACACTCTACGGGCCTCAGTTAACATGTTAAATGTTAAAGTTCATGACAATATAATTAGAAAAAGATGGGTCGGATGGCATGTTTGGAAGGGTTGCCAGGAGAAAGCATCTTCTCCCTAAAAAGCATGGCAGCATGGCTTAGGTTTACAAAGTTGCATTTGAACAAACCTGAAGACTTCTAGAACAATGTCCTTTGGACAGATGAGACCAAAGTGGAGATGCTTGGCCATAATGCACAGCACCAAGTTTGGTGAAAGCCAAAACAGCATACCATTGCAAACATCTCATACAAAACATCAAGCATGCTAGTGGAGGGGTGATGATTTTGGGCTTGTTTTGTAGCCACTGGACCTGGGCACCTCAGTTATTGAGTCGACCATGAACTCCTCTGTATACCAAATTATTCTAGAGTCAAATATGAGACCTGTCTGACAGCTAAAGCTTGGCTAAAATTGGGTCTTGCAACCGGACAGTGATCTGAAGATCATCAGCAAATCTACTAGCCTAGAAATCTAGACGCACCCTAGCGGCAGCAAATTTAATCTGCCCGCGAGTGTCGTCTAGCAACTCTCAATACCCTTCTGAGCTGTATTCCCCTAACTCTTGCCGGGCCAATCACATTGTGTATAGAGTCGGTGGGCGGGGCCATAATGACGACGGCCGAGTTGCGTTTGCATGCTACTAGTAAACACAGAAACTGGCGAACGGCGGTCTTTCGAATCAGCTTTGACCGCGACTCTGGAAGACTTGGAGTTAAGCTTTTCTCTGAGAAAAGAACAAAGAACGGCACTGAAGTCATTCTTAAAAAGGGAAGATGTGTTCGGAGTTTTGTCGACCGGATCAACAAGCTCTGTTTCACCTTCGTTGCTGTGGTTGGTTGTAGCGCTATCCTATCGCGTGCAGAGGGAGTTTGAAAGACAACCGTTTATCCGCCCCTCGGATTGAGCCCTGACAATGGTGAGTTTCCAGACCAAACATCTTGATGTGGGTCTGGCTTGTCAGGCTACAAATCTACAACAGAATGGCTGAAAAAGAAAAGAATGAAGGTGTTGCAATGGCCCAGTCGATGTCCAGACCTCATCCTGACTGAAATGCTGTGACAAGAGCTGTGCATAAACAGATGCCCACAAATTGAAGCAATGTGGTAAAGAGTGGATCAGAATTCCTCCAGAATGATGTGAGTGATAAATCATGCAGAAAATTATTAATTTAAGTTTGTGCTGTTAAAAGTGGATCTACAGGCAATTGAATGATAGGGTGTCCTAACTTTGTCATCCATGGCTTTTCCATCTCAACTTTATTTCCGCGTCATGTGTGGTCATGTGCAGGTTTTAATTTCCAAATTTTAAGACCTGCCAAGCACTAGATGATTGTTTATTATGTCCTGATACAGAAAACCATTAAATTCAATAGGGTGTCCTAACATTTTCACATGACTGTATGACTGTATATAAGTTTAGGACATGCTATTGCATTTGTGTTACGCACTGTATTTCAATAAATGTGAAAATACGAATGCAACAGCTTGAGCAGACTCCCAAATGTGCTCTACTACAACAAGTCTTCCTCTTCTCAACATGGCATCACCCCGTTTTTTGCGTGTTTCCGGGGGCAGGGTTTATGGAAATGTTAGGGTATATGTGATGTCACTATCCTGAGAATTAGCTCAATGTTGTTGTCCCTAACAGCCATTTGTTGTAGTCCTGAAAAAGTGATTTCTGTAAAAGTAAATATCTCTCTTTGCATTGAACTTTGAGCATCGTGACAGCAACATTACACACTAACTAAAGCTAAAAAAGGGAAATCATAATCACCCCCCTCTTTAAAGGAACCGTATGTAAGAGATGTATTTCAATTAATCATAAAATGGACTTGATATGTCACTAGACATTAAGAACAACAGTTTTGTCCACTGACAATAGTAGTCCGGCCAGGATATTGTCATTTAAAAGTTGTTGTTGCAGCCCTCAACTGATGTTGATGATGTCATGTTGTGTTTTGGCCTGAAGCTCCGCCTTCCACCTATCGACCAATCACAAAGTCAGTAGTGTTTCGACATCCAGGTTGCCAGATCTGCTCCAGTTACCACAGCTGCAGCTACAAATGTTCCTGCTGATCCTGCAGCCGATCTGGCAACCTCGAGTCAGGGGGAGGGGGAGAGGGGAGACACCGCTCTACAGTCATTTGAAAGTGATTGCATTACCAGTTTTGGCCACAACCTTACATATACTTCCTTTAAATATTTTGGTTATTTAATAATGCATTGAGTTACCTCCAATTAGAGTTACCTACAGTTTAACAACTATTATTATGTTAAAATCCTTTCAACAGATTTTCCCTATAGAAAAAAACAGTAACGTAAAGACGGTGAAAAATATTTCTCATCCCTCAGCATTGTTTTTAATCAATCTTCTTTTTAATAAACTGGCTCAAAATGGTCTGTGTTTATGAATCATCTGCACACTTCTTTGTACCACTCTCAAGGGGATGCTGGGAAGAAAGATGGAAATGGGTGTGACTGGGTTCCCATGGTTCCATTTATTACGTGGTATATAGAAGAGCCTCAGGCTTCTACTGCATTCATGAGTTGCTCAGCAGACAACGTCTGATTCTTATTGATGTCATAAAAGAAGCGTGAGAGCATCCACCATCCATCAATATCTCTTTAATACTGCCCGTATTCAACAGTGAATGGTTCAGCCAAGTCTCATGCTTAAATTTTAGGAGCATGTCAGCATCACAAAGACTAATGTTTGACATTGTCAAATGTCAAACTAATGTTTGACATTGTTTGACATAGTTTGACATTGTCAAACTAATGTTTGACATTGTCAAATATTTAATTATTTATTTGTTTATTTGTTTGTTTGTTTATGTATTTAATAACTAAGAAACTGAATCCGTATTATATTGTTACTTATGCTAACTAATGGGACCTTGTTGTAAAGTTTTAACAAAATTTGTGAATGTGCTGTTCCATTTCAGAATTATATAAATATATATTATTACAAAAGCCTGACTCTTCATAATCAAACGCCCCAAAAACGATTTAATCTACATTCAAAATCTCATTGTCAATAATGTAATTGTCATATTGTCACAATTGCCTTAGCGTTTAAAACATATTAGTTTTCCATTATAGTAAAAAAATAAATAAATCTTTGTTTAATAAAAATATAATGATAATAACAATAATAATTGCATGAATATTTATGAATATTGCATTTCAAAGACTAGATTTAGATTTTTTTTAAATGGACCATACGGGAATACTATTTTATTTATTTATTTATTTACTACATTATGAACATTTGATTTCTATACACTACATAAAAAATAGAGAACACAGCATATAGAGCACAAGGTAACAAATGCCTCTATTTTTGCGTAAAAATCTAAACTTAGTAAGGTGAATATATAAGTACACTGTATGTACTGCAAGTATAGTATTGTATTGAATATTGAATGTCTGTATATTAAAAAAAAAATACTCTAGTACCAATACAAAAGCCCAAAAGGTGAAAGAAAACTCTAAATGAAAAGTATGTCAGTTACAATACACTCAAAAAAGTTTCGGTAGAGATTCGCAAACACTTTAGATTAGGGTTCAATTCTTACTATTAACTAGTTTATTAGAATGCATATTAATATGATATAAGCTGTTTATTAGTACTTCTAAAACATATATAAATGTCTTATTCTGCATGACCATATTCTGCATTCTTTATCTTACCCAAATACCAAAATTTAAGAATGACCTTACTATTAATAAGCAGTAATTAGGAGTTTATTAAGGAAGAACCTCTTAATCTAAAGTGTGATCTGAGATTTTTTCTGCCTCATCATCACGTCTTCATGCTGGGTCTGGCCTGAGGACTTCATCCACATCACGGGCAATGCTGTCAAAGGGGAAAACCCTCTGGTGTGATGACTGTGTTGTAGTTTTTTAACTGTTTCCGCTCATGTTTAGCATTTTGTAGCACAAGTGTATATCACATCGCAGAATGTGTTTAGTGAGTGAGAATGTTTTAAGAGTGCATCAACGGTGTCTGGCTGCCTGAACTTGTTTAAGGTTTTACAGAAAGAGTGATTTATTTGACAAATCAGTTTAGAATTTGCTTCAGAGAATGGAGTTTAGTGTTTTAGCAATTGTGAAAAACTTGGCCATTCTTCAATATAAATGAAAACGCGGGAGTGGCATGAACAGCCAGATGGTGCTGTTGCCAAACTAAAGAAATGCTAACCTTCTTCTTTCCTTCCATTTTCAGCTTCAGCAAATGAAGTAGAGCAGGAGCAGTGTTCACCTTGGATCTATCCTTTTAGTATACGGTACCTTTAAATATACAAACACTGACCCAACTCCTCAATCTTCACCAGAGCTGTGGTTTGAGCTGGTAATTGGGTAATATTATAGTTGAGGTCTCCATTGATGTCCATTGTTGACTGTTATTATATAAGGTACACACTTAATTATTTTAAAACTAGACATATTCTCTTTATTTTGTAATCTACGTTCCGTTATTGTTTTTGTATTTTGTTTTTCTCTCACTGTTATTTTGTCTAAATTCTGAACCCCGTCACCTTTGCAGGTGTTCCAGCTAGAGATTGTATATCATTTGTTGTTATTCCCTAGAACCATATAACTGACAAGGTGGCATTATGCCATATAGCAGAGATTTAGGAGACAATCTTGTCAGCCTTATCCAAACTCACATCAAGGTCTAAGTAAATATAGGCACAGGATGAGATGAAGCAGTGTCCCTAAGGAAATGTATATTCTAGATTAGATCAGACTGTGGGGTTATCTTAATGTTTGGGCAAGTTATATACATAATTTTCAGTTTTGTGCTATATCAACAAAAAAAAATATGTTTCTGCTTATATTGGCAATGCATGAACAGATAAAATATATACCTTCAATGCAATGTAAGTAGATTTTGTAAGTGCTTTTCACAATGCACATTGTTTTAAAGCCGCTAAATGCATTCAGCAATAAGACTTCAGTGTAAACACCCACTGCTGTGATTGGCTGCTGTGAGACTTCAGTGTAAACGCCCACTGCTGTGATTGGCTGCTGTGAGACTTAAGTGTGATCGTCCACTGCTGTGATTGGATAAAATATTTGCATATGAAATAGCTAAATATTACATTTATAACTCTCTTGAAAACTTTTAGCACATTTCATGAAGTGTTGATTATAGCATTATATGTTAGAATTATATGATTATTACATGAAAGGTCGCAGTGATGAGCATTGTAGCCGATCACAGACATGTTGAGCGCATGAATGCAGTGACCTAGACTCATTATTAAAACTTGATTTATGCACACTAATGAAAGCTTTCTTCATAACTAACAGTGCAATCACAATGGAAATAAGAGATTTGCTGATTTTTGGCGTGAGTCCAGAACTTAGTTAGCCTGACAAGCCAGACTCTGAACCTCTGCACGCGATAGGATAGAACTACACCAACCAGAGCAACGAAGGTGAAACAGAGCTTGCTGATAGATTAAACATTTACCGTATCCGGTCGCTTAACTCCGAACACATCTTCCCTTTTTAAGAATGACTTCAGTGTCGTTCTTCGTTCTTTTCTCAGAGAAAAGCTTAACTCCAAATCTTCCAGGATCGCGGTAAAAGCTGATTCGAAAGACCGCCGTTCGCCAGTTTCTGTGAAGCACGCAAACGCAACTCGGCCGTCGTCATTATGGCCCCGCCCGCTGACTCTATACATGATGTGATTGGGCCGTCCAGATTGTGAGGAATACAGCTCAGACGTGTATTGAGAGTTGCTAGACGACACTTGCGGGCAAATTAAATTTGCTGCCGCTAGGGTGCGTCTAGATTTCTAGGCTAGAACTTAGTCGCTGATAAACTCACGCTGTTTGATTGACAGCTCCAGCGATTGCAAATGGAGCATTCTTTGATCGCTTTCTATATAATTGAATCACAATTTAAATAACAGATTATTTTTTTATCCTACTAAGATAAACAATGAAGTTGACCATTTAATTGCTGGTTTGATTTACTTACACAAAGAACATCTGACTGTACATGAATCATTACATATCAGAAATCACTGGTCACAGTTCAGGCATTAACATTAACAAGGTCACTTACATGTTAATCCATATCGTAAAAATCTTTTAGCAAAGCCTATGCCTAGTTTACCAAGGAATCCATAGTGAAATGTGTAGAATACAAATAAATAATGCTCAACTGAGACATTCATATTGTTGAAAATAAATAAGCACATTCCTAGCATTAGGATCTTTGGAAGGTAAAGTTATTTGTAGTCCATCCTGTCTTGCTGTTTTCTCCTCGTCATCTCACTAACACGCCAGTGGGCGGGGCCAAAGTTGCAATGATGATGTAGGCGTTGATTTTCTTCTGCAGAGGCAGTTTTCAGTTCTGAAACTTACAGGATATTATTATAGTATGATGACCTCTTTTTCTCAGTTCATGATCCCTTTTAAATAATTTAATTCCAGAAAATGTATTTAAATAATTTGGCTTTAGAAATACAGTGACAACATAAATGCACATTAATGCAAAAAAATTAAATATAAATATAAGTGGGATTTATTTTTATTTTTATAAAGCACCAAATAGCCTCCATGAGCGGCCTTCTACCTTTTTTCTGCCTTTTATGCATTGTTGTGATTGACACATGGGTTTGTTAATGATTATTCCATGTTTCCATTGCTGTACCTCCGTGAGCTAGTAATAATAGTTCTCGGAACGTGCCACAGTAGCCCATATTGGCCTGTTTGCTCCCTTAAGCTAATCCCTCCTGAAAAAGAGTTCCGCTCCACAGCAAACTGTGCGCCTGCCGCCCTCCCTCCTTCTCTCTTGCGGCAGGACTGACATGAGGGAACACATCCCATTAGCCGCCTACGCTTGCTCTTCTCCTCATGGATAAACCAGCTGCACACCACCTCCAGTGCACCCCCAAACAATGGCACTCAGAAGGCACATTCCTCTCTATTCATATGTTATGTAGCCTCATAACGCCGACCGTACATGTCTCCATTCTCTGCTTAATCATTGTTCAATATAGCCAGGCTTCCTCTGGATTGCTCGGGCAAAGCCTAAACAAGTCCTGTCATATGATGACTTAAGTCTTGCTTATCATACACCTGCCCTCAGACTGTCATGGTTGGTGGGACTGATAGTAAAGCCAAACACCATTTCCTGTAAAGCCAATGGATCCCGGAGAGAGTAGGAGGATGTTATAATTGAGCTAAGGCTGAGCAGAAATATGATATCTGCTGTAACACTATCTTCCCAAAGTACAATGCGGCGATATAAGAGATTGTTGTCATCAGGGGAGGCAATTAAACATAAAGAGGGAAGAAAAGAAATAGGTGAAATTAACTACGGTATAGGCAGAATCGGTGGAATCAAAGCTCCCCTGGGAGGAAACTGACTCTACTTCAAATGCTGGTTTCAACTGGTATATGGCACTGGCATTAGCTTCCTCTTAAAGGGATAGTTGACTCCAAAATTTGCATTTTACAAACTGTTACATGTCTTTTGAAAAAACCCTCAAGCTTCTGAATGGTAGTATAAATGTAGCATGAAGTAAATGTCGAGGTTAATTTAAGGCTTGAATTTTTAATTCCATCATACTAGGTGATTGTGCCGCTTTTTAATTTATTTTTTATTTATTTCACACTTAAATATTTTGGACCCCACACTGTAAAAAAAAAAAATTGTTGTTGTAACCTGGTTGCCTTCAAATTTTTAGTTTATTGAAATTAAAAATTTGAGTTGATACAATAAAGGAAATTGGTTGTATCTGAACCACATAAAAAAATTGATAAATCATGAAAATAGGACAATTCGGCATGTTTCCCTCTGTCATCACAAATAAAACAATAATTTAAAACCTTTTAATAATATTTTAATAAAGGTTGTCAATTCTCAAAAATGTTCATTGTATTAACTCAAATTTTTTATTTCAATGAACTCAATTTTAAGGCAACCATGTAACTTATTTTCTTGTATGGACAATAACAGCTGACGCATGTTCTGCAGAAGAAAGAAAGTCTTACAGGTTTGGAACAATGTGAGGGTGATTAAAATAGGACATATTAGACCCGTGTGAACCTAAAAGTGCTGGCAGATTTGTGTCAATAGGCCACAGCAACGGGCCAAATGTCCTTGTTGCTGTGAATCACTGTGTTCTTATGTGTTCTTATTTAAATCGAATCATCAGGGTCGGAGGTTTATAGGCACACACATGAAACAAGCACACATGCTCCATAGAAACCAAAAACAGGAGAGTATTTTGATTTGGGCCGATCCCTTCTCGTTCAGTCTTTTTTTTCAGGATTACCAAAGCCATTGCCTGATTGAGAGAAAAATGTTAACAAGTATGGGCAGGCGGTCTGACCCTCCACTGATTTCTGGGCACACACAGGTGTGGTGATATACAGGAAACTATCTAACAGCGAACAAAAGATCCAAATGCAACCCCAAGGCACGAATGCATCTGCATTCAGGAACACATTGTTGGCGTGCACCATCCATGGCTGACAAACCTGCAGTGTATAGCTTTCAAATACCTGAAGCGTTGCACTGTTTACCCACTGTTGGTACCGAATGGATGCATAATGCTTAATTATTATTAATACGGTCTTCATTAATATTCCCTGGAGGTCTTTAAAGGCAAACAATGCAACAATGAAAGGCACGTACAGGATGCCAGCCGTTATAAAGCACCGTACAATTACGATTATCATGATGGGAAACAATCAAACTTGTCAAGAGCTTTTAATACCCCGTTCTTTGTCGATGCTTCCTGCTGGTCACCCAGTCCCCGTGCTGGGACATGCTTGCGTAAGAGCGGCACCCTTATCGGGGCCTATCTACCAAAGCCGGCCGAGTGACAGCAGGAGCATGTACAGTGGAGGGCAGATAAAGGCGGTGCTGTTTAAATAAAGAACGGCGGCAGTAAAGTGGGCTCAGAGGAAGGCCGCATTCTGCCTCCAGTACAATGGAATCATTCTTCAGACCTGGGGACAGAATAATATTGCCCTTCTGAAGCGGGTGGCACAGGAAAAGAGGGAGCCTCGAGGGAGTTACCCAAAACTCTCTGGCTTTATTTACAGCCGTCCGGTCACTGGCGTACCGCTGGCACCCACGGGAGGGCTGCAGAATCAAAAGCGCTGCATGACAAAACACCCTGGCTTCGGATAATGGGCCTTGACTCTGGAAATCTTTTCTCAAGGCCTCGCAAGTGTGGCAGAGGAATTGTGCTGCAACAGGATCTGTTAATGGATTTACGGCTATGTGGCGTTTGTTTGCTTAGAGATTGGTTTTTATTGAGGAGTGCAGATGTACAATGGCTAGCCGAAGATGTCCTTGTAGGCTTGTGTTTGTGCGCATAGTGATTCTCAATTGATTTGAACACAATAAATCTTCTGATTTCCATGGGTGAGAATGGCAGTACAGGACTGTGACCAATGGATGGCGCTTATCCCTGATAAAGTAGGCTTGTCATAAATGCTATAAAGACTGTCAGTGAAAGCTAAGTAGCTGTGTGATCATTCTTTTAAACCACAGAAAAACCACAGATCAGAATCAGTTCAGAGGGTGTAGACAACACACATGATGAGTGTGCTCTACGTGATTAACAATTTACTGTTAGACCATCTGTGACTAATCAATTTACATGAAATGTTGATGTGCAACCTGTAAATGGTCACCATTGTAGACAAAATCCCACCGCATTCTAGACTGTATTTGTCAATATTGTTTTACCATACCATGACTACTTAATGACATGACAAAAAAAACTTTCTATATTTCTCATTCTATATTTGTATTTATTTCTTTTTGCCACCACAGGTGTCTTGCTGTCTCCGAGCCAGAGGTGAAAATGAATGCTAGTTCAGTGGAGGTGTGAAACTGTTTCTTCACACTGATAATGAATTCTGCCCCATAGTGATTAAAAGAGGTTCTGAATACCCAGATGATCTCTGCGTGTGCTTTACACTCATAATGAATGTGATGATGATATGTTGCCTTAAGGCTTCTCCCCCAACCCAGAACAGGATTCATAATATCTGAGCACTGCCATGAAGTTTCCATGATTCTGGGCTCTTATTTAGCCTGCTTCGTACTATATTAAACCTTGTAGTGACACTTTAAATTAAATAAGGTATATTATGACATAACAATCAACATCAGCATTTAAATAGGGTAATTAAAATGAATAAATAGGGTAATTAATGTGTGCAATGTCTATGTACAAATTAACATTAATAATTATTCTCATCATAAAACACAATATATGGAAAAATAAAACTTTCATTTTATTTGTAAAAAACAATTAATTTTAATGAATGTTATTTATAATATACTGGATAATGTTCATTTATACTTCATTTATAAGAAATTAACATTAACCAATAATAATCATAATCAGCATAATCAATTACAAATGATATTTAAAGGTGCAGTGTGTGATATGAAACGTAATGTTTTTATTACCTCAGAATGAGACATTTCTATCTGCATACATTGCTGGTCCCCTTACTGTGAACTGTGAAGTCACCATTTCACGCCATTATGTTTCTACAGTAGCCCTAAACAGACAAACTTCTCGCGCTGGTCACTCTCTGGGTGTTTCTCAAACGGAAGGCTGCATCCTATTAAGGCTGTGTCCTTCCTAGCCCAATCCTTCAGAGGCTTGTAAGCTTGAGTCCTCCTTGCCATTAAACACTAGAATGAGATTGTCTAGTAAGTATGCATGGCTACATCACACGTTCCCACCCCCCGCAGTCACGGCATGAAAATTTGTATCACAAATCTTTATATTAATTGGCTTTCTATTAATGCAATACGGTGAATGACAGCCATTCGCATCCTCCCACTAGCTTACATTATTGTCTTATTGTCAGTTTAGTGATAAATCTACAGCTAAACAAAAGATTACATTCATGGTTTCATGTCTGAAAGCATTCTTTTTGTCTTACATTTCATAATTAACTCAGACAAGCTCAGTACTGACTCGTTTTCCATCAGTTTATTTTGTGAATTTAAACATGTGCAAAGGATTGTGGGGGATTTAAGGCAAAGGATACATCAGCTGCGTCCTTTAAAACAGGCCGAATGATGGACGCCAAACAAAGGCTGCCTTCAAAGGATCCTTCAAACTGAGATGGCCTTCAGCGACTTTTGATGAAGTATATCCGTCAAGATATGCAGCCTTCGTGGGATGCTGACTTTTGTTTGAGAAACACCCTCTATTGTCGTACCTGCATCTGTTCAGCGTCTCTCTCCAATAACAATGAAGCTACACTTTAAGTAAATCAAATATTTACAAAAATAAGTTACCTGGTTGCCTTAACATTTTGAGTTCATTGAAATTAAAAATTTGAGTTAATACAATGAACATTTTTGAGAATCGACAACCTTTATGCAATTATTATTAAAAGATTTTGTAAGCATATTGGGTAATTGTGTATTTTATTTGTGATGACAATGTAACATGCCGAATCATACTATTTTCAAGATTTATCCATTTTTTATGTGGTTTAGATACAATAATATTTTTAATTTCTATTTAATAAACCAATTTCCTTCATTGTATCAACTCAAATTTTTAATTTCAATGAACTTAAAATTTTAAGGCAATTTAGGTTACTTACTTTTTTTTAAGTTAGACCAACAATATTTTTGCAGTTGCAGTTTTTAATAAAAAAAAACTGAAAAAATATGTTTGTTTCAATTCAGTAACAAAGCTATTTTATTACTAAAGTCATGGGGCAGGGTTGATAACAAATGTCTGTGCTATTGAATGTATCTGCGCGTGCACAGCGCGATGAACTACAAAACTACAAACATGACGGATGTGCAGGTTTGAGCGATTTATCAGCATCTAACCTAAATAAAATATATTTATTCAATGTTATTCACATTGTATTTCACCTGCAGCAGCATTGTGAACTTTTGTAATGATACATTTAGCCATTAACTTTTAAATGCATAATTTTATTTAATGTGCAAACACATGAAGGGAGTCTCTGCATTAAATACCCACAAATGGCAGAGCAATGTGCTACTACATTTCTCTCTGATACGGTAAGAAAATGAAACTGAATGTGGAGGATTTTAACTGTGACGATTGACAGGGCAGTTAAAACTAAGCGACATAGTCCATTATAGATGACAAGGTAGTATGTCCCTTGCGTATAGTAAGCTTGCGTACTCTTCTGCTACATATTCAAAAGTATGTACTTTTTCTTCACAAAAAGAGTACACACTTTTAGGTCATAGTATAAGTAAGTGAATTGGGGCGCAGAACATTTAATGGATAACAACTGTTACCACCTTGACAATGAATAAACCATATTGCTGTAAGGCTAGACCACAGCAGATATAGCAATAAAGCTTTGTTAGTTGTGGAAAAGGCTGACTATTCCTGGTAGAAACCAGGCTCTAGGGGCTGTTAATCTGCACCTCTTATATGTTTTAGTTTTTTTTAGCCAAGCTTCTTTGATGCAACATCACGTGCGGTTGATGTTTTCTCCATGCATACAGTTCTGTGGCCCAGCATTCCATTAGCATACCACTGCTGTGACAAAAGCACTAATTATTATTCTTAGACTGTGTTTAATGAACACAGCTTCAACTGAGGGCACTTGCATGCTGCAACATACGTGTTCCAGATGTAAAAAAATATGATTTTTAACCATAACTTGTACATCTTTAAAGACAGACCTGTTGTGAGGTTAATTCATGGTAGGCCTATATACTTTTTTTAAATGATAAATTATTTTACGTTATTTTATTATTATTGCCCTCTCCAATGAAGAACTAGGAAACAAGTCAGCCTCCATATCGTTTTTAATTCATTTGTCATTCACAGTGCTTCATAGGACTGCAGTTATTTCCTTCACTAAAGCTTTTAAGTACACAGTTTTCCACCTTTGACATTGTCCTTTTAAATAAACGTTTGTAATGTGATTTACCTCATAGTGGGTTGATTGCATTCATGGCGTATATATGCTTTAACAAAGGAATAGAAAAGATACTCCTTAAACCATGCCGCTGAAAAAATGGCGGACACAAATGCACTGTATAACGCCTAACCCTCCCATCACCACCACATACAGTGCCTTGCGAAAGTATTCGGCCCCCTTGAACTTTGCAACCTTTTGCTACATTTTGTGACAGTACAGTAAACGAGATGGCCATGTTTTACTTTTACTTTCACTTTTAACGGAAAGGGTGGAGTGTTCAGGCTTCAAACATAATGATATGAAACTGTAATTTTTTGTGAAGAATCAACAACAAGTGGGACACAATCATGAAGTGGAAAGAAATGTATTGGATATTTCAAACTTTTTTAACAAATCAAAAACTGAAAAATTGGGCGTGCAAAATTATTCAGCCCCCTTAAGTTAATACTTTGTAGCGCCACCTTTTGCTGCGATTACAGCTGTAAGTCGCTTGGGGTATGTCTCTATCAGTTTTGCACATCGAGAGACTGACATTTTTGCCCATTCCTCCTTGCAGAACAGCTCGAGCTCAGTGAGGTTGGATGGAGAGCGTTTGTGAACAGCAGTTTTCAGTTCTTTCCACAGATTCTCGATTAGATTCAGGTTTGGACTTTGACTTGGCCATTCTAACATGCCATTCTTTATGTTTTGGATCATTGTCTTGTTGGAAGACAAATCTCCGTCCCAGTCTCAGGTCTTTTGCAGACTCGATCAGGTTTTCTTCCAGAATGGTCCTGTATTTGGCTCCATCCATCTTCCCATCAATTTTAACCATCTTTCCTGTCCCTGCTGAAGAAAAGCAGGCCCAAACCATGATGCTGCCACCACCATGTTTGACAGTGGGGATGGTGTGTTCAGGGTGATGAGCTGTGTTGCTTTTACGCCAAACATAACGTTTTGCATTGTTGCCAATTTTGGTTTCATCTGACCAGAGCACCTTCTTCCACATGTTTGGTGTGTCTCCCAGGTGGCTTGTGGCAAACTTTAAACAACACTTTTTATGGATATCTTTAAGGAATGGCATTCTTCTTGCCACTCTTCCATAAAGGCCTGATTTGTGCAGTATATGACTGATTGTTGTCCTATGGACAGAGTCTCCCACCTCAGCTGTAGATCTCTGCAGTTCATCCAGAGTGATCATGGGCCTCTTGGCTGCATCTCTGATCAGTCTTCTCCTTGTATGAGCTGAAAGTTTAGAGGGACGGCCAGGTCTTGGTAGATTTGCAGTGGTCTGATACTCCTTCCATTTCAATATTATCGCTTGCACAGTGCTCCTTGGGATGTTTAAAGCTTGAGAAATCTTTTTGTATACAAATACTTCTCCACAACAGTATCTCGGACCTGCCTGGTGTGTTCCTTGTTCTTCCTGATGCTCTCTGCGCTTTAAACGGACCTCTGAGACTATCACAGTGCAGGTGCATTTATACGGAGACTTGATTACACACAGGTGGATTCTATTTATCATCATTAGTCATTTAGGTCAACATTGGATCATTCAGAGATCCTCACTGAACTTCTGGAGAGAGTTTGCTGCACTGAAAGTAAAGGGGCCGAATAATTTTGCACACACAATTTTTCAGTTTTTGATTTATTAAAAAATGTGAAATATCCAATAAATTTCATTCCACTTTATGATTGTGTCCCACTTGTTGATTCTTCACCAAAAATTACAGTTTTATATCTTTATGTTTGAAGCCTGAAATGTGGCAAAAGGTCGCAAAGTTCAAGAGGGCCGAATACTTTCGCAAGGCACTGTATGCTCATCCACCACAACTATGACCAGCACCAATCTTCCCCATGGTCACAGAGCACATAATGGTCTGTGGAACTGGAGACAGAGCCGCGTTTGCACAGTTGGTTTAGTGTGTCACACTGTTTCTCTCTCGTCACCTCTTCCACTACAGCCCCCCGCCACTGCTGCCGCTGCTGCCCTCTGTAACCTCTAACTCCATATACAGGCTGCACCTTCTGTAGAGCGTCTCAGGTTTTTGAGATCAGGTTATGTGTCATTAACAGTGTCTCTGTGGGCCTATTCAAGCAAGTAATTAGCAAGGGAACGTGCATTCCCATGGTGATGAGAGGCACAAGCCATCTCGCAAACACACTCGGCCCAGAGTCCTGCATCTGCGGCTGAGCGCGAGTGTGGGTAAAGCCTCATATAAAAACAATAGGATTTGAGTTTTGAGGCGTTTAAAATAGCGGGTGGTCAGCTGTTCCTTAGTAAATTGAGAGAGAGATCAAGGTTCAGGCGGCTTGTCAGGCCTGTGGCCCTGTAATCCCCAAAGATGACTGCCACTTTTGACCACTTCTAAAAATACCTCTTCAGGCGCCTCTTTATCACTTAAGTGTCACCTTTCCCAACTTATCAAAAACACAAACTGTCTCCTTCACCATCTCTTTTCCGCTTGCGACTCTTTGATATGAATGGATGGTACTGTTGGCTTTGGTACGCCAGCCATAATTCGTGCACAAAATGAGGAGTGGGACGCGGGAATTCTGTCTAGGTAACACATTCGGGGCCACAAGAACAATAATAGCCCTGCCTGAAAATACAAGAGGCAAAATAACAGCGGTGGTTTCCATTACAAAGACCTTGGATGGTAGCGAGGCCTGCTGCTTTGAAGGACTATTCAAGAGAGGCGAGTTCCACACAGATCAGGTTGCCTTAATTTAGGCTCTACCTGGAAAGTGAGGAGGGTCAAAGTGCTGTTTGATGTGACAGGCAATGGCCATTCCTGTCCCGCCCAAAGCCGCACACATCACACCTGCATATATGTTTGTGTGTGTGTGTGTATATATATATATATATATATATATATATATATGCATACATACATACATACATACATACATACATAAGCCTGATTCCAAAAAAGTTGGGACACTTTACAAATTGTGAAGAAAAAAGGAATGCAGTAATTTACAAATCTCAAATCTCATAAACTTTCATTTTATTCACAATAGAATATAGATAACGTATCAAATGGTACAAGTGAGACATCTTGAAATGTCATGCCAAATATTGTCTCATTTTGGATTTCATGAGAGCTACACATTCCAAAAAAGTTGGGACATGTAGCAAAGAGGCCGGAAAAGTTAAATGTACATATAAGGAACAGCTGGAGGACCAATTTGCAACTTATTAGGTCAAGAGCCTCTCAGAGTGACAGTGTCTCTCAGAAGTCAAGATAGGCAGAGGACTTTCTCAGAGAAAAATTGCAAAGAGTTTGAAGTTATCATCGTCTACAGTGCACAATATCATCCAAAAATTCAGAAAATCTGGAATAATCTCTGTGTGTAAGTTTCAAGGCCCATACTGGATGCCCGTAATTTTCAGGCCCTTAGATGGCACTGCATCACATACAGGAATGCTACTGTAAAGGAAATCACAACATGGGCTCAGGAATACTTCCAGAAAACATTGTCGTTGAACACAATCCACATTCGCTGTTGCCGGCTAAAACTCTATAGGTCAAAAAAGAAGCCATATCTAAACATGATCCAGAAGTGCAGGTGTTTTCTCTGGGCCAAGGATCATTTAAAATGGACTGTGGCAAAGCAGAAAACTGTTCTGTGGTCAGATGAATCTAAATTTGAAGGTCTTTTTGGAAAACTGGGACGCCATATCATCCGGACTAAAGAGGACAATGACAGCTTACACACCTGGAAAGGCACCATCAATGCTGAAAGGTATATTCAAGTTCTAGTACAATATATGCTCCTATCCAGACATCATCTCTTTCAGGGAAGACCTTGCATTTTCCAACATGACAATGCCAGACCACATACTGCATCGATTACAGCATTATGGCTGCGTAGAAGAAGGATATGGGTACTGAAATGGCCATCCTGCAGTCTAGATCGTTCACCCATAGAAAACATTTGCACCTCATAAAGAGGAAGATGCGACAAAGAAGACCTAAGACAGTTGAGCAACTAGAAGGCTGTATTAGACAAGAATGGGACAACATTCCTATTCCTAAACTTGAGCAACTTTTCGCCTCAGTTGTTCCTCCTTGTTCTGCAAACAAGTCCCCAGACGTTTGCAGACTGTTATAAAAAGAAGAGGGGATGACACACACATGGCCTTCTCCCAACTTTTTTGAGATGTGTTGATGCCATGAAATTTAAAATCAACTTTAAAATCCTTTAAAATTATAAATGTTCTCAGTATGTTCTTGATATGACATCTATGTTGTATTCTAAATAAATTTGAAATTTGAAACTTCCACATCATTGCATTATGTTTTTAATCCTAATTTGTACAGTGTACCAACTTTTTTGGAATTGGTTATACATATATATGTATATAAATAATATATTTGTGAAAAACGGTGACGTCATGCGCATATTCAATCTATAGGTGCGTAGTGTTTCTTTACAAAGTGGCATTGCCAACTATTGGCTTGCCATGAATGTGTTTTTAATATTTGTCGTCTATGCGCAAAAAACGCAAAGGAAAACGTTCCCGTTTTTGTACAGGCAATATATTCATATATGGGATTTAATATTAATATTTTGCTATATATTGAAAGTGGCAATCATTTGTATATTTTGAAATATATTACATGAATATATATATAATATATTGTATAATACCAATATTATTCTATGTATTTACAATATATTATAAAATATTTCAAGTAATATATTGGTAAATATATTTTCCTTTCATAAGGAATAGTACATCGTTGTCATACCCTTATATTGGGACGTTTTTCAAAACCACGTGAAACCAACATGAATACTAAGAACTTGCCACATGTTTTGAAAAGATCCTTTTCTATATCGTTGACACACTGGGCACACTTAAATGTCATTGACCCATAAGCAACTAACCTTCAAGGCCACAATCTCTTCAGGATGCCGTGTCTGGCTCGACACCCTGTGAACGCTAACAGAAGGGTAGCAGGCACCTTAGCTAAGTGCATTCCCAGAAGTCTGACCTTTGTCATCTCCGGCTACAACAAATCCCTGCTTGACCCTTGCTGATAAACCTAGTCTGCCTAGACTACAAGAGGAGACAGAGCAAAAGCTAGAAATATGAAAAGGAGTGTGTGAGGCTCCATGACCTTGTATTCTCTGGAGCCAGCACTGGCCTGGTTTGTGTTGCAGTGCCAAATAGTGTAATTCAGAGTGAAGGGATGGTCCAAACCACAGTGACGCCCCATGAGGTGCGCACAAGGGTGCAGGATTAGCACTCTGTTGGGGCTCCCAAGCCAAAGAGATGGTCTGATAAGATACAGGGGGTTTTGCAGGGGGCCTCATGCAGAATGAAAGGAGGACCAGGCGATCCGATATCCGTTTTCCATTCAGCTTTAAGATATAGACTGTGTAATGAGCCATGTCTCATCTTGAGTTATCTTGTGTGCTCAGACTTTCACTTCTTCAGCTACTTATTTGGATACTGTGCATAGTTCAAAACAAGGGCAGTTCGCACAAAGTCTCTGCAGCGGAGCACAGGGCTATATTAACAGTGCCTCATATATCCTGTAGATATAAAATCCTGTGGATGTTTAATTTTGTTTGGTACAAACAATTTTCATTTTATACAAGAGAAAAACTTGGAGAATAAGAGGTAAAACAAAATATCTTCCATAACATACAGAATGTATGTTCAGATACATAGCAGATCCTTTAAAGTCCCAGTGAACCTGAAGTAGCGAGTGAGTGTTCTTCAGTGCTGTGACATATTTCCAAGTGAAACAGAATATTGACTAGAGGGCAGAGTTTAACCTCTCCATCTCTCGCTCATAGCAGATGAACATTTGGAGGGAAGTGTTTACGCATTTAAAAACGCAAGCCGTCAAACTGACATCATCTGAGAAAGAACACCGTTTTCTGACCGGAAGTAACTTTTCAGATTTTGATAAAAGATTACCACAGCAAAAAAAAAAAAAAAAAAATCTGTGTATTAACTTGCACGGATGAATTGTTCACCCTAAGACCTGTAATATGTGCCAACATATTAAATAAGATAGATTTTAATTTCATGAGTACTTTAAGTCCTGTAAGTTGCGAGGTGGGGGTGGTAGATCGGACTTGTTTAGCACATCCCACAGATGCTCGAATGGATTGAGATCTGGGAAATTTGGAGGCCAAGTCAACACCTCAAACTTGTTGTTGTGCTCCTCAAACCATTCCTGAACCATTTTATCCTGCTGAAAGAGGCCACAGCCAGCAGGGAATACCGTTTACATGAAGGGGTGTACATGGTCTGCAACAACACTTAGGTAGGTGGTACATGTCAAAGTAACATCTGGATGACAGGACCCAAGGTTTCCCAGCAGAACATTGCCCAAAGCAACACACATCACACCGGCTTCCCTTCTTCCCATAGTGTATGGTGTCAGCATGGGCACCCTGACTACCCCCATTTACAACAAACTGTGATGCTGTGTATTCAGACAGCTTATACACCTGATACACCTAATATCAGAACCAGCATTAACTTCTTGTGCAATTTGAGCTACAGCTTGTCTGTTTGATCGGACCACACAGGCCAGCCTTCGCTCCCCATGTGCACCAATGAGCCTTGGCCACCCATGACCCTGTCGCCGGTTCACCACTGTTCCTTCCACTTTTGATAGATACTGACCACAACTGGGATTGGCCAATACATATATATTATGGCCGATACTGATATGTTGGTCAGTATATATTGTGCATCAAAAATATAAGTATGTATATTTTTTTAATAAGCAAAGAAATATTAATAACACTATCCACATGTTCGAATCGAGTGTCCCCACAAAAGGCCCTTAAACTTTTATTAAAACCCCTTTTGTGAACCTCTGCTTATCATAGAGTGCAGCCTTGTTCAATCGGCTCATATCATTTGGCCGGGTAGAGAAAAAAAGGGCTGCGTTTCCATCCCAGTCGCACATTGTTTTGTCTGGCAATGTTTATTTAGATGTAAATCAGCCAGCAAAAGTGTTACATCCTGCCAGTGTATAGAGGGTGCGACTTCTGGCCCTCTGAGGAGGAAACTGGCTTGAAGAGATTGGGACCCTCGGAATGTCCGAAACCGAGTGCCCTGTTGCAGTTTGGGTGACATCACCCTTTCTCCCCGAATTTAGCATCAAAGTCGGGGGCGTCCTGGGTGTTACACGCCTTCAGCTCCTCTCAACACCTCCTGGCCCATGCCTGTATGGTGCTTTTATGATTGCACTGATTATTATATTATTGTAGGCAACCACAATCACTGTACCACACAGTATTGCGTCTAAAGATGTTTGGAAAGGTGCACACCCCGGGGTCTATAAGAATCATGCTGAATTTCCTTGCTGCCTTATCGACTGACTTCCACCCCGCCTTCATCAAAAGATCTAATTTAGATCAAATTAGAACTTGTATTTTTCCAGTCAAACTCAGAAGATTGGAGGGGCGGGAAAGAGGAACCAAGGGGTGGAAACTGTTCGTGTGGGAGAGTTCTGAGAACTATGATTAGAGGTATGAGAAATATGATTGAAAGAACAGGGTGTGGAGTATATCGGGGATTGAATTGCCGTCACATTAATCACCGTGGTTATACAGAGAAACCCATGACCACATGAGAAATAAAACATTTTGGTCTTTGTTTTTCTTATGTCTTTGTTTACAATGTTTGATTTCTTATAGGATAAGACAAAAAGGCCCAAGGATATTACAGAACACATGGTAAAAAAAAAAAAGAAAGCAAATAAACGGTTTGCATTTTAATACATCTGTTTGATGACAGTTAATTTATACAGAACTAGAGCTTTTCTAATATGAGAATTACATTCTACAATAATGACAGTTATGTTGGATTAAAAAAAAAAAAAAAGTAAACTCACGAAAGTGGAAAATAACATAATTCAGGAGCTGCAAACCAATTTCATGTTCTTTATGTCTGTAACCTTGACCTGACAGTCATATACCGTAGATCCCTAGTGAATTCCTCAGTGTAATTAGCAATTTGTTCCACTTCTGCTGTCTCTAAAATCATGTCAAGCCAAGCCATCAATAGACATATACTGTCGATGATTAACCCACTCGATGATGTCATTTCTATATGTGAAAGCTGTGATCACAGACATCTAAAGCAGACAAAGAAAAATTGTCACCCTACATAGGTGACAGTTTTGCACTTTTTTGTGCTTGTAAAGAACGTGACTCACAAACATCCTCATCTCTTTAAGACATGGTTTTAAACATTTCAATGTCAAATGACTCTTTATACATACTCCAAAAAAAAAAAAAGATTTTTGTTGCTTGATCAAATTGCTTTGTTAAAATGTGCTGAAGCAACTTATTTTTTTTAATTTAGTAAAAAACTATGATTATGTTCAACTTAATGACTTTTGTTGGCAGCAACAGTTGATCTGTATTTTTAAATTAACTGTTATTTTTTGTTTTTCAGTAAAGAGAAAGACTAAGTTAGTGCTTAATGTTCCGTTATGTTGGAGGTTTAAAAGAGTTTCTGTTAAAGGGATACTATGCAAATTCACTATTAAACTATGTTATTCCTTTAACTAAGACGAGTTGATACATACCTCTCTCGTCTCAGTGCATGCACTTCAAGGGTTAGTTCACCCAAAAATTAAATTGATGTCATTAATGACTCCCCCTAATGTCGTTTCACACCCGTAAGACCTCTGTTTATCTTCAGGACACAGTTTAAGATATTTTATATTTAGTTCGAAAGCGTATCTAAGTGTATGCACACTTTACTGTCCATGTCCAGAAAGGGAATAAAAACATCATTTAAGTAGTCCATATGAGACATCAGTTAGTTAGTTAGAATCTCTTAAAGCATCGAAAATACATTTTGGTCCAAAAATAACAAAAACTACGACTTTATTTAGCATTGTCTTCTCGCGTTTGTGTTCAATCCTCAAATAAAGATTCAAACGGTCATGAATCATTGAATCGATCAATGATTCGGATCGCCATTGTCACGTGGTTTCAGCAGTTTGGCATGCGATCTGAATCACTGATCTCACAATTTGAATTCAGCACTGGGACCCCAAATACACCATTTACAAAGACGCAAGCATTGAAAAAAATAACTAAGTAAAGATATATCAAGGATGATAGGGTAAGCTTTGTCAGCTGCTTTTGATGAGATGTTAGCAGAGATAAGTTCAGATAAGAAACCTGCACCCATCACTACACACAGTTTACCTCTACGATTCTTAAGACGTCCATGTCAAATGCCACATTCTGTTTCCTCTAAACTACATTGAAACCACATGTTTAGACATTCAGTCGTATCATTGATGTTTTAAGGCCATCAGATAAGCAGACAGATTTACTTTGCAATAGTGGAGTGTGTGGGGGTAAAAGACAGAAAATGAAGATTAAATACATCTGCTATAATAAAATGGAAAACAAAAAGGCTGTGTTTAGAACTGAATAGGCCTACTACTAGTGCCTATAAAAGAATATTTCAGACAGAATGCTACATTATTCACATGACCTCATTACCTAACGTGATTAATTCAGAGAATGGTGATACCCAGTTATCATCTCAGTCTTTTTAAAAAAAATCCAATTTTCAAAATAAACAAATAAATAAATAAATGAATCAAGAAAGAAAAAACTGTAAAAACACATGCATTTAGGCTATAAAATATATAAATCCTATATTATAGGCCTATGTGATGAAAATAATATGAACTGTTTGTTGTGACTCAAATAACACCTTAACTAATAAGTTGCTTATTAGTAGCCTATGCATATTAGGATATTGGCTGTTTATTAGTACTAATAAATCACACATTAATGCCATATTCTGAACCTATTCTACATCCCTTAATCCTACTCAATACCAAATTTAAACTACAAAACCTTGCTTACTATTACTAAGTAATTTTAAGTGTTTATTGAGGCAAAAGTCATAGTTAGTGAATATGTGTTCCCCATAATAGTGTTTCCGTTACTAATAGCTATATATATATATATATATATATATATATATATATATATATATATATATATATATATATATATATATATATATATATATATATATATATATATATATATATATATATATAGTTTTTTTTTTTATTCAACTACCCTATATAGGCTATAATAATGTTATGGTTACATAAACATAATAATATTATGGTTTAGTATGTGTCCTGTCGAGGAAGGTGGGAATGAAATTAACCATTCAGACATTTTGGGCAGTGCACGTTTCTGGTTTAACAGAAGATTAACAGAAAATTGTTAGTAGTTTTGGCGGTTTAAATTCTTTAAATACTTTTTGGCGGTTTATTTAGCGAATCACGCGCTCCCTGAAGTTGGCGCTAAATGTGAGGTAATGCCTGCACGAGCCAAGCACACACCTGCACGCGCGCGTGATGCGCGCGCCCGGTAAAGGTCGAAACTGCGGCGTGCTGTGTGTTTAACCTTAAAATAAAAATAAATAAATGAATGAACTCATTCACCGGAAACTATCGCTGACTGGTCGTTTTCAGCACCGCATAGTCCTTTCTACAGAGCATTACTACAACGCAAAAGCTAAACAGCGTTCTTATTCTGCCCTTCACAGGCTTCCGTAGACATTTCCCCTCATTCTCCCGTAGTCTGCGGCTCTGCCATCTGTGGTGAGAAGTACCCGTGGGCAGCTCTATCAAAGCCATGGAGCAGATCAATAATATTCAGGTGGTTCCGTGCACCAGCTCGAACTATCTGAGGCCGTTTAGGGTGCATTACAACCAGGTGAGTTGCTATAGTTTAATCGCACGTTATCATCTGTCAGTGATGCGGTCACACCTCATCCTTTTGCTGTCAAGCAGCCCAACCCCCATTCATTCTGTCATTGCTTTTATCGACCAACATTGCGTCTAATATTTCACTATCTGCATAACATACATAGCGTCATTCCCAATGACAAACGACGTATTGTAAATGTTGCTGATACCGTGTATTGTGGTCTTAGGTTAACTAGCAAGACGCTATTAAGCTATAAACTGGGAAGCTGCCACTTTCCCTCGAGCACATGCTTTACATTACAAGCAGCACAGCTGCCTTAGAAAGGCTTTATTAAAAGCCTGATGCACATCATATTGTACAGTTGGTACTGAGGAATGAAACGCAAACCTGGACTGAACATGGAGAAATGCTAGCCTAGAACTACACAATTATTAATGTTATCCATCTATCTGTCATTCTGTCTATCTTGAACAATTTTGATACTGTAATATATATATATATATATATATATATATATATATATATATATATATATATATATATATATAATACTTTTATGAAGGCAGACTGTTGTTAGGGACAACCCTCAGTGCTTTTATAAATATTAAATAATATAAGGACATTTGTAAGTTATTATAATATAATAATTTTTTAAAAATTATTATTATTATTATTTTTTTTTTTTGCTAATTCATTAAGTGGCATCCGACAAAATAATTAAACATTTTAGCATACTTTAAAGATAATTTTGTAAAATCAGAAAAAGCTTCACATATTTTTTTTGTTTGTTGTTACAGATGTTTTTCATGCTTAAACAATTAACAATTATTGCACATTTATATGTAAAACCGTACTCAAACTCCCCTGTTTTTCTAATGTTGTTTATGTCTATGTGGTGTTTTTAATATTCTTTAAGACAAACCATGGGCAAATTCATTTCAACACCAACACTTAATTGTCAACCGCCTGTAAACTTTGAGGCCTGTTTCACAGCCATGGCTTAGATTAAGCCAGGATTAGACCTTAGTTCAATTCGTGCATTTGAGTAGCTATCTCAGTTTGTCTTCTATGTCTTTGCATTGACTTAAAGGTCCCATTCTTCGCGTGTTTTCGAAGCTTTGATTATGTTTGCAGTTTGCAATATAACATGAGTTCATGTTTCGCGTGTAAAAAAAACAGTATTTTTCACACAATTGACTTATCTGTACAGCGCTGTTTCCTCTGTCCTAAAAACGGCCTGATGATTTCCTTGTTCTATGAAGTCCCTCCTTCAGAAACACGTAACGAGTTCTGATTGGGCCAGCGCTTCCCGTGTTGTGATTGGACAGCAGCTTAGCACACTTTGCCCGGAAAGGTCCCGCTTCTTACCATAACGGGGAGATGCAAGCGCTGAATGTGCGCTCTTCTCCACGTTGGAGAGCAACAAGACCACGCCCCCTATTTTGCGTGTTCTTGTGGGCGGAGGGTTAGTCAACAAACGGTTCTAGTGACGTCATTACATCCCTGCACTTCCTGCTGTAGTCCAAACCGGCCGTTCGCTGCAGGCTTTGAAAGGGAACTTCTGTTAAATAAAATATCTCGCTTGGCATTGAACTTTGAGCTTTATAATTGTACAGGTATTATTTATTCTCTAACAGCAACATTACACACTAACTAAGGTTTGAAAGATGGAATCGCGAAGAATGGGACCTTTAACATGTAAATCACTCGCGTTTAACGCTTCATTCGTGCCTTGTGTGAACGCACCATAAGAGTGCTACAGGAAGACAGGAAGAGCAGCTGGTCATCCTCGTATGGCAAATAACATGTAAACATATGTACCTCTAGACATGTTTGTGAACTTGCTTGTGCTTTGGTGGAAGAGTGGGATAATATCTCAGCAAGAACTAGTGATTTTCTGCAGTCCATGCAGATGAGATGCACTGTAGTTCTTAAAGCAGCTGCATGAGGACAAAACCCATAGGACTTCATTATGAGGTCATTTTTATGCACACGTTTGAAATATAATTTAAAGGGATGATGAATTGAGGAATCAACTCTTTGAGATGAGATTTTGATATATAAAAGGTCATGGTAATATAAGAATATCCTGTAAGTTTCAGAGCTGAAAACTTCCTTGTTAGTCAAAGAAAAGCTTTTATAGACTCCAGGCTCAGTAAACAGTCCTGTGCTTTATACTGACATCAGTGCGCGACGAAACACGGCTTTACCGCGTGGGGGGGGGGGGGGGGGGGGGTGAAATGCTGTTTCATGCATACTGAGCTTTTTACACTGTAAAAGACTTGGATTCCCATCCTAAACATAGACAAAGTTTCAAAAACTAATGTTGGACGTTTGTAGTATTTCTGTGTCAAAAATACTCCTTCCGGTTTCTCACAAGTTTTGGAGAGTTTTTTTCTAGTATGGGTCGGCTTGACGGCGATAGAGCGGAAGGTCCTTGTATGGGCCGTACAGACTCTTCTCCCGGTAGGGTGCATGCACACGTGTGACTAGAGGGAGAGAGGAAATGCACGCCCATAAACGCGCCACGCTCCCCTTTATTCCTATGGGTGACATCAAGCGACTTCAACGCTTCAGCACAGCATTCCGGGAAGGCAGCGCTGCATTTCAACCGATTTGAACGCAGAAATGACGGGAAGCTTCACAACATCGCTTCAGTTGCGTCGCAAAGTGGATCTCAGCTGTCAGGACTTCACCAAATCATACCAAAGAAGTGTGTTTTTGACGGAGAGGTCCCAGCGATAAAGGTTCGGTCCTGCTTTGGAAGCAGCCGGTGAGTAAAACTGCTTCAAATGTCTGTGCTGTTGTCTCGTCGCGTCAGTAAACATCAGTAAACGACACGATCGCGTGCTTCGTCATTCAAATGCGCTAACGGACTCCATTGTTGTTCTCTGTATAACGTTACACTAGTCTGACGTGCAAAACCGTTTTGCGTGCTACTGCTAAGGTTTAGTCACATACAATAGTCCATAAACCGAATGTCCTCATAAACTGCGAGTAAACACACACAAAGGCCACTAAATACAGTACATACCACAGAGACGGACGTCCTGCGGTTGCTGTTTCTCCTGTTCAGTTTATTTCAGCCTCCGAATGATTCTGGATCATATATCTATTAGCTGAGCTCGATAGCCATGGGTTTCTCCACGCTTGAGGACGTCACCGCTTTGCGCGCTCGTCATTCCTTACGCCCATTCCAGGCGCTCGTTTTTTTCCGGAAAGACACGATACAGCCCATATTTCTTTTATAAATATAATAAAACTAAAGACTTTTCGGAGATATGAAGAATGCAATACTACTCTATAGGTACTCAAGATTGACATGAGATTGATTGAAACTGAGTGTTTCACCCCCCCTTTAAGATTTTGTGCTATTCCTGGTTGTGGAAAAACACAGTCACTGCATAAGCTTCCTTTGGATCCTAATATTAGGAATAAGTGGTTGAACTTTATTTTTAATGAAGTTCCAGCTCACGTGGGGAAGACATTCACTTCAGTTCACTGCGGGATCATTTGTAAACAAATCTCCAGTCGATGCTGGGTTTGGATCCGACAGTAAAAAAGCCAGTTCATGACACCTTTAATGTTAATAATTTTTTAGGCCAAAAGCCCTAAATGTGATTTGTGAAGTAGTAGTTAAAGGCTCAATGCCAACATCTGTAGACCATACAATCATATTCAAATAGCCTGTGGGTATGGTTTAATATTTTAACCTTTTGGTGCTGGCTGATTCTTGGCATGCATCCATATCCTTTTCCGTGGCACTGTGGTAACAAATATGTCAGCACATCCATAGTGTTTTCCTGAGTTTACGTCATTTTTCCTTCTGTTGTACTGCCGTGCATTAAATCCTTTTTGTTTTTTGCCGGGCACCTGTGGGTGTTCCCTCCTTGATTGTTCTCCTCAAACTGTGTTGCATTTTTCAGAGTGTAGTAATACTTCCTCCTGCTATAGTTTGACAAGCAGACCCTGGGTCCACATACCCGGTTTGCACATGAGGTGTCTTAGTCATTCACATCCGCTGCTCTGTGTGGGCATGGATGGAATGCACAGTGATTTCTTTCCAGATTTTCGTGCAATATACAATAAACCCTTAATGTGAGGTTAAGGGATTTCAAGATGTTTCACTTTGAGTCGCACCACCTGATTCTTGTAGTTTGGATTTAAACTGCACCATAATAATGGTCAGGCCTTGCTCAGTGGTGTATTTGTTTTAAAAATGCTGTTACAACCTTTTAGCATGATTTCTATAGTCCCATAATTTCTATAGTCCCCTGCCCATAAAGATTAAGATAAAGAAATCTGCATGTGTCTAATGCAATCTACCAAGAGCAGGGCAAATCAGAGTCTGGTTTAAGACATGCTTTTTTGGCTGTAAATAATTCCACAAATACCAATAAACTGACGAGCACAAACCTTAGTAAATTACCTTGCATGATTGATTGAAATACTCTCCTCCCACACGTTTTGCACCTAAATGGGAAACTCCTACAAATGTATATACTGTAAGGTCAGCTGCAAAATACTGACAATAGTTTTTTGGTTAATGCCAAAAGAGGTTTTGAAAAGAGACTGTTAATGAATCTGGCCTTAAGGCTTTTATTCTCAGTGCAATACTTGTGTGATTGAACAAGTGTTGATTAAACACTTAAAGGGATATTTCACCGCTTTTTCATATTAAACTGTGTTATTCCCTTAACTGAAACGAGTTGATGCATACCTCTCTTGTCTGAGTGTGTGCACTTAATCTCTCTGAAGATCTGATAGCATTTTGCTTAGCCCACTAAACCCAGTTCATTCACTATGGTACCAAACAGATCAAGTTAGAAGCGACCAAACACCTCCACGTTTTCCCTATTTAAATACAGTTACACAAATAGTTGAATTGTTGAGTATGATGACATAAAATAAAACTTTTCTAAGCAGATTAAAAAGGAGAACTATAATGTATGGCAGAATAGCACTTCTGAGAGTACTTCGACTCGGCGCAGTCGCGGCTGAAACATCCTCCCTCACATCCTTCTCCCCCCTATTGACAGAAATGTGAGCGGGAGGGGGAGATTTGAGGGAGGATGTTTCACATTTTCTGATTTTTAAAGAATTTATTTGCAAATTATAGTGGAAAATAAGTATTTGGTCACCTACAAAAAAGCAAGGTTTCGTGTCCCCCTGCTTAAGCCAGTACATGTCTGGGCCCGTCTAAAGTTTGCTAGAGAGCATTTGGATGACCCAGAAGAGGATTGGGAGAATGTCATATGGTCAGATGAAACCAAAATAGAACTTTTTGGTAAAAACTTAACTTGTCGTGTTTGGAGGAGAACAAATGCTGAGTTGCACCATAGCTACTGTAAAGCATGGGGGTGGAAACATCATGCTTTGGGGCTGTTTTTCTGAAAAGGGACCAGGACGACTGATCCATGTAAAGGAAAGAATGAATGGGGCCATGTATCGTGAGATTTTGAGTAAAATCCTCCTTTCACCAGCAAGAGCATTGAAGATGAAAAGTGGCTTGGTCTTTCAGCATGACAATGGTCCCAAACACACCACCCGGGCAATGAAGGAGTGACTTCGTAAGAAGCATTTCAAGGTCCTGGAGTGGCCTACCCAGTCTCCTGATCTCAACCCCATAAAAATCTTTGGAGGGAGTTGAATATCTGTTGCCCAGCAACAGCCCCAAAACATAACTGCTCTAAAGGAGATCTGCATGGAGGAATGGGACAAACTACCAGCAACAGTGTGTAAAAAAATTATGGCGACTTACAGAAAACATTTGACCTCTCTCATTGCCAAAAAAGGGTGTACAACAAAGTATTGAGATTAACTTTTGTTATTGACCAAATACTTATTCCCCCCATAATTTGCAAATAAATTCTTAAAAAATCAGAGAATGTGATTTTCTGGATTTTTTTTCTCATTCTGTCTTTCAAATTAAAGGCCTCTCTCATCTTTTTAAGTGGGAGAAGTTGCACAATTGGTGGCTGACTAAATACTTTTTTTGCCCCACTGTATTACTAACGTGCTCTTTAAATAACTCAAGAAATACTGCGCTATTGACTTTAGAACAGGTTTTTGTTGGTCAGTCACAGTCGTTTTCAGTTGGCTCAAAATAGCAACGTGCCAACAATGCTCCTGAACACACCTCATTTTCAGACTAACACACACATGGGTGCACAAATCGGCACATATGCATTTGCTATTTAAACAACGTGACACTAGATACTTTTTTTGCTCCACTGTATGTGCCTATAGGCAGGTGTACAACATGTGTACACTCTGCTTATTACACACTAGGGATGGAACGATTACCAGTTTCACGATAAACCACGGTAAAATGTACTGTAGGTTAGTAATATCATTTAAAATTGAATTTTCATTAAAACCGCGTTTGAGTCATTGCATGCATCACAATGACCAATTTGCAGTAATGACTAATCAAATTGGCTACTTATTTAACCAATCGTGGCAATACACAACTTAGGTTAAGTTGGGTGTCTATATTACGGCATGTAAATAGCGCATCCACCATGGTGCAAGCACAAATGGTTTTTAAAGGGAATGGGAGATGAGACTCTCATAGGTTTATTGCACGTTACAACCATGACTCATTAAAGGTCCCATGGCATGACATTTTTATTTTATGAGGTTTTTCAACATTGATATGAGTTCTCCTAGCCTGAATGTTGTCCCCAAGACGCTAGAAATTTTGATCAGTGTAAAACGAGTTCAGGCTGTCTTCCTCTGCCTTTGACAAAATGAGAGCCCAAATAAGCTGATCTTGAATTCTCCTGTTATGACGTCATACCAGGAAGGGTGACTGCCCCTTCCTCTGCTTTGCCCGCCCAGAGAATTAGTAGAAAAAAGAGACCGTTTTTTTTAAGTGGAGTCATCAGCAGCACAGGCTTTACCATAAGGATTTAACAGCACCGCCACAAACAGTGAGTAACAGTGTTCATTAATGCCTGATCTGGGATCAGTGAATTCTGATGTGTAGCTAATCATTCAAGTTCACACAGACTTTTTTCTAAATCGTTTAATACTGTCAGTCCCGCCGCTGGCTGTCTTGATGCATCAGTGAATCAAGCCAGTGACTAAAGCCATCAACTTCACGTCGTTTCTGTTAGCAGCATGAAACAAATCTGTTATTTAAATGATTAAACTACAGAGAGCAATCAAAGAACACTCTTTATAATGTTCGAATCGGTCAATCACCCGTTTGAATGACGCTGCTCATTATGCTCAACAGAAGCATGTCGATGTCGTGTTTGTTGTTAGCGGTGGTGAAAGCATTTTGTGAGAGAAATAACATTGCAAAGTTCACGCGTGTTTATTCAGAGTTCTCAGATACAAAAAAAATAAACTTGCGCTCTCCAAAACTCGGTACAATAACACTTCCTCAGCAATCTTTCCCCAGCTCTGTTTCTCTCTGTCTGTCTCTTGACTGGCAGCACTGCAGCTCAGCTCCACCTCGTGCCTGATTAAACCACGCCCCCTCCGCACGTAATCTCATTTAAAATCAGCCAATCACAACAGTGGGTGTTTTCACTGAAGACTCACAGCAGACACGCCTCTTGAAACAGAGCATTCCAAACAGAGGGATAAATTGGTATAGAAAAAATGCCTTTTATTTCTAAATTATGACATTTTTTGATGTAAAAACCATACTAACAATATAATTACACCCCAGGAAACATTATAAAACATCCCATGCCATGGGACCTTTAAGAGAATAGTGGCAACCCTTTTAGACCTTGAGCTGGGCACACCAACCGTTTTTCCTCTTTGTTAAACTAGCAAAACTAAATTCGGTGCACAAAAGTGCACTTGGGCTTTGCCCTTTAGACCATGTGCTCAGATCGTTAAAATAGGGTCTGTGGAATTCATTATAGATATTGTTTTAATCCATAGAAACTCAAAATGTTTTATTATCTGAACAACATTTATTATCTAAGTTGATTCTGACAACATAAAATAAATCAGTATAAAAATAAATAATTTTTATAGTATATTTGTTGTAAAAAGGCAGGATTCTGCTTTAAAATTGATGCTCTAGTTGGTCATATTAATGCAAAACATTTAAATAGATTTGTTTAGAGTTAGGAATATGTTCTATTAGAGAGAAGAAGAAAAAATGTTTCGGCCAGTTAGTTCATAGATACAATTTGTGCTAATAATAATTGTGTTGTAAAAGTGTTGTCAGAAATGCAAGTGTATGGAGTCCTTTTCAGGCTAGTAGAAAAGAATAATTAGTCCTTAATTGTCCCACTTTTCCATTATAAATAATCGTAGGAGGTTTTAAATGCATTAAAAGTGAGCACTTTAAAGTGCAGGTCAGAAAACATCTAGACACTTTTCCAGGTGCAACAGAAGATAGTGCAATCTATGCACCCACACCTCCAACCTTTGCCTCTCTGAAAGAAGTTGAAATTTTCAGCTCCAGCCGCATCACTGAGTCACAGCGCACTGTTCCACCCACACAGCCCTGCTGCCATGTACCAGTAGATGCTTGCTGCAATTCCATTCCACCACCTGTATTTTCAAATATTGCCACCCATCACACATTTCACCTTTGCACCAACCCCTTTCGCAGATTCACCTCCAGGGTTTGGCACTGTTTAATGAGTCAATGTGTTGTCTGGTAGGGCTGGGTAAAAATCAGTACTAGGGGTCTCACAGACTAGATGACTTGAATTCTCTGCCATGACGTATTAATCTTGATGTGGATTAGTCACTGATCATGGCCTATAGATGGCGCAATAGGATAATAAGGGTGCTTTCACACTTGGTTCGATTGCCTGGACTGCCTTTATGCGGACTCGGGTGCGGTTCGCGGGTGCGCACTTGAGTTCGGAAGACCGCGTTCACAACATCCAAAAATCCAAAGTGACATGCCGAAAAAGATAGCAAGATATTGTGGAAGTATACAGTCGCTGCATAAGCTTCCTTCGGATCAGAATATTAGGAATGTGTGATACTTAATTTATTTTTAATGAAGTTCCAGCTCACGTGGGGAAGACATGTACGTGTGTAATAGTAGTCCCGGGGCTATGTGTTTTCCAGACGGGCTACCAAAACATATGCCCGTCGGCAGGCCGGTGAATAGTGAAATAATATTCCTCTCTCTCTCTCTCTCTCTCTCTCTCTCTCTCTCTCTCTCTCTCTCTCTCTCTCTCTCTTTCTCTCTCTCTCTCTCTGTGTGTTTGATATCCACCGATTGTGCGGGCCAAGTAATAAAAAAATAATATTTCAATCAATTGTGGGTGGATGAGAAATAAATCCTTGTGTTTGTTTGATAAAGACGTTTATGAGCCCTGTGATCGAGAGAATAACTTCGGAAAGATGTTTTTTCATCCAAACAATCGGTATGTTGTTAAACAACAGTACAATCCATTGAACACACACTAGTTCTATCCCTTGCAGCCTAGTTTTCATTCCTGTCAAAAAATAAATATGTGGCTACCGTGAAAAAAGTCTATAAATCTCAAATGGATTGACTAATCTTGTTAAAAAAAAGAAAAAAAGTCAAGACCGCTCCCAAATGCTCCCGTGACAAGACAAAGCCCAATCCCGGGTCCTTCAACACTGGTCTCTTACACATGAAATCTAATATGGAAGGTTCTTGTATCTACGGTACAGTAATCTTCCAATGCTCTCCCATTGGACACCTCCTTAATTAATTAGTAGAGTGGTTGGATAATGAAATTTAGGCTGAGCCAGTTCCCAGTGTTGTTCTCATGCAGAGCCGAGAGTCACTCGGGTCCCGAGAACCAGCAGCTGAGCCAACATGGTCAACCGCTCCAGCTGCCAGGCTACTGCCTTAGCAGCAGGGGTCTTGGCTAGGAAAGGGGGTTATCAAAGGAGAGTGTATTGGGGAGAGGAGGGGTGTTGGATTAAAGCAGGGGTTGGTAGGCAGACAACAGTGTGCACTGGGTGCGGAAGAACAGATGAGGAACAATAGGGGCAGGGATGCTGGAGTGAGCAGAAGGGTGAGGAGGCCATGGGAAACGTGTGGCGGCCATCGCCCCAGCACCAGGCCACTGGGCGCGCTCAATAGACACAGGAAATGGGATTTACGTGAGGCAGATGTGCGCAAGAGAGGTAATGAATGCATTAGAGCCCAATGAGCATGAAAAAGGTGAGATGGAGATGTGCGCTTCCCATGAAAGCCGTTAACCCTACCCTCTGTAGACCACCTCTCTTTAGACAGCTTTACAGAGACACTCTAAAACAATGAGAGCAGAAGGAGATGGAAAGAGAAAGAAAAGCTCTTGAGCCTCGAGTACTCTTTGTCGCCCAAGGCTGG
Source organism: Pseudorasbora parva (assembly GCF_024679245.1). Lineage (NCBI taxonomy): Eukaryota > Metazoa > Chordata > Actinopteri > Cypriniformes > Gobionidae > Pseudorasbora > Pseudorasbora parva. The sequence continues at coordinate 8,659,072 of NC_090186.1, read as the reverse complement.
CCTGTCATCTTACATTGCGTGGTAAGTGTGTCACAGTGTAACTTACTACTTATCGACTGTTTCCAAACCCATAACACATCTGATGAAAGGACTCTCTCACTTTCCCAAGACTGTGTGGCCCTAGATCACCATTGACATCCTTTCTCTTACAGATGTTGGTTTTGTATGGTGAGAATCTGGAAGCAACTGCACCCAAGAACATTTTCCCACTGCATGGCATAGCCTCAATCTTGTGGCAGGAGGTTTTTCGGCCGCCATTCACGGCATTGTATTTATGTCCTGTATATCGTTTCCCTGTGAGATTGTGGATTGTTCACAGGAACAATGTGGTTCTTTGAAATGTTCATAAATCACTTAGTGAAGAATATATTGTACGCCGCTGTCTCTCTTTTTTCATGTTAGAGTTGTTTTCTGATGCTGATTTTTCCCTAGTGAAAGCAAAGTTGCAAGGGTGTATATGACTCTTCTGAATCTGTACTTCAGAATGCATTAAAATGCAATTTCATACAGAGGCATGAATTCACCTCTTTAAAGGGTTAGTTCACCCAAAAATGAAATGTATGTCATTAATGACTCACCCTAATATCGTTCCACACCCGTAAGACCTCTGTTCATCTTCAGAACACAGTTTAAGATATTTCATATTTAGTCTGAGAGCGTATGAAAGTGTTTGCACACTTTACTGTCCATTTCCAGAAAGGGAATAAAAACATCATCAAAGTAGTCCATATGTGACATCAGTTAGTTAGTTAGAATCTCTTGAAGCATCGAAAATACATTTTGGTCCAAAAATAACAAAAACTACGACTTTATTCAGCATTGTCTCCTCTTGCTTGTGTTCAATCCTCAAATAAAGATTCAAACGGTTATGAATCAGCTTATTGATACATGATTCAGATCGCCAATGTCATGTGATTTCATCTGTTGGGTACGCGATCCGAATCATGAATCAATATGCTGATTCATAACCGTTTGAATCTTTATTTGAGAATTGAACAAAAACAAGGAAGAGAATATAATGCTGAATAAAGTCATAGTTTTTGTGATTTTTGGACCAAAATGTATTTTTGATACTTCAAGAGATTGTTTACAGTATTTGTCCCTTGCACAAATCCAAACTGCATGATTAAATGTAGAAAAACCTGTGATGCAACAAGTTTTACCCTCCATCAATTGCCAGCATAATCAAGGATCTTTGCCTCCCTTACTGTAAGGCATTTGCTATGATGGCTGCAGGAACTTGTGGCCCTAGGCTCACAGGCATGAGCTCTACTTAAGCCCAGCATGGGGCTTGAAGGGGGGTTGGGGGTACACAGAGGGGGTAATTTGGGGAGGTAAGCTCACACCTGTGGGATGGAGGGGCAGAAGGAGAGTGGGGTCGATGAGGGGTGGAGGGCGCGGAGAAAGCAGATGGAGACACAGAGGTTGAGCTCCCTCTGTTCTCCCATCTCTTTCATCCCTAGTCCTGTGCTCTGAAGCGCAAGAGCAGAAAAAAGAAGCGAAACAAAGCCTTTTCAATTGGGTTAAAGTGGCAGACATGTCTGCCTTTGCCCTTACACTTTCAAAATGTAAATAGAAAATAGTATGGGTGAAGACGATGGTCACCTCTGACAGACTCTTGCAGAAAAGAAACCCTCCATAAAATGTTTATCGCTTGTTTTTTCACTTGTATTTTTACTCTGTCGTAATTTATGGTCGGCGAGCTTTGAGGGGAAAATCAGCATGTGTCGGCATCGGGTTGGGTTTTGTTGTTTACACAGAAAGTGTTTTGTTTAGGTGGTTGGTAGGTTCAGTAACATTGGTTGTCCCGGTGTAATGACGTCTTAGTGTTTACCTTTGAGATCTGAAGTATGCTTGAGGACTCAACCTTTGTACCCTTTGCAGGGTGGCAGTGCAGAGTTGCATAAAACTCATCTCACGTTTTGAGAATCATGTAGGCCTGAGAAGAAAATGAATGGGTAGGTACAGTAAACAAGCATGTGATTTTTAAAATAATGAATCCTTTTGCTCATTATCCCTTTCACACCAGCACACCCTACCAGATCCAGACAACATCTTTCTTACTATGAATATCAGCAGGGCTTGGCACGTGATAGCCTGGTGGGAATAATGTGCGATAAGGGCTTTAAATCTTAGGAAGTTGAACAGCACATGGTGGGAATTAAAGGCCTTGATTGTAAATGGCAGCGTGACAGCAATTGAATTCTCAGCAGCTGTCGGGGTCACAGCATTATATACTGCAAGCTGATGATAATTAGACTTTAAGCATGCAAAAGAACAAGGCCTGTCGCTCCGTCCCTATTCACTCATAAGCCTTTATTGCGAGTAGGACGGAGGGGGCACCATAATTTCAAGTCTTGTGTCTCCTTCCACTCCCTGTAATCTGTGTTGTAATCCATGTCGCTTGTGATTCCCAGGGTCCCAAAAGGCTTTTCTTGTTGACCTAGAGAGTGGCCCTGATAATGAGGGACCCCCACCATCTGTGTGCAAGGCCAGGGACCCTGCCACACAGAATAGTCCTTTAGGGGGCAAAACAATAAAAGGAGCTAGAACCTCAACAGGGGTTTTTGGAGGCAATATAACCTGGGTTTCAATTGGTTTGTTTCAGAATGATGCATCATATAGGCTACATTTTTAGTGAACACTTGTTAGGTAATTTTATAGGTCAGTTTTAAGGGTGTCATGATTTATTCTCCCTCATGTTGTTCCAGACCTGTTTGACTATTCTTCTTCTGTGGAACATAAAAGTAGATTTTTCATGAAATATAGAAGTATAAGTTTTTGTCAGTGGAATGAAAGTCAATGGGATCAAATGAGGTCAACCTCATTGGACCCCATTGTCTTTTTTGTATGCAACATATCTTCTTTTGTGTTCCACAGAAGAAAGTAATTCTTACAGGTTTGGGATGACATAAGGGTGAGTAAATGACGACAGAATGTTCTTTATTAGGTGAACTAACACTTGTTCACCTAATATTATATTACGGATCTGCCTGCATTGGCACCATTGTTTGAGAATTGAACTGAACAGGACGATGACATCAGTGTTTTCTCCAGCGTGTCTGTATAGCTGAAACAAATTTTGTTGCATTATTTTCCTGTTATCACTGTAAAGCTGCTTTGAAACAGTCAGTATTGTAAAAATCACTATATAAATAAAGATGACTTGAGTTCAGTGGCTTGTGGCTCAACATTTAGGCTCAATCCCAATTCTATTTGATACCCCATGCCTACCCCTTCCCCTCGGCCCTTGAAACGGAGTGGCAAGGTGTTTCTTTTATTAGTGTTCTTTAACATTTAACCAGTTTTAACCGCAATGAAGTGCGTAGGCAGAAATCTAACAGAAATCAGGCGCAAGAATGAATAGCAAATTAGGCTACTCACTCCCAACTTTGTTTTGCATTGTATTTGGTCTTAATGGGGTGGTTCCGTGTTTTTTTTTCTAGGCTTGGTTGTGTTTATGGGGCGCAGTATAACATGTCTTAATACTTTTTTTTTTTTAAACGCTGTATTTTTCTTATATTTGACCTTTATTCCACACCGCTGGGCTCGTTTGCTTCCTGCTTCTATGAATCCCATCCCTCCGAAAAACGCAATGGTCTTAGATTGGTTACATGGCCAAATGTAGTTTCATGTATTTTTATTGGCTGAAGTGCCAAGCACAGGCTGTCCGGAAACGCCACACCCCTTACCATTACGGCCAGAAGTCACATCTGCGGGGACTAGCAAGGGTTTAGGATGTCACCAACCCGGGAAGAAGCTCGTTTTAGTCCAAACCGGCCGTTTTTGTAGGCAATAAACTGGCATAACTTTAAAAGACAATATCTCTGTTTGCATTAAACTTCAGCGCTGTAACTTTGCAGATACTGGTTATGCTCAAGCAGCAAGATTACACACTAACTGAAGTCAAAAAAGTGAAATCGCATGCAACCACCCCTTTAAGAAAACGCAGCTCGTTTTCAGTTCAAAAACGTACAAGCTATTGAGTTTCCTAAGCCGATAGGACAATCTTGGACAATTTGGGCGTTGAGGAGAGTTGAAATCTGGACAACTTTAGGTAATACCAACCAATCATAATGTTGAAATGCTCCACTTGAGAGGATTCCAGAGAGCGCAGGCCTGTAAACTTTGGTTCCGGCCACATATGTTTCCAAGCTAAATTTGGTTGGATTGAGAGATTGATCATTGCTATAGCTGGTTTGATAAGAAGGCGCGCAACACTATTTATAGGCAACATTTTCGATCTAGAACACTTGTTTTTCAGCTGGGAATGCAATTAATTTGCTCAAGAAATCAGTTTTGACCAATTGTATTAATGCTGTATTTCAACCAGGACCGTTATTGTATGTAGGCTGCACACAAATAAATGTTGATGTTAATTAAAGACCGCAGCTAGTAAACTTCTATAAACTGCATTTTGAAATTAGACTAGCACTTAACCACCAACACAAAAGCCACACCACACAAATGGCTTTTAATTGGTTTATTTCGTTAGCAAACATCTAACTATAATTGTTAAGTTCTTTCCATTGATCTGTTTTCTTTTTTCACATTTAAATGATTACACGAGGTTACTTATGGTTACTTACATAACTTAATACATCAATACATAACAGTATTTGTGGTCTGTCAGCACAAAATGGCGATCATAATCATTGTTTTTGCTTTGGCCCCTTTAAATAAAGTTTTTAAAAATACCAAGCTTTCGATCTACGTCAGAGCGTCAGCGCATACACAAATCTTTCTACAGCGTCATTGGCAAGGTGGCCAGAGCAAATTTGTCGCTCTCATTTTTGACGTTTGGGATGGTGTTCAAAATTCTGTCCAGAAACCAGACAGATGTTGACTTGCATAACATTGTACGTTATAATTTACTTTCTAATACTGCAAGATGTTTTACAGTGAAAACCAAGTGGTGCAGCCAAACCTGTACCACATGTCTCTTTTGAAGTGAAGCCTATAGCTCTCCATTAAACCTGAATTTCTTGTACCTTTCATTTAGGTATTCAACTAGTACAGTCGTTTGACCTTTTAGTTCAACAGCATACGTGTTAAGCTAAGAGTGCATGTTTGTACACACCTCTTCATTTACCTGGATTTTAGTTCCAGCTAATATATTGTTAATTTTCATTTTGTAATTGTTCAATATCATTTTTCTGTTGGAAGTTCTGTGTATAACTGGTGCACCGTAATATGTGATGAATGAGATTGGTGAACAATCATCTTACTTTTTAAAAACACAGTAGATTATCTAAATTGGTTGGTTTAAATACAATTGCCTTAAATGCATTTATAAATCATAAGTTTAAAATAGTAATAGTAGTACAGTTTTAGGGCTTTGTCTAGTTCTACAGTGTATACCTGCATGATTTCACTTCCTGTTTAGATAAGATGCTTTGCATGCATTTTCTCAACATACATTGGCATCTTTGTGCCTGTTTCAATCTGTAATGTAAATGCTTGTGGTGTTTATTTCCTTGCTATTTATTAGTTGCAGAGTTGATGAGATCGCTTTAGAAACAAGGCCATTTATATTATCACTTCTACACTTCTACGTGTGGTGACATGGATGGATTATGGGGATTTTTGGACTTCGGTCAATTAGTAGTATATAACTATTGTAATTGGTATACATTTTATAAATCGGTTAGTCTGTTTCAGATGTCATTTTACACTTTCCAGACTATTATACACAACCTACATCAGGTTGCTTTACTATGGTGCATGGTCTGCACGATATATCTTTTTAGCATTGATTTTGCGACGTGTGCATTCGTGATAGTCACATCGCAGGATGTGCAACCTCAAGTAAATGGATCGTAGTTGATTGGTTTGATTCATAACACAAGTGATTAGCGGATTAATTGCACAGTTTATCCATCATAGAGAGTTTTTAATCACGTTCTGGGCGGAGTCCCCCGCAGGAGAAAATCGTGTTCTGGGCGGAGTTCCCCGCAGATGGAAATCGCATTCTGGGCGGAGTCCCCCGCAGGAGGACATCGCGTTCTGGGCGGAGTTCCCCGCAGATGGAAATCGCGTTCTGGGCGGAGTTCCCCGCAGATGGAAATCGCGTTCTGGGGTGGAAATCGCGTTCTGGGCAGAGTCCCCCACAGATGGAAATCGTGTTCTGGACGGAGTCCCCCGCAGGTGGAAATCGCGTTCTGGGCGGAGTCCCCCGCAGATGGAAATCGTGTTCTGGGCGGAGTCCCCCGCAGGTGGAAATCGCGTTCTGGGGTGGAAATCGCGTTCTGGGCGAAGTCCCCCGCAGGTGGAAATCGCGTTCTGGGCGGAGTCCCCCGCAGGTGGAAATCGCGTTCTGGGGGGAGTCCCCCGCAGGTGGAAATCGCGTTCTGGGGGGGAGTCCCCCGCAGGAGGAAATCGCGTTCTGTGCGGAGTCCCCCGCAGGTGGAAACCGCGTTCTGGGCGGAGTCCCCCGCAGGAGGAAACCGCGTTCTGGGCGGAGTCCCCCGCAGGTGGAAATCGCGTTCTGGGCGGAGTCCCCCGCAGGAGGAAACCGCGTTCTGGGCGGAGTCCCCCGCAGGTGGAAATCGCGTTCTGTGCGGAGTCCCCCGCAGGAGGAAATCACGTTCTGGGCGGAGTCCTCAAAAATATTTTGCACTCTACTGCAGCACTAGAAAAATCTTTCACAGCAGTGATCATGTAGATTCAATAGACCTGGTGTCTGTGGTACATGAATGTGCATACTTGGCTGTTGAGCAACAAATAATCTGTTTTACCCTCATCTTAAAGCCCTTACTCTTTACTCCTACATCTTTTTCTATCTTGTAATAGCTTATGCTCAATTTACAGCACTTTCACTTTGTGGGCTTGTCTTTGCAGTGCATGAACTTGCATGGCCTATCCCATTCAGTGCTCTCAGGAGTGATGGATGTTTTAATACTGGTGTTAAGACTAAGGGTTTGCTTTCATGGAATGTAAATGTTGAAGCTTTTCAGAAAACTGCGGGTTGTCTTTGTCTTAGATACTGTATAATCACTCTTATGATAATAGCATAAAGACTTTTGTTTGACAATCTAAAGTTCAGCATGTTACGTCCCCCTCCACACATTAACATACCCACTTTTGCCTCCACAAGTATGTACTCAAGTATACACTTGCCATGAAAAGACACTTATCCCCACTTGTCTAGCCCTGCGGGAAAAATGCTAGAATTTTGCACCTACACAAAAATGTTTGGATTTTTCTGATTAGGGCACGCACCTCTATCCTGGCCATGACATTTTTATACTTTAACTACTTTAAACTACTTTATCACTTCTTGTGAGGTAAACTGCATCTCACCTGCAGTGTATAAGGCATAAAAATAGCTCTTTCAAATGTTGAGTAAAACATTTTTATTCCTGTTTTCTTGGCTAAAATGTCTTGTTTTCCCAATGTTTACCAAATAAATTTCTTTACACATTTTATGTAGTATTTCTAGTTTCAGTTAGGTATATTTCATTTGTGTCTGTTCTATTGTAGTTAGTTCTTTACTCTTACTTTAACAGTTTACTTGTCTTCAGTAAGGTTGGTTTTTATCTTTGTAGGCTAGTATTTTTTTTTTTTTTTTTTTTTTATGAAATAGAAAATGGTAATATAAATAATGATATTTTAATGGTATCAAACATTTTGATGATATAAACTTAAAGCAAAAATAACTATATTGTGATATATACTTAGCCTGGGGAAACCAACTTCCAGCTAATTTAGGAGTCTGGCAAAGAGCCCAAAGCCCATTTCTAATCCGTCAAAATCATGGCACAAATCAGAAACGTTGGGGCAAGCTTTACACAATGACGATAGCGCAGCGACGGTTATGCAGATTTTGTGCATTACAAAGATGGATGACACTGTGGAACATCACTTGTTTGAATCAGATATCGCGTCTGTTTTAAGTGATTTAAACGTTTCCTTTTCGTTTAAACCCGAGCAAAGAATATATTACTGGGTCTATATATCACATAATTGAGATCGCTTCAACCCGCGGACATGGAAACAACCTTCGGGAAAACCGCAGGCTTGGCAACACAGGCTTGCGTTCTGTTGACATTTGACAACTAACATTATGCGTCGCTCCGTTGCTCTGATTGGTTGTAGATCTATCCAATTGAGGTCTTTACTGTTTTGGTTGAAACACACCCCATAATTACAGCCCAATGGAGCAGTATCAGTAGAATCTAGTATGAAGACGTCAGGCTAGAACCTAACCGCATTCAGGACTCAAATACAGGACTGACAACCGTATTCTGCTGCTGTGTAAATGTGGCCAGTGATTTATTATCAAACCTAAAATACTACTTTTAAATGATTATACATTTGTTAAATCTTTGAACGTAATCACAAATGACTGGAAATTCATTAGTCTAAATTAAAGATGTGATCTCTTCTAAAAATTGACATTTCTTTTATGTAGCAAAGCAGCTGACGCTTGAGTAATGAAGATTACAAACTCTTTCAAGCATTTAACTGGCTTGGATTAATGGAGCAACTCTGACACCATACAGAGCTACAAGTTTGAAGTTTGTTCCGCTTTCTCAGTCTTCCCTCCAAAACAGCCACATTTTGGAGCCAAAAGATGCAGGTCATTAGCACGAAAAGCGGCATTGCCCAAAGCAAACATGACCCCCGTCGGATCCACTGACCATGCTTGGTATGCAGGTTCACTTTCCACACTCTCGTTTTACACTGGTGCCTCAGGTAACCGATGACTGTTTCCATTAATGGAGCTTTGCTTCTTATTAACAGATCAGACCAGCAACCACGATTAGGTAGGTTACGCTTAAGCTGTTCAACTGGAAAAAGGTGCTGCATTTTTTTAAATGGCACATTGTCTGTTCATTGAGAGGTGTAATAAAGCCTTTGATTATTTCTGCCTTTGCACATTACAACTATACAACCAGTTTATCTGGATAGCACTTAGAAATTGGATAAAATCGGTCACCTCCCATTTAAAAGTTTTCCTTGACAGTGGCTTTGAGGGTTTAACTATTCCACAGTGGAATTCTGCAAAAAAAGCCAATCTAAAATATTATTACTCTTTTTTGTATAACCATTTAATGTATGTATAATGATATTATATGTAGTGCGGTCGAATGATGAATCACGAATAATTGCATCAAAATTAAAAGTTTGTGTAATATGTGTGTGAGCTGTGTATAATTATGTAGGCTTATATTTAAATACACACATACATGCATATATTTAAGAAATATTTGTGTGTGTGTATATGTATATATACACATACATAATTATACACAGCAAACACACATTGCAAATAAACTTATTTTGGATGTGATTTAACTACTTAACAGCAGTTAGTTAGTGAATCCACATGCGTTGTATCATGATGCTACCTGGTATTGTGATCCTTTAGCTTTAGTCCTTAAAGATACTGGTTATGCTGAGCTATGCATAATTTTTCAAAGTTCAGAGTGATATACTTAATCACTCTTTTGTGGTGAATGAATAGTTACTGTGGGTGTTAGCATAAAGAGCGCCCATGAAAAGAGAATTACTCATTTCCAAACCCTTATTATTAGGGCTGTAGGCTACTTGTTCACAACTATGACAAAATATCTGGTATGTGTTGAGACAAATATTGGGTGTAAAGTCTTGGACATAAGCATATTTTCCGAATGTAATTGTAATTGTTCTATTTGTGAAAATATGATACATGATCTTCAAAGAACACATTTCTGTGATGCCAAGCATTTTACAAGATGCATTACATATTGAGTGTTCATTGAGTATTGAGTTTGCATCCTAATTCCAAACTACAAGTTGTACTCATGATATAAAGAAAATAGAATATATATAAGTGTATGTAGAATAAGAATTAAGTGATGCGCCTTCAAGTAGAGTACAAGCGCACACACTGGGCCGATCCCCTATCGACTTGAGGAACACCAACAACCTTTACAAGACTCATGTCTGATCTTGTAAGATTCATGTCTTGCAGAATCCCTGTCTTCAGGCATTGTAGTGATCAAAAGTGCTAGAGGTTTATATAAAAGGGTAAGGGAGACACTTAGTACTGTACATGCACTGTACACATACATAAGCCTGGGCTGTTACTATTAACATTTTAAGAGCTATACACACCCTCTCCCATTATTGCTGTAGTGTTTTGACAACTCAAATACACAAAGCTGCTTGTCTATTTTGAAACCAAACGTTGCCATTTAATAATTTCATTAAGATTAAGCTTGGTATTTTGTAGTACATATAATATTTAATGTGAACACACTCTTTATTGCAATCCAGCATATGCGGTTATTATTATTGAACAGATATAACTTAATATCTTAGGATCTGTGGCTAATTGCATTTTATATAATTTTGGGATTGATAGGATGTCTGGTTGCCTAGCAACTAGTTACATTTGCAATATTCAAAACATAAGCCCTGCTAACGTTTTAGCAGGGAAATTAAAATTTCACATGACAGCCCCTCACCTCATGCACTGTAAAAAAAAATTGGTTGTTTTTTGTTGGTTTAACTTAAAAAAGTAAGTAACCTGGTTGCCTTAATTTTGAGTTTATTGAAATAAAAAATTTGAGTTGATACAATGAAGGAAATTTGTTTAATAAATAGAAACTCAAAATATTTTTGTATCTGAACCACGTAACATTTTTGATAAATCATGAAAATAGCACTATTTGGCATGTTTCACTGCATCATCAGAAATAAAACACACACAATTACCCAATATGCTTAAAAAATCTTTTAATAATATTTTAATAAAGGTTGTCAAATCTCAAAAAATTTTCATTGTATTAACTCAATTTCAATTTCAATGAACTCAAAATTTTAAGGCAACCAGGTAACTTTTTTTCTAAATAATTTTTTACAGTGTGGAGAAATGAAGTTACATCAAGAAGCAATTTTCTCTATTTAACATTAAAACTATCAGAAATATTCTCATGTACCTAAATTATGTTTAGGTAAATAAAATAAAAAAATGTGATATTTTAAATTGTTGTTTTTTTGTTTGTTTTTGTTCTCACAGAATGGAACAAAGAAGTCCTGGGACTTTATGCAAACCCATGATAGGTGAGTCTTATGTCTTTCTTTCGTTCTGTTTTGATCCATACTTTTTTCTTTTCTTTGTGCCATCTTTTTGTTTTTGTTTAGTTTTTGTTTTTACAATAATAACACTTTGAAGTAAGCCTTCTCTGAATTATGTGACATTCTGACTTTTTGTTTAAATTTGGTTTCTGTCTTCGACTGTATTTCGTTCTCTTTGGAGTTCTGACTGCCCTCTAAATTTAGACATTCTGCTATAAAGAGAAATGTCGATTTGGATTTCCTGTTAGCCTGTTTAACAATATTATCAGAAAGATGTCCATTGCATTTAGCTGCACGGAGTGTAAATCATTCAACATAATACTTCAAGGCGACTATAAACCTTGGAGGATTAGAGGCTTTTGGAGCTGGAATGTCTCACCACGGTGCAACAATAGGAAGTTCTCCCCTGCCCCAAAAGTCCTGTGCACCTCTTGATCTCTTTTCAGTTCTGTCTTTTACATGCACACATCTCCATTGAGCTTTGTCATGATAAATCTGTCCCTTCTTCTCTTACTTTTATACACAGTCATTTTTTAGTAGGTTCAGGTAGACCTTGCAGCCCTCCACCTGTCTTCAGTGCAGTTACTGATCCTTGACCAGGCTTGAAGTGTCCTAGAGAGAGGCAGAAGCAGTTAAACTTCCATTCTGTTTTCCACACAACCCCTTCTTACCAACCCTAAGCGGTCTTTGGGTCATTACACACCTAAGAGCTGCCTCTTTGTACCTCTCCAGTTGTCAACTGCTGCCTTGAGATCATGGTGACCTTTCATACTGGGTTCATTAAAGCTATCGGTGAGGATTGAGAACCTCTGTGGACCGTGTGTCAGTGTTGCAGGACACTTTTATCTTCCATGGAGCTGTCTGGATATTCAATCATTCTAACCAAGTAGACCTGGTGGAACATAGTGGCTACAAACTCTCTGGCCAGTAATATAACAAGAGTTACAGCATGTTCCTATATTATTAGGTTTCTTAAGAAGACCTTTGTTCTTCAATGAGGACCATTTGTGAGAAAGTGGTCCACAAAACAATTTTAAAAAGACCTTATTTTAAACATTCATTCACTCTTCTATTGTAGAAAAGCAATATGGCACTGACATCAAATCACCGCCCACACTCTCCTTGCAGAATCGATTACAGTTTACTGCAGAACAACTCAAATAACACTTGAACTTACAACAGCATGATTTAAAAACTACCTAAAATGACAGAAACCATCAGTGTAATTTGATTGTTTATTTTGTCTCACATCCCATTCAATTATATGGATTGGGCATGGTTTTTGACCTATACTGGGATAAGCCACCTTGGGGCGATCAAAACGCTTTGGCTTCACTTTTCAGGACTTGTGCGGCACACTTAATCTCAATACATTCAAAATTGTGCAAGGTGAGAAAATTACAGCCAATCAGAACATTCAACTACGTGGATCTGGATTTTGGACCAATCTTATTGTCTTAGTGAGGCAACCAGCACAATTCAAACAATTAAACTCAAATTTTGACTTTGAAGCCCAAAAAGTGCATCTATACATTATAAAAAAATACTCTGTAAGGCCTTCTCCAGCGAAAACGATGCATTTTTGTAAGATAAATATCTATATTTATAACTTTATAGATTAAAATAACTAGCTCCAGCAGACGGCCTACGCAAGTCGACGCCAAAGGAGTTTCCCCTGAAGCAATGTGTGAAGTCAGATGTAGAAGTAGAGCAAGTTTTGACGCCTCTTGCGGTTCAAACAAATAGGGCTGGGCAACAAACTCAAGCTCCTCTTCTCATATTGAAATCCTCCAACATTTCTCTTTTCTCGTTTAAAATTCCTAATTCGTGACAGGTGTTTTGTTTTACTCTATCCTCTGCACTTCCGCGTTCGCCAGCACGTCATGCGTCAGGTCAGAGGTCACTCTTTTGCCGTAAATCGATGTGTATTGCCATCTGTTGGAAGCTAGTTATTTTAGATTATAACGTTTTAAATATAGCTCTTTTTTCTATACAAAAAGATTGTTTCACTTCAGAAGGCTTTTATGGAGTATAGTCGTGTGAAATATTTTTATGATAGATAGATGCACTTTTTTGGGGCTTCAAAATCAGGACGGCCATTCACTGCCATTATAAAACTTGAAAGAGCCAGGACATTTTTTAATATAACTCCCATTTTATTAATCTAAAAGAAGAATGCCATATACACCTTGATGGTGAGAAATTCATGGGATAATTTTCATTTTTGGGTTAACTATCCCTTTAAATTGATCAAATGTGACAGTAAAGAATTTTATAATATCCTGAATAAAATTACAGTTTTTACAAAAAATTAAGCAGCACGACTGTTTTAACATTGATAGTAAAAATAAATGTTTCTTGAGCAGCAAATCAGCATATTAGAGTGATTTCTTATATATAAATGCAGTCCATTTCATGATGCTGAAAATTCCGCTTCGCCATCACAGGAATAAATCACATTTATTAAATATAAAAGTTATTTTAAATTGATATAACATTTCAAAATATTGCTGTATTTTTTAATTAGATAAATGCAGCCTTTGTGAGGATAATAATATATTTTATTTATAATGCACTTTTCATTCCGAAGAATCTCAAAGTGCAACAAAGGGAAAAAATAAAAAAATGAATAACAAGTAAAAATATAGAATACTACAAACAATCAACCAACACAGAAAACTGAACAGAAACAGAGCTGATAATGAACAGAAAACAGAGCTAATGGTGAACAGAAAACAGAGCTGATGGTGAGCAGAAAACAGAGCTGATGGTGAACAGAAAAGAGCTGATGGTGAACAGAAAACAGAGCTGATGGTGAGCAGAAAACAGCTGATGGTGAGCAGAAAACAGCTGATGGTGAGCAGAAAACAGCTGATGGTGAACAGAAAACAGAGCTGATGGTGAGCAGAAAACAGCTGATGGTGAGCAGAAAACAGCTGATGGTGAACAGAAAACAGAGCTGATGGTGAGCAGAAAACAGAGCTGATAGTGAGCAGAAAACAGAGCTGATGGTGAGCAGAAAACAGAGCTGATGGTGAGCAGAAAACAGCTGATGGTGAGCAGAAAACAGCTGATGGTGAGCAGAAAACAGCTGATGGTGAGCAGAAAACAGCTGATGGTGAGCAGAAAACAGAGCTGATGGTGAGCAGAAAACAGAGCTGATGGTGAGCAGAAAACAGAGCTGATGGTGAGCACAAAACAGAGCTGATGGTGAGCACAAAACAGAGCTGATGGTGAGCACAAAACAGAGCTGATGGTGAGCACAAAACAGAGCTGATGGTGAGCACAAAACAGAGCTGATGGTGAGCACAAAACAGAGCTGATGGTGAGCACAAAACAGAGCTGATGGTGAGCAGAAAACAGAGCTGATGGTGAGCAGAAAACAGCTGATGGTGAGCAGATAACAGCTGATGGTGAGCAGAAAACAGAGCTGATGGTGAGCAGAAAACAGCTGATGGTGAGCAGAAAACAGCTGATGGTGAGCAGAAAACAGCTGATGGTGAGCAGAAAACAGAGCTGATGGTGAGCAGAAAACAGCTGATGGTGAGCACAAAACAGAGCTGATGGTGAGCACAAAACAGCTGATGGTGAGCACAAAACAGAGCTGATGGTGAGCACAAAACAGAGCTGATGGTGAGCACAAAACAGAGCTGATGGTGAGCACAAAACAGAGCTGATGGTGAGCACTAAACAGAGCTGATGGTGAGCACTAAACAGAGCTGATGGTGAGCAGAAAACAGCTGATGGTGAACAGAAAACAGCTGATGGTGAGCAGAAAACAGAGCTGATGGTGAACAGAAAACAGAGCTGATGGTGAGCAGAAAACAGAGCTGATGGTGAGCAGAAAACAGCTGATGGTGAGCAGAAAACAGAGCTGATGGTGAGCAGAAAACAGAGCTGATGGTGAGCAGAAAACAGCTGATGGTGAGCAGAAAACAGAGCTGATGGTGAGCAGAAAACAGCTGATGGTGAGCAGAAAACAGAGCTGATGGTGAACAGAAAACAGAGCTGATGGTGAACAGAAAACAGCTGATGGTGAGCAGAAAACAGAGCTGATGGTGAGCAGAAAACAGAGCTGATGGTGAGCAGAAAACAGAGCTGATGGTGAGCAGAAAACAGAGCTGATGGTGAGCAGAAAACAGAGCTGATGGTGAGCAGAAAACAGCTGATGGTGAGCAGAAAACAGAGCTGATGGTGAGCAGAAAACAGCTGATGGTGAACAGAAAACAGCTGATGGTGAGCAGAAAACAGAGCTGATGGTGAGCAGAAAACAGAGCGGATGGTCGAAGCCTCTGTAAGCTCCGCAGCACACCCTGGTCCACTCCATGTTTTACATTTCTCACAGTGGCAGTGTCCTGATGACGTCGTCGAGGCATGACAGCTGAAGACCAGATGATGGGTCTTCATGGTGATTCAGACGATGGGGATCGCCGCAGCACCATGCAGGAGGCAGATAAAGTTTTCCGGGCACTTCTGTGGACCAAGCTGCTCCACGGCTGCAATGCAAGACGGAACAGCGGCGCAGCCGAGAAGCGGAACATCCCAACATTATGCCGGACGCTGATGACGCTGGCCCGGTGCAAACTTCAGCCACCATGCAGCTCAAGCCCGAGGGAGACCACCAGTGAGCAGACGACACCCAGAAGAGAGAGCAGCCGCAGCGAGCAACATCAAATGTCCTTCAAACCAAAACCAACCGCAGCAATTCACACATAAATATTAGAGAAGCAGTGGAAAACGGCGAAACAACAAACAACGTCCTCTCACTGGCTGCCAGCAATCAGCAACAGTCCCAATTGTTGACTAGTCACAAACACAATAAAATAAAATCTAAATCTAATAGTACAGCAACATGATTTGTGGGTGTAGAAGCGGCGAACAGACAACGCCAGCGTTCTCTCCCCCACGTTGCCTAGCCTAATAGACTTCTTTCAAAAACTGTTTAAAAAAAAAAAAGTACCTACCCCAAACTTTTGACCGATTGCGTATATGCACTTGTTAAAATATTTGAAATCACCATTTGCCTGTGACTCGTTGTTTTGTTGCACTGTTTAGTGGATTGATGAATGAGGTGATCTGCAGTTGAAAGGTAAAGCCATTAAGAGGAGCATCTGTTCAGGTCATCAGTGCCCCTGCTACAGTCTATTGTGAGCTGGTAGCCATCGTCCTTTGTGAGGATTTTCAGGGGCGTTGATGAGTGTGTGTGTTTGTCTGTGATCTTTCATCTACAGTGTTGAATTTGAGTGATTAGTATAATGCTGCACCAGGCCTCTTCTTCTCTTCCTGCTGCTCCCGTTGCATTGCATCCCGTAGCGAGAACCAAACAACCTTAATGGACAGCAGGCTTAATGGCGTGTGACACGTCCTGCGTGACTTCGACAGTACTTTCATGGTGCAGCGAGGAGCATGTCATTCAGACATGCCTCAGCTCGCAGGGGCACTGACCCGTCAGCCGCAGTTTTTGAGGGTTGACCCAGACTGCACTCTTCATTCCTGATGGTCTGTACTCCACAGCTCATCATCAGTGAAGAGAAAGGGAGGAGTCTATACCTGACATCCAGTGTACTTCCTCCTGATGGGATAGATGAAAGTATAGACGCAGCAGGAGCTCTTAAAGGCCCACTGAAGTGCCTTGAAACGCACTGCATTATTCTGTGTTCACGTAATTTCCCCTGAAACAGCTCCAGCTGTTAGCAGCTCCTCCCCTTTTTTGAAACAGCCAATAGAGTTTCGTTAATATACAGTTTGACTAGAGTGCAAGAGCGGACATTTCTCTGTTTGGTAAAGCCAGTTTCCTCTAACTGTTTATCATCATAATCTCCATATCGGTTTTAAATGCAGCATTCTGTGCAGAATTCAAATGGATCAATATGTTTGTTGTCTACGCGGTGTGTGTGTGTGTGTGTGTGTGTGTGTGTGTGTGTGTGTGTGTGTGTGTGTGTGTGTGTGTGTGTGTGTGTGTGTGTGTGCACTGCTGCGGTGCGTGAAACTAACGTGAAAACAGACTTTATTCGCCTCAAATGAAAGCATATTTACACTGAATCGTTTCCTATCACATATATAGTGTGTTATGTGCCTTTCACCATGTAGAAATTAGTAAATGTGTGTAAACAACTGACCAATTTGAGCCTTAGCTTCAGCAGTGTAGGGGCGGGCTTTAGATTCTAGAGAGCATTTTCATTGGACAGAAGATTTGACGAGAAAGTTTAGTCTGCGATGATGTCACCAAAATCTGAGATTCTGAGATGTAAATTTTGAATGCTTATATCTTCTAAATGCAAATTTTGTCATAGTTTTGGAACATACCAGCTTATTCATAACTTTAAGGCTAACACAGACATAGTAAAAGCTTCAAAACTTACATTTTGATTTCAGTGGACCTTTAAGCTGAAGCAGGACCCTGCTTAATCAGACCTCAAACCATCAAATCATGGAGTCTCCAGGGGATAGCGCTTCCTACCAAAAGTTGGTGTATATCTGAGTAATATCAATTCAAGAACCGTTGCTGTTTTTTAAAAAATATATACAGGTCCTTCTCAAAAAATTAGCATATTGTGATAAAGTTCAATATTTTCCATAATGTAATGATAAAAATGAAACTTTCATATATTTTAGATTCATTGCACACCAACTGAAAACAGGAGAGTTGGCAGGCCAATTGAACACAGTAATACCATGGTCAGTAAACCATTTACCAGTGGTTTAGGCACTGTGAGCAGGTGCCAGGTCGTGCTGAAAAACCAAAAATCTTCATCTCCATAAAGCTTTTCAGCAGATGGAAGCATGAAGTGCTCCAAAATCTCCTGATAGCTAGCTGCATTGACCCTGCTCTTGATAAAACACAGTGGACCAACACCAACAGCTGACATGGCACCCCAGACCATCACTGACTGTGGGTACTTGACACTGGACTTCAGGCATTTTGGCATTTCCTTCTCCCGTCTTCCTCCAGACTCTGGCACCTTGATTTCCGAATGACATGCAAAATTTGCTTTGATCCGAAAAAAGTACTTTGGACCACTGAGCAACAGTCCAGTGCTGCTTCTCTGTAGCCCAGAAGTGGCTTGACCTGGGGAATGCGGCACCTGTAGCCCATTTCCTGCACACGCCTGTGCACGGTGCCTCTGGATGTCTCTACTCCAGACTCAGTCCACTGCTTCCGCAGGTCCCCCAAGGTCTGGAATCGGTCCTTCTCCACAATCTTCCTCAGGGTCCGGTCACCTCTTCTCGTTTTTTTCCACACTTTTTCCTTCCCACAGACTTCCCACTGAGGTGCCTTGATACAGCACTCTGGGAACAGCCTATTCGTTCAGAAATTTCTTTCTGTCTCTTACCCTCTCTCTTGAGGGTGTCAATGATGGCCTTCTGGACAGCAGTCAGGTCGGCAGTCTTACCCATGATTGCAGTTTTGAGTAATGAACCAGGCTGGGAGTTTTTAAAAGCCTCAGGAATCTTTTGCAGGTGTTTAGAGTTAATTAGTTGATTCAGATGATTAGGTTAATAGCTCGTTTAGAGAACCTTTTCATGATATGCTAATTTTGTGAGACAGGAATTTTGGGTTTTCATGAGCTGTATGCCAAAATCATCAGTATTAAAACAATAAAAGACCTGAAATATTTCAGTTGGAGTGCAATGAATCTAAAATATATGAACGTTTAATTTTTATTATTACATTATGGAAAATAATGAACTTTACACTTTAATGTTGATTGGCTATAACTAATAACTATAAAATAAAAAAGTAATTTTCATAGATATCAGTAGCTGTATTAGTATCAGTGATACTGTCCTTCATTCATAGAAATATGAATGTATTAAGTAATATATCCATTAAATGTATTAAGTATTTAAAATATGTTTATGTTGTTTCTACATTAATTTGGAGATTAACTGTGAAATTATTACATTTATAGAATATGTTAAAACTGTTGATTAATTGTGATTAATCACAGAAAAATTTGATATTGATATTTAATTGATATTTGTATAAACATTCTGGCCAATAATCCAAATATTATTTTCACGTGATAGCCAATATTTGATTAATTATATATTGAATAAAATTATATTATCCTGTCTAAATTAAAATAAAACTGTAAAATACTCGATTTAAATGCCACAGGTGAGTTTAGGCTTTACAACCTTATAATGAACAGTTTGAAAAATATATTCAGTATAAAATCTTTAAAAATATTACAATTATCAGTTTTATTATTTTTGATTATTTTGATAATTAAATTGGGGTAATTTAACAGTCTGATGTTCAGGGTGTCGTTGTGTTAACAGATGATAAACCATTGTAAAGTTTTTTCGGCTAAGAGCGAGCTCAATATTTCAATCAAACAAATGTTACTTATTACATCTCTAGCTTCATTTTTGGTCATGGTGAAGTGTGTCCACACTGCTGAATGTTTATCTGTTGTAGCTGATGTTGTGTACATAAAATAAAATAACACAAAAACACTTTTTCAGACAATGATTTCAGCACTCCCAAACCTTTTTGCTATCTTCCCAGAATATTTGTAGTTGCTAAAATGCATTGCTAAAATTGTTTGTTTTTAAAGAAGTACTGTAAGTAGCAAAGTTAATTAATCTTAAATTAAATTTAAATACACTTAAATTAATTAAGTGTACAATATGGGAATTTATAAGTAAAAGAAATCAGTATAATTTGATGACCAACATGGTTTTAAATCATACAAGATGAGGGTTATTTTTGAGAAAAGAAAAATGCAGAATGTTTCCTTTGATGGGTAGGTTTAGGGGTACGGTTTGTACAGTATAAAAACCATTGGGCCTGATGGAATGTCCCCACATTTCACAAAAACAAATGTGTGTGTGTGTGTGTG
The DNA here is from genome assembly GCF_024679245.1 of Pseudorasbora parva. NCBI lineage: Eukaryota > Metazoa > Chordata > Actinopteri > Cypriniformes > Gobionidae > Pseudorasbora > Pseudorasbora parva. The sequence goes on along the minus strand of NC_090186.1, from coordinate 8,639,156 downwards.
TGTGTGTGTGTGTGTGTGTGTGTGTGTGTGTGTGTGTGTGTGTGTGAGCCTGTTTATGTGGTTTATGAGGACACAAATTTGTATAACTACATGGGTATTACACTGGTATTACACTATAAAGGTGGTTTATGAGGACATATCAAGTGTGTGTGTGTGTGTGTGTGTGTGTGTGTGTGTGTGTGTGTGTGTGTGTGTAGGTTTGCATTCAGGCTGTGTGGGTAATATCTGACACGCATCCACCATGGGAAGGGCAGGGCAGGGCTTCCTGCCCCTACGGACATATCCGCTTTCTCCACTCAAAGAGCCGTCTTGCTTTCCTTTGCCATCCAAACAATCACGCTAATACAACATCATATTATTAATATTATTATAGCAGATAATGATCTGATCTGGGAAGATCAACAAATCTTGCACTCTAAAAGTGTGGTCACATTTAGCGTTATTCAGCGAATTACCCAGGCAAAATCCAGTCATTTTATTAGGAATCCTAGCGTTTTGGAATAATGCATAAATACGAAAATATTCTATCCCAGAATTAGCAGTGGGTTCAAGATGGCTGCACATTTTCCGCAAAACTCCTTGGTTTAAAAAGGGACTTCTGTGTGTGATGTGCTTCATACATCGATACACTATTGACACTATGTAATGGAGTATTTTTCTCAAATTTTGTTTTGGAGGTCTCCTACATGAGGTTTACATGCATAAATATCAAAAAAACGCTTTCATTTTCTCATAAGAAATGGTATTATTTAGTCGAATTAATCAGTCTCTATAAATCCCTCCTTTCTACAAGCCTGCTCTGCTTTGATTGGTCAGACGACCCAGTCTGTTGTGATTGGTCTACCGCGTACAGCGCATGTCGGAAGCTAAACGGCCATTACCATAACTGAACTTCAGTTCTGTATAGACTTCAGATTATATAGACTGTAATGATGGTATCAATTTTACCATATCAATCCGAGCGTGAGTCTGATGATGAAACATTGGAAGAAGAACTATTTATTCATCCCGAACCTCCATCGCATGGACGACTCAAGCAGGACGTTTCTCAGTGATACACTACTAGTTTTAAGTACATTTATGAGATTTTGCAACTGTAATTCCTGTGTATGTCCATCAACAGACCCATGTGTATATTTCTGATTTATTGCGGCGCATGTACGGGAACTGTATCAATAACAGCACATGTGCTAGTCGAGCCCTAGCATGAATAACTAATGTGATTAAAGTTTGATTAAACAAATCGTGCTCCTTAATCTTTACTAAAAGTAGTAAGAACTACAGACATGGAAACGGGGCGGAAATGGCTCCCACTGCTGGCTGTAGTCTTTAGCCTTTGGCCAAACATTCCTCCTATGTCATCAATTTGCATCATAGGAGGTATTTTTCCAGATTTAAAATGTATAAATCTCTTGTCTCAGGGGGACATGAGGGGGGAAAGCACAATCATTTGAATATACTCCAGGGTTTCTACTTATACAAAGCCATATGCTAATCTCTGAAGTAACCCTTTAAACTACTGATCCATCTTTCAAAACTCCCATGAGATTTGAAAAGCAGGCGTCAGTCAAATCCCACGTTAAAGGGCGGATCAAGTTGTTTTCGGGGGGACAACGTACAACAGGCAGGCATTATGCAAAAAAAAAAAAAAAATCTAGTGAGGTAGAACTGTCACACAGTAGGATTCCAATTACAGCGACTATTTTAGCCGGTTCAGAGTCAATTCTTTCTTTTGGGAGATAACTTTATTTATCTTGCTTTTGACTTTACAAATTTTGCAGAACGCTTACGTTCACAAACAGCTACACATTGCATGAAAAGGAATACTTGAAAAAACTTAATACGTGCACTTTAAAATCAGCCATTTTTCTAGTCCACATCAAAGTGCCAGCGTGGTATTTGTGAAGTCAGACTTACAGATCTAAATAGTATAATGCGTATATACATGGTATTTGGCCTCAATGTTGAATGTATGGTTCAAAAAAACCCCAGTTGTATTTAATCCTTAAATATTTGGTTATGCATGAGGCAGATGAAGACTGCGACTCAACTACGTAAAAACCGCTGTAGCTCGATTATAACAGGAACATACTTGGGCATATTTGTACATATTGTTTGCTGTATTTGGGGATGAAATCATTTTTGCTTGGATCTCCAGAGTCAGATGGTTTGTCAGGTATGTATTATCCTGGTTGGGGAACGATGCTGCTTGTATGAAGTGTGAAAGTGTTATACAGAGACACTCTGTCCTCTGACCTCCTGCCACGCTGAGCTATTAGCTAGTCCACTGAGGCCTGGCTATCCCAGTATGCTTTGGTGGTTAAATCCTATTATACAGAGATCCTTAAGAAGCAGGGATTTATTCTCTTCTTCTTAAAGCATTATGTACAGCGTCAAACAGATAAAGTGAAAAGCCAAGACCACATCCAAGGTGTTAATCCTGGGTGATTTGTTGGGGCTTGATGGGGCAAGGGTGTCCATGCGCCTCTCTTTTTCACACACATGCTTTGCTCATGTTCACTTACTCTTACTCTCTTTATCACTAAGCCTACCTGAGATTTTGGATCGGTTGTGTTTGTTGTTGCTATTGCAGGACTGGATGCATTTACGGGAAGGCAAGATATCCTTTGTTGAGTACTGATCCAAGTGGAACCACTTCTCTAAATGACAACTCCGCTTCTAAATTCATTCCTCTTCTTTTTCTCTCCTCTCTCTAGTGTCTCTGTGCTGATTTTCAACACCACCTCACACTGTTTCATCCTGGTCAAGCAGTTCCGCCCAGGTAACGCCCTGCAGTTTTCCACACTTGAATCTTTGATTTTGATTGATTCTAGTTGAAATCTTGTTTTCTTCACCCCAATTTAATGCATGTTTCGTACAACTGAATTTTTTACATCCATGAGATCTTCAGAAGGTTTAAGGCTGTAAAAGTATTTTTCAATTACTGTAGATATCAGGGTTGTGCAACATTTTGAAATGAAGAAATATCTCCCTTTCAATTAATGAGTTGGAATTTGAATTGGAGTGAAGGGCAGTGGAATTTACTAGAATTGCAATTCAAAGAAACCCAGCACAGGTACATGATTTCACCAAGTGCGTCATGTTCCTTGATCAACATCTTTATTGATCCTGGAGCAGCATTCCAATCAACCAATCAGATTTGTGGGACAAGTTTACAGTTGATATCGCATTACAACCAGGGTTAGATGCGTCTACATCAGTGTTATTCACCTATCATTTCCCTCTTTTGGTTTGGGACTAGGGATAAGGTTAGGACATTATTTGAAGAGAAATGTTATTCCACGATGTTATTCTCGTGCTGACTGACAGATCCAATGTGTGTGCACAAAGATGTCTCAGAAAGCGCACAATTCCGATATACACCGGTCTATGATATACGCAGAATTACAGTATTTCACAATATCTGTCTTGGCGAGTATTCACGCAAACCATAAGATTGTGGCCAAAACTGGTACTTCAGGTGTATCCTCTCCCCCCCGACTCGAGGTTGCCAGATAGGCTGCAGGATCCAGCCGGAAAGTTTGTGCCTGCAGCTGTGGTAACTAGGGCAGATCTGGCAACCCGGATGCCCAAACACTACTGACTTCATGATTGGTCGATAGGTGGAGGGCGGAGCTTCAGGCCAAAACACAACATGACATCATCAACATCAGTTGAGGGCTGCAACAACTTTTAAATGACAATATCCTGGCCGGACCAAGTATTTGAAATGAACATGATTTCTTAATGTCTAGTGACATATCAGGGCCATTTTATGATTAATTGAAATACATTTCTTACATACAGTTCTTTCAACTCTTGGGGAAAAACATCTTATTTGTTACATTATATTAGATCTGTGTGGTACAGTAGACCTTAATATATAGACTGTCAGTTTCATTAATGTTAATCAAGCAATTGTGGTATCATGGAGAAAAAAATGTTTATTTTTTCTATAGATTTGACTATAGAAGTTTTGACTTGATGTGTGCCAAATTTGGTGTTATTACCAGGGATTTTAAGGTGTGGTTGCTTGGTGATTTTGTTTTGGAACAAATTTTTCTCAAAATTAACTTTGCTGAGTCTATCGACTTATGTCTTACAGGTGCAGCGTAGTAATTTTTTTGTCAGATTCAAACAAATCATATATCATTTGAAAGGTTTTTTAATAGAGAATATGATTTGTATATCAATCATATATTGATTGTATATGTTGTGTGTGTGTACATATATATATATATATATATATATATATATATATATATATATATATATATATATATATATATATATATATATATATATATATATATATATATATATATATATATTGAAGAATGTCTTGCTTGACAAAATCACAGTGACCAGTAATTCTGTCTGTTAGTCTGTGTGGTTTTATAAAACCTTTGAGCTTATTTCTTTTTTAGTTTTTAGACTTAAAGTTTTGTCAAGCCTTTATTTATTGACATGGTTTGTCAATGAAATATGTTTTAGCTTCACATTTTTATAATTAAAATGACACAATTTAGTTAGTCTTTCAATTTCATTTCATTTTAAAGGTGCCCTATAATGAAAAATGTAATTAACCTTGCCATGTGAAATAATAAGAGTTCAAGTACATGGACATCAAATACAGTGAGTCTCAAATAGGGATGGCTCGATACCACAATTTTGGCTTCGGTAAGTACCGATATTAAAACGATACCACACGGTTTGATATTAGCGCGGGTATATTGCACAAGAATGAGAACAATTATGCAAGTTTTGAGTTTATAAATTGGGAAATTACCACAAATGTTCATTAGTAAATTAATCAGCAAAGATTATCACATCAAATCAGTCATTTGAAAACTTTCTTGTGAGAAATAATTTCAGCAAAAATCTCTCAAAATTAGCAAATTGCTTCTGGTTTCAAAAGACTGGTTTCAAAAGATAAGATTCTTATGTAAATCTTATTTATGAAAAACATCACGGAAAAATAAGTGATTTTCAACATAACGCCAACTGTGACGCAATCGCTGGGATAATTAACATGTGCGCCCCAACATTTGCAAGTTAGCCCATGTTCATTGTCAGGCGGAACTGATGGAGCCGAATCATCAGGACTGCAGATAAACAAGCGACACTCGAGGATAGCAAAAACAGCAGCTCTCATGGACACACGTCATGTTCCAGGCTGTGCAGGGGACTTTTGATACCCTTCCCACAGAAAAAAAATTGTCAACAATTTAATTCAAGGGCCAAGAGTTCGGCCCATTTCAAGCAAGTTTCACTCAGCGTCTTAAACTGAAGAAAGGGGCAATTACAACTGTATTCCTGCAAGCAGTTAGTAGTGATTTATCCACTTATTGACTGTTTAAACAATTTCTGATTAATTGAAAGTTTCTTAGAAAGACAGCTTTGTCTAGATAACGTAAGATGCTAGTACAGTAACAATAGGAAACTCCAAGTACCTTGTATAACCAAAACACCGGATAGTATACTGGTTTTGTCGGGGGGAAAGAAAAGCGTTCATGCGTGCGGTTGCCAGATTTCAGAGCTTTTCTGTGAAAAGAGCACGTATACTATTCAGTGTTTTACCTAAACATTTGCAATCTGGCAACCATATGCACGCGAGCACGGATGATCTGAAAATACCAATAAACAAGTAATCTGCATGTTCTGCTTAAAGTGTCATTCAGTCGGTCTTGTTCTGTCAGGATGGTCAGGACTCACGAGCCGCTTCCCTGAACTGCTGTGTACTGTGAGCTGCTGAAATAAGCCAATCAGAGCAGAACTCTGCATTAATATTCATGTCCCTTCCAAATAAGGCAAAAACACAGCATTACATCCTAGGGACAATGTATAGGGTTGTAAATGGAACTGTAAAACCGTATCGGGACAATATTTGCCCTTAAATAAGCCACATATCCTCTTTGTAGATATCAGAGAACAATTTAACATATTGTTTCAAATCATTCTAGGGCACCTTTAATTATTTTATTTGTTAATAATTATTTGTAATGCAATTCTGAAAGTTGCTCAACCCTGTTAGATATATTCTTAAAAATATTACATAACAAAACATAACATTTAAGTAAAGCATCTATGTGAGGCTTGTCACAGCTAAACGAATGTTTTACTGTTTGTTTTGCATCTGTCTGAGCTGTCCTACTAACCTAAGCTCCCCCTCTTCCTACACAACCTAGGCGCCCGTGTGGGCCAGATACTTTCAAAACTACCCTAAAAAAACTTTTAATGTAATTCTCACTTTGATTTTGTAGCCTGATTTCACTGCAGACCAACACTTCGACATACTGTTTTTTATTATTCCCTCTGTTAGATCTACTTGAAAAAGATGAAATGTTTTGTTCTGCTGCAGATTTTCGAAGTGAACCTTTTTTTATTTTTTTAATCTAATACCATTTTAGTAGAGGTGCCATTTTATAACGGTCTTCAGTGAGTTTTTCTAAGTTGAAATGTTTGCTTGAAAATAACATGGATGATAGACTAGGTCTTATTAGAAGACAGTTAAGAACCTTGCCACATCCATCAGGTGATTTCTCTAAAAAGAATAAGGCATGTATTGCAGTGTTCTCATAATGGGACATTTTTCATGTTGATGGTGGTCGTGCAAACAGAGCATTTTTCAGTGTTCTCTATGAAGCTTTGGCCCTGCGCTACACTGTTACGCTATTGTTCTATACATGCTCGCCAGGGACGGCGCCCTGCTTCTCAGAATGGAAGGAAAGCCTTGCATTGAAAGAGAGACGTCTTTCTACAGTTTTTTTTCTTTCTTTTCTGTAGTGTTCAAACAATGCTTCAAATGAAAAGGCAGGCCTTGTGCAGGGAAACATAAGAACAAGTCTTCTCAAGGATGGCTGTTCTTGAATTGAGCTCTCAGTCAGTCCCATATGTACAGTACAATCGTCTGAAGGGCGTAGTAGTTAAAGATCTGGGTAAAGATATCTGTAAGATTGTAGGTACAAACCTATGTGTTGTGATCCAAGAGCAGGGTTATTATCATTTAGCGAAACTAAAACCATACAAAAAGTTAATTACTTGAAATAAAACAAACATTAACTGGAATAAAACTTAGCTTATTTTATTTCAGCTATAGTTGCAAATGCAACATTTCTCATTTTGTTTAGTTTGTTGAAGAACTAACATAACTAAAACTAAATAAACTTAACTAAAACTTAATACAAATTATAGACATAAAAATGACAAAAAGCACAACAAAACATGACAACATTGTCAAAACGATCCCCATTCACACCGATCCACGAAAATGATTGAAGCGCTGCATTATGCTGCCAGGCCAGTAGTTGGCGATGTCACTTTGTAAAGAAACATGACATGCCTATAAGAGGGAATGCATCTACGTCACTTTCCCGCCAGAATACGCCCCCGGCTCAGACAGGGCTGGGTGGCAGAAGAGCTGCTGCGTGACTGCAGTTAATAGAGGAAACCGCGAATAGAGCAAACGATTAACAGTTTAAACTAACGGTTGTGCTCGATATAGTGGTCCTTACAACTTATCAAAGATTCAGTGATCCATGGATATTGACTTGTAGCCAGGAATCATGTTTTCCTGAAATTTTTATGAGCCTGATTTTGACATGCTTATTTATAACTTTCAGTCATCACATTTTTTGAGTGAATCCCCCGTGTATATACGGATGGGTCAGTGTATTGAAACGTGTGTGGCTGCTTGTCAAGAATGAAAAAACAAAAGTTTTATTCAAATTCTGAATATATTATAGACCTATTAATACAAAGACAGTGTGCAAAGAGCACTCCCTTTATAATCAGTAAACGCTGTCACTCATTTAATAAAAAGAAATCTCACAAAGTTCTGCTATATTAGTGAAGCTGGTGTACAATGAATCTCTTATTTTCACAATGTCTGCACTTATAGAGACATGCGTGTAAACTGAACTCAGCAACTGGACAAACACTCATGAGTGAGTGATGCGGTGAGTTGATTCTAAATTCAACACGTGTGATTGGCCAACTGCGTTGTAGAAATCTACAAACATGTCTGTGATTGACTACATTACTCACCGGAGCAAAAACAAGTTTGACGAGTACGAATGCAGATACACACTAGATCTTTTGCTAGCTCCTTTTCGCGAATAATATGCTATTATTACGAATTCTTACAGAGGAGTACGAGGATTACAGATCCTAGACAAGCTGTTATTGTGCAGCTTATCCGGAACAGCGATGTCCGTGGTCAAAAATCTGGCTGATGAGCTTCATGTCCGGTGTGCGACCCCTTTAGGCATAATCGGCTTAAGAACATGCATTTAAACACACTCAGTGTTCTTTTCCTCTCTATGCAGTTTTTTTTTAAAGTTTTATTTATCGAAAATGTTCTTTTATATATTTGTGTGATGTTCTGTATTTCGATTGCGGCTTTAAAATGTTATGAAAAAAAAAAAAAAAACGTTTTAAGAATGTTTATTCACCACATTACATTTTATTTAAACCTGAATAAGAAAGCCATTGTCAGTTCGTCTGTCAGTTGGCAGTTTTGGTCGCTTTATTTAAAGTTGTTGCTGTGTGCAATGTGTAAAGGAAAATAAAAATGTTTTACCCTCCTGCTGACGTGTCGTGCCCCTCCCAGCCCATTCACACACACATAGATGATTCGACTATCAGTCGACTAAAGAAAGATTCGACAATTTTGATTCAAATGTGTACATTTCTTAGTCGGGGACACCCCTAATTATTATTAAGTGGTTACACCATGACATTACATTTAAACCTGCTTAAATTGTATACCTTTTTTCACAACCATATGAAAACATGTGAATGCAAAGATTTGTTTATGCTTCAATAGACTACATTTCTCAAACACATACTTGTGCCTACATGATCTAAAGCACTATATTGGAGACCTCATCAATTAAAGTGGTTGTGCGCTCACATTTCCTTTTAAATCTTGAGCGATGAGTGACACGTCTTACTTCTCCACAGCTGTATACATGAGCGAATGGGAGCGGAGCAAACCTAAGCCCCTGCAGCCTGCGGAGGAAGAGTCAGCGGAAGCCGCACCAACGGAAGCTAAAGTCCCGGAAGAGAACCAACCAGGGGACTCAAGCGAAGAGACATCAAGCCAACAACCTCCAGCTTCGGCTGGCGTGACCTACGAGCTTTGCGCCGGCTTGGTGGACAAACCCAACCTTTCTCTAGAGGAGATCGCCAGGCAGGAGGTGCTGGAAGAGTGCGGCTTTGATGTGCCAGTCACCAAACTGAGAAAGATCACGTCATACAGGTGAGAACCCGGCTAAAGTAAGTCACATTTCTTATGGCAAGTTTGTAGGTGCAATACACACATGAAGTTCATTAGCAATCGATCCAAAGCAATTACTTGTTGGGTCATGTGATGCTAAACAAACTCTATTATCATCTATTATCAGCTACATTGTGATGAGAAATGGCATAACATTAAGTTTAAATAAGTTTATGGATAAAGGTTATTTCTTGTAAATGGTGTCAGAGGTAATGTATTTTGGTGATGTCATTGTGTTTAAAATACTTAAAGCTGCAGCTTGTGCTAATAACGGATGTGAGAAATTTAGCAGCTTTCAAGTGTGAAAGTCACTAATAATAACACAAGCAGTTTTGTCACTGATAATGAAACAAGAAGTGAGGTTTATTCAAGCTTATTTATTTTCTTTGTTAGACGTTTCTCTGTAATACATCTGATTGGTCAATCGCAGCATTCTGCAGTCAGCCTGATCACCCCGTAAATGTTTATTATACACCAATCAGTTATAACATCATGACATTATGAACAGGTGAAGTGAATAACACTGATCTTCTCTTCATCACCGCACCTGTTAGTGGGTGGGATATATTAGGCAGCAAGTGAACATTTTGTCCTTAAAGTTGATGTGTTAGAAGCAAGAAAAATGGGCAAGCGTAAGGATTTGAGCAACTTTGACAAGGGTCAAATTGTTATGGCTAGCCGACTGGGTCAGAGCATCTCCAGAACTGCAGCTCTTGTGGGGTGTTCCCGGTCTGCAGTGGTCAGTATCTATCAAAATTGGTCCAAGGAAGGAACAGTGGTGAACCGGCGACAGGGTCATGGTCAAGGCTCACTGATGCATGTCGGGAGCGAAGGCTGGCCTGTGTGGTCTGATCAAGCAGACGAGAGACCGTAGCTCAAATTGCTCAAGAAGTTAATGCTGGTACTTATAGAAAGGTGTCAGGATACATACATACACAGCATCATTTGTATGGGCTACATAGCCACAAACCAATCAGGGTGCTCATGCTGAAACCTGTCCACCGCCCAAAGAGGCAACAGTAGAGTGGGCACAGTAGTGTCAGAACTGAACCATAGAGCAATGGAAGAAGAGTGCTCTGGTCTGATGAATCATGTTTTCTTTTACATCATGTGGATGGCCGGATGCGTGTGCATCGCTTACCTGGGGGACACAAGGCCGGCGTGCTTTGGACCATGTTCTGCTTGAAAACCCATGGATCCATCCATCCATGTGGATGTTACTTTGACATTTACCACCTACCTAAGCATTGTTGCAGAACATGTACACCCTTTCTTGGAAACGGTATTCCCTGGTGGCTGTGGCCTCTTTTAACAGGATATTGGGCTCTGCCACAAAGAAAAAATGGTTTGGGTTGAGGAGCAGAACAACGAGTTTGAGGTGTTGACTTGGCCTCTAAAGATCTCCATCAAATCGAGCATTTGTGGGATGTGCTGAACAAACAAGTCTGATTCATCGAGGCCCACCTCGCAACTTACAGGACATATATATATAATGCATACATACACTACTTTAATACTATTACTATCAGTACAATTTTTTGAAAGAGTTTAACAGTAACAGTAAAGGCATTTATAATTTTTACAGAGGATTTCTGTTTTAAATGAATGATTGTTTTAAACATACTATTTATCAAAGAATCCTAAAAAAATATATTATATTTCCCAGAAAAATATTAAGCAGCACAAATGAAGACCAAATCAATATATTAGAATGATTTTTGAAGGATCATGTGACACTAAAGCCTGAAGTAACGGCTGCTGAATAATTCAGCTTTGCCATCACAGGAATAAATCACATTTTAAAATGTATTTAAAAAATATTTTAAAATCTAATAGTATTTTACCACATTATTTTTATATCCGATAAATGCAGCTTCTGTGAGCATTAAGAGGCTTCTTTTAAGAAAATCCCCAAACTTTTGAGTGGTAGTTTCTAGAGAGTGTGGTAGAGAGGAATGTATAAATGTCTGCTAATATGCACTTTGTCATGACGGACATACATTTTTATCTCAACGTATTCTTGTCTCCCATTTTAATATTTAACCTTCCTCTTGATCATTGGCTGGTAAACCCTAGAGGAAGGAACCTCAGATAAAGTATTCAGGGGTTAAATGTGTCCAAAACTCATCTGTAAAGAAAGATGAAACAGTGCTGCATTATTCTCTTATCAGTCTTCATTGAGGAGAGTGTCGTAAACCCCTGCCGCCTCGCACCTGCCAGAGTCACACACCTGTCTGTGTGAACCTGCAACATGTTTGTGACCTGTTCGGCCATCTCTGATTTGCTATAGTACAACATCGGGTGCGTTTACATGCACACCAGTAAGCTGATAACTCAAAAAATCAGCTTATGGAAATAATCAGTTTTACATGCCATTAAACTGACAATGCAAGTAAACCGCGTTTACATGACTTTAATAATAAACCGGGTTATTTCCTCGTAGTGACGTCAAAAATAATAAATGTCCCTATCTTACTCAGAGTATTCCAAACGTTATGTCAGTTGTGATGTTAGATAAAGCGTGCACCGTGTCAGCTGGAGATTTGCGGCTCCTATTATACCTCATGCAGTTACAGATGCAGCATTTTGACTGAAACTCTTCTACTTCTGCTGCTGCATTAAAAGAGTCTGCGTTTGTGAAATATGTCCTTATTTCATGCAAAACGCTTGCTCGCTCTGTCTGGATGCGTTTAAAACTGCTGTAAGTTTGCGTCTTTGTCACCTATCACACTGTGCAATGTGCATTTCAATAAGCCGACAGAAAGCAGGTTAATGCGTTTACATGCTGCGCAAAATCAGGGTAAGAGGCAAAAAACGACCTGTCCCGACCGGTTTATGCTTACGCCGTTTATGACCTTACTCCAATAAAAGAAAACAGGTTACCGCGTTTACATGACCATTTTCATTGTCGGCTTATTAGGCATATTCGGCTTAAGAATGTGCATGTAAACGCAACTATTGAGTCAGAATCACCTGCCAACTGCACCATCACAAACACCTGTGGACCTTATGCTGCACCTGCTGCTTTTATGGGCTGGGTAGAGACATGAAGGAATGCAGAGTGGATGACCTACTTCTGATTGATTGGTACACATTGAAATTTGTTACATTGCCTCAGCCACGTCGGCATCAACGCTTCTCATTTACTTTGAATGGGTGACGTCATGCGATGCAAACTGAATTGTGGTTTGTGTGCCATCGACAGAATTTGAAAAGTGATACATTTTTCTAGTGCTAATGCAGGCGTCAGCCATCAGATCGCCCATACCAATGCCTTAACGCAGATGCTAGCCAATTGCGTTCATGCAACACTGGAAAAGTAATATGATTGGCTGTTGTCACTATGACGGTCTCAACAAGTCTTAAGTTTAATGGTAGTCTTAGCTTGTTGGTCTGATGTCACTGCTCATAGGTCAATATTTATCCTTATTTGCATATATTTAATATTTATATTTAAATTGATACTTTTTTCTGGCGTCTTTGATGAATGATAAGTGAATGGCACTGTAAATGTGACTTGACTGTAAGCAGGACATTCCTTACCATGTTAATGGTACACATTCAAGTTGTGCTCCGTTAAACTTGTTCATAGTTAGACTTTTAAAGATGATATATTTGTAGAAAATATTTAGCCATATCCCAACTTGTAGACAACAAAGTAAGCCATTTGTAGTTTAAAGGAGTCATGAACTGCATTGTTTTATAATGTTTCCTGTGGTGCACTTATAATGTTACTATGATTTTTACATGAAAAATGATCATAATTTAGAAATTAAAGGCATTTTTCCTACCCTGATTTGAACGCTCTGTTTGAAGGGGCGTGTCTGCTGTGAGACTTCAATTTAAACGCCCACTGCTGTGATTGGCTGACATCTTTGCATATGAAATAGCTGAGTATTACATGTGTAACTCTTTGGAAAACTTTTAGCATGTTTTTACTATTAAAGCTCTCTCGGGTAATTAATTGTGAAAAGTGTTGATTATAGCAATATATTTAGATCTATGGCATTATATTTAGATCGTGGCATAACGTAAAAGTCTATTTGCAAAGCCTGCACCAAAATTGCAACCAATTTCCCAATGAAACCACAGTGAGATGTACCAAATGCAAATAAATCATGCTTAACTGAGACATAATAAATAAGCACATTCCTAGCACTAGGATCTTTGGAAGGTAATGTTATTTGTAGTCCATCCTGTGTTGCTCTTCTTTCCTCGTCATCTCACTAACAAGCCAGTAGGCGGGGCCAAAGTTGCAATGATGATGTAGGCGTTGATTTCCTTCAGCAGAGGCGGTCTTTCACCATAGACAAGCACATTCCACAATAATTCCGTTATATGGGCTCATTATCTTGGTTATAATAAGCTGTTTTTGGACTAACAAGTCAACTCACGTTTTGAGTTCTGAAACCTAACAGGATATAACAGGATATTCATATAGTATGATGACCTCAAATATGTCAAAAGCTCAAGGAAAATTTTATGACACCTTCGATTCTCCCAAAAAATGTAAACACTTTGGCTCTATTAAAACATTGTTTATGTAATTCTTTTTGAAATTCTGTTTGCTAAGGCTAGTATCACAGAAATTAAGCCAAGTTATTTTGGGCAGTACTTTCTCTGTCTCCTAAAGAGAGGAAACTGTATACTATCTTTTGTGTTGAAACCATTATGAAACTGGAATTGTCCAAAGATTTATTAGACAGCGATGTCTTCTGGGCCCATAAGTAGGAGGAGGGCTTTAGAATAGTTCATTTGTCACGTCACATTTTTTCATTGGTGACAGACAGTGTCCTGGAGATCCTCTTGAAATCCGTCCTCTCAGATGTAGAGTCATGTTTTGCAACACACTCATTATGGTTAGTTTAAACGCATCCTCGAAAGTGATTGCTGGGGCTTGTTCCATTTTTACCTCCTCGGGCCATCATACATCACTTCGATTGTATGCAGACATCACTGCCTTCTAATTTTCTTCCATATTTCATGAGCTCATTTCAAAAAATCTGTTTCAGGCTACAAAAATACTAAGAAAAGAAGGGGCTTTTGCAAGCTTCCTATCTCTGTAATGCTCTGGTGTTAAGGAGATATCCATGGTGATGTCTCCATGACGGAGTCTCAGGTGAGATAACGCCTCAGCCACAGTGGCGCTTACCGGATTGTTGTCTATTAAGGTATCAGAGGTCTTGCTTTATGCCTTCAGGTCCTCACAGTAGACCCCCTTTGCCCTTGCCTAGTCCTCATTGGACAATAGCAATTTCACAAAAACTACTTGAATTGTGTATATTTTCTTATCTATAAATCCCTAATGGGTTTTGGAATAGTCATTGAATGGATGGTAATTGTTTTCATCTAGAATAGTTTATTTTTGCTCATTAAGTGACTTTAACAAGTTACTTGCCAGCCATCTTGGCAACACCGCCAGGCAATTTGTTTCCAAGTTGGTAATAAGCATACAGAGATCTGAATGAATGTGGAAAGATAAAAATGTATCAAGCTGTTTGCCACGATTACATTTCAAAAGGAGTTACATGTGACAAGACTGGTACAGAATTTAACCATTATTTTAGCATAAAATGTGCTTAAATTATGCTGAAAATGTATTAAGCTGTTTGTCAACATTTCAAATCTGGGATAAAATCTAACAATAATTGCATTTACGTTATTAAGTAAAAATGTGGCTCCTTTTTCTTAAAAGGTGTAAAAAAGTTACTCAGCTATTTGTCAAGGTTAAATTTCAAGTACTTTTCAAAACAGGCATAAAATCAAACAACAGTTGATATTAGCATTAATGTGGCAAAAACATTGCGTAAACCATGTTAAAATATACTAAGCTATTTGTCGTTACACTTCAAATCAGGAATAAAATTTGCCTACAAAACTGTATTTAGCAGGAGCATCATGCTAAAATGTACTAAGATGTTTACATTTCAATAACATTTCAAATCAGGAATACAGTCTAACCACTATAGTTAGCATTAACTTTTATTTAGCAAAAACAGCTTCTTTAGCTTAAATAATGTTAATGAACTAAGCTATTTGTCAAGGTTACATTCCAATAACATTTCATGTCAAATAAAATCTTACAACGGTCGCATTTAGCATTAGCATTTATTTAGCCAACATGTGGGTGATTCTATAATTGCGTCTAAAGTTTTTGTGTCTAAAGTCATTTTTTTACTCTTTTTACCAAATGGTTATATTTCTAATTATTTTAATTGTCATGGATCACAATATGAGACAGGCCATAAAATAATATCATTTTTAATTTTTCGTAAATAGCTGAAAATCATGATTTCTTATTGTCTGAATAAGTCAGTGTATTTTTTCCCATCATGTATCATTGTGTAATCAAAATATTTTGCTTTACTTTTCTTTTGGTAATATTTAATTTATTTTGTTAATAAAAGTTAATTTCCTAAATAGTTATTTCCCTAATTCTACAACATTAAATTGTTTAAAACTAACTTGTATCTTATGAAAATGTGTGTACTTCACATGCGTCTATTCTTTTACCATAACGTACTTTGCCTTTAAATTAACAGAATTATCTCCCACAACTATGCAAGATACAGGAAATGATGTCACTTTCACCAAGTTCTTTCACCAAGAAGAGTTATTATCCAAATTGTTACCAGGATATCAAAAGAAAAACAGAAATTATCACACTGTTTAAAAAAAAAAAAAAAGAAGTATTTTAATCATGGTTTCATTAGTGTCATGTGCCCTTAGCATTTATGCTAGCAAGTGGAGTTTTTTGGCTAAAGTTTTAAATGGTCAATTCTGTTACCATCAAACTCTGTTACCAAAGTTTTTTTTCCACACATTATCTAATTTGTCTGTAACAGAGTTGATAAACAATACTATAAAGAAATTACTTTTTCGTTGAAAAAAAAATATTAAAATGTAATATGTTTTCAATCATAGAATCACTCATGTGGCTTATTTAGCTATCATGTTGAAATGTACTAAACTATTTGTGATTTCAACAGCATTCGAAATCAGGATTAAGTCTAATAATTGTATTAAGAGTTGGCATTTTTTTAGCCAACATGGGGCTTATTTATCTTAAAGGGATAGTTCACCCAAAAATGAAATTAATACAGGTTTGGAACAACTTGAGGGTGTGTAAATGATGACAGACACCCAAGATGTTCCAAACCTGCATGAATGTCTTTCTTCTGCAGAAAACCAAAAAATATATTTTAAAGAATGTTGGAAACCAAACAGTTGATGAGCCCCATTAACTTCCATAGTATTTTTGGGGAGGTGAACTATCCCTTTAAATCACGCGTCGCCAGGTTTGTACGTTCTTGGATTGCTCTTTTTGCCGTGTCATTATCGAGTGTCCTGAACCTCTTGTGCTTTCCTCCCCCACAGGTCAGGAGTCGGAGTGACTGGATCGAAGCAGACCATGTTCTACGCCGAGGTGTCCGATGAGAATCGCGTAGGAGAGGGAGGAGGTAAACCCCAGGAGGGCGAATTGATCGAGGTAGTCAAAGTTCCCCTGCACGAAGCCATGACCTTCGCCTTTGACGAGAGCATCCCGAAAACGATGGGCGTCATTTTCAGCTTCATCTGGTTCCACAGCAACATGTCGCCGAAATATAAGATCTCCACCAATGTGTAACGTAACAGTTTCAAGCCATTTTCCGATATTCAAGTCATTACATACATTTTTATATATAGTAATCAAAATGGTCACTAACTGTTACTTTTTTTCTGTTATTTCTTACACTTTTATCTGTCCGTTGTGGTTATAGCTATTGTCTTATTTTAACTGAAGCGGCACATGTGTGCTGTCCGCTTTCCAGGGGAGCTGACACGTCCCAATCGGTTAACCGTAGAACTGAAGAGGTTCATTGTGAGTTTGTTTTGTGTAACCGGATGCTTTGTTTTTAACATGTCAGGAATTTCAGCCAGCCATTTGAAATCGCACCACAGCCCTTAAAGACTTTGTAATGGTGATCTATTCCACTCTAATTTGAGAGGGCTAGATCTGAAAGACCGTGTTGATACCATCAGAGAGAGCACTTCAGACCTGGATTATTCACGATTGAAGCTGTACAATGTGGTCAGAAAGTGACCGTATATAGCCATATTCAAATTTTGCCGTTTGAAGAATAACAATCGTTCAAAAGTAAATAATCACAATAATACATGTGAATTATATGTAAACAACACAGGCAGCTACCCAAATGAGCCACTTCTTGAAAACAATCATTGACAGAAAAACTATTACGCTCTTGCACATATCTCAGGTCCAAAGCTGACTTTGGGACATTCAGGGTTAGTGACAATGCTGAAAAATACTGAGGTGTTTTTTATTGCCGATTAACAATAAGTTGATATTCTAAGTGTGTTTTTGCACAGAATTTATGAAATATCTACTACAAAAACCTAAAGTATGAGTACAGTACTAGTACTACAGGTTTAAAGCTGCTTTGCCATAATCATAATCGTAACTGTAACAACATTATGAATTCTTTCAGAACTTACGGAATAGAATATTTTAGGGGTGCATGAGCTTGCCTGCTGAAGTTGAAAAAGAAAAAGTAGAAAATTATTTTCAAATACCATATAGTGTCTGGTACCTCCTAAAGTCACAGGAACAAAAAGTAGTGGCTTTCTAAAATCCCTTGAATACTTGAAAATCATTTGCATTACTGTTGCGGTTTACCGTATGAATATATAGGGTTATGAGTATAAATGCTTGAATATAATCAATATACCCTCAATATTCTCCATGATACCTCCAAGATTTGAGAGGCTGCTTGCAACTTGCAAACGTTTTAAGGTGAGCTGAAGCTTTCTGAATCAGATTCTTGCTCTGTTTAGTTCCGTTCAAATTCTCTCAAGCACAAAGCATTCACTAGTTTTTTTCAATCAGTCGATCCGTCAATAATTTTATTAATCCTATATCTTGTTGGCTTAATTATTTTGTGAAGGATATTGAAGTGCACAAACATTTGTTAATGCTATCTTTGTTCTTGTCTTGACAACTTTCATGGCCATGCTAAATAAATTCAATATTGTCAGCTGATTGGATCTTATTGTAAAGCATTTCTTCTGTCCTATCACTGTACTTGGTCTATATTCTGTTGTGATTGAGTGTTATAACTTTATCAATACATATGGTCAGTGTGCTAATTCACAAATTACAATGTTCATATAATCAGTCAAAATGAGGACAAGCAGGACTGGTTTGGTCCACGATGGCAGTGTTTTTAACTTTTAAAGTATGCAAATGAGACATTTAAGAATTATGCATTTGTTTTGGGAGCATTATTTCTTATCACGATGCCTCAGATATCATTCCCTCATTTTCTTAATCTCTTATAAAATAAATTCTGAACTTTTTTGAGTGTTTTGTACGTTTATCTCAGGATAGGGCTTTGTTTCTTTTTTTAAAAAAAATTACAGTTTTTTTTTTTTTAATTGCTTAGAATTTCTCAAAATATGGCTCCTTTTCTCTAAACTCAAATACATGTCAAACATCACACATCTCTTGCAAAACAAACACTTGCAAAACTATTTTAACTCTTCTAAAAGTTGTTCCCTTTCAGTTGTTTCAGGGATCACGATATGTCAGTGATGCAGACGTAACGTCTCCATTCCCTCCTTCAGGAAACGAGGGCTAAAAACATAACCAAAACGTTCCCTTTTAGTTGGTCAAGTTGGACATTATGTTGACGTATTGATGTTTATATAATGTCTCCGTTCCCTCCTTCAGGGAACCAGGGTTAAATGCACAACTGAGTCGTTCCCGTTCAATCAGTCACGTTCAACATTACCAATGTATTTATATCCTAGTATGAAATGTCTCCGTTCCCTCCTTTAGGGAACGAGGGTTAAATACATAACCAAGACGTTCCCTTTCAGTCAGTCACGTTCAACATCATGTTGACGTTGCCGAAGTATTTGGATCCCGATATGTGACATCTCCGATTCCTCCTTCAGAAAATGAGGGTTAAATACGTAACCAAGTCGTTCCCTTTCAATTGGTCACTTTCAACATTATGTTGACATCACACAACATATTGGGATCCAGATATAATGTCTCTTTTCCTCCTTCAAGGAATGAGGGTTAAATTTGTAACATGGCGTTCCCTTTCAGTCAGTCATGTTCAGCATCATGTTGACGTCGATGACGTATTTGGATCCCGATATGTGACATCTCCAATTCCTCCTTCAAAGAACGAGGGTTAAATACGTAACCAAGTCGTTCCCTTTCAATTGGTCACTTTCGACATTATGTTGACATCACACAACGTATTGGGATCCAGATATGTAATGTCTCTCTTCCTCCTTCAAGGAATGAGGGTTAAATTTGTAACATGGCGTTCCCTTTCAGTCAGTCACGTTCAACATCATGTTGACGTCGACGACGTATTTGGATCCCGATATGTGACATCTCCGACTCCTTCAGAGAACGAGGGTTAAATAGGTAATCAAGACCTTCTTTCATCGGCCACATTCTACATCATGTTGACGTCACCGGCGTATTTGGGTCCCAGTATGTACCTCTTCGTTCCCTCCTTCAGGGAACGAGGTTTAGATACGTTACTGAGGCATTACCTTTCAGTCCGTCACGTTCAACATTATGTTGACCTCACCGGCGTATTTGGGTCCCAGTACGTACCTCTCCGTTCCCTCCTTCAGGGAACGAGGTTTAGATACGTTACTTAGGCATTACCTTTCAATCGGTCACGTTCAACATTATATTGACGTCACCGGTGTATTGATGTCAATATAATGTCTCCGTTCTCTCTTTCAGGGAACGAGGGTTAAATACGTAACCAAGTCGTTCCCTTTCAATTGGTCATTTTCGACATTATGTTGACATCACACAACGTATTGGGATCCAGATATGTAATGTCTCTTTTCCTCCTTCAAGGAATGAGGGTTAAATTTGTAACATGACGTTGCCTTTCAGTCAGTCACGTTCAACATCATGTTGACGTCACCGACGTATTTGGATCCCGATATGTGACGTCTCCGATTCCTCCTTTAGAGAACGAGGGTTAAATACGTAATCAAGACTTTCTTTTATCGGTTACGTTTGACATTATGTTGATCTCACTGTCATATTTGTGTCCCAGCATGTACGTCTCCGTTCCCTCCTTCAGGGAACGAGGTTTAAATACGTAACTGAGGCGTTACCTTTCAATCGGTCTCGTTCAACATTATGTTGACGTCACCAACGTATTTGTATCCCAGTATGTACATCTCTGTTCCCTCCTTCAGGGAACGAGGGTTAAATACATAGCCAAGCCGTTCCCTTTCAATCGGTCACGGTCAACATTATGTTGACGTCACCGGCGTATTTGGGTCCCAGTAGGAAACGTCTCTGTTCCCTCCTTCAGGGAACGAGGATTAAATACGTAACCGATGCGTTCCCTTTCAACCGGTCACGTTTGAGATTATGTTGAAGTCACCGACATATATGGATCCCAGTATGTACGTCAACGTTTCCTCCTTCAGGGAAGGAGATTTAAATACGTAACTGAGGCGTTCCCTTTTAATCGGTCTCGTTCAACATTATGTTGACGTCCCCGATGTATTGATGTCAACATAATGTCTCGGTTCTCTCCTTCAGGGAACGAGGTTTAAATACGTACCTAAAAATACGTTTAGATGCATTCCCTTTCAATCGGTCACGTTTGACATTATGTTGAAGTCACCGGCATATTGGGATCCCGATATGTGACGTCTCTGTTCCCTCCTTCAGGGAACGAGGGTTAAATACGTAATCAAGGCTTTCCCTTTCAATCAAATGTTGAAGTGACCGGCGTATTGGGATCCCGATATGTCAGGGACGTAACATCTCAGTTCCCTCCTTCAGGGAACGAGGGTTAAATACGTAACCGAGACATTTTTATAGCAACTCTACACTCAGACCATTAAATGATTAGCTATATACATGCTACACAACAATGTTTGTCTTGTTGTTGAACTTTACAGTTATTGAACTGAACTGAATCAACACTGAACTCTATAATGGCACTATTGTTTTTTTTAAAGCTGCTTTACAGAAGAATTTGAATTTGTTACTATTGTGAAGCTGCTTTGAAATGATCAGTAATGTATAAAGTGCGTTAGAAATAAAGGCGAAATATGTATATTCCGTTTGTTTTTACAAAATAAATAGCAAGGGTGAAAATTGTATTTGTTTCTCAAAACACTGAGTTTTGATTTCTAAAGGATCCGATTAGGTATATTTAAACTTTAAATAGAAATGCAAGAGGGGAAAAATAATGTATTTCGTTTTGATTAAAAAGTGATCAAATGATGTGTTTTCACTGATCGTTGGCTGCAGGAAATCTGTAAATGATTGTGGCATTTAAATGCCAGTGTTTCTCAAATGAAATACAAGAGCTGTTGGTTTTGAATGATGCGTCTAATGTAGAGAACTGTGTTTAGCATTTTACAAAAAGTTTTCAATTGCAACCTGCTAAGTGCAAAACATAAAATGTGCTTAGTGGGCCTCAAATACCACTTTTAGTGTGTAAGCAATTTATAAAAATAAAAAAACTGTAATAAATTGTTGATTTATTGTCATGTGCCACTGTTACTAATGCTTGATTTTCAGACTCAGTATTTCATGAAAGGTGTTTTTAATGTCTTTTTATCTCTTCTTCTTTTTTTGGATCTCACAACATTTGTTTACAGATTGTTTTAATTTATGGCACCTTGAACGAATATATATATATATATATATATTTCAAATATGTAATATATATACACAATTACGGATCTTTTGAGATTTGAAAATATATATATTTCAAAAATGAAATATTGCATGTGCACTCTGTATTACATTGATCTGCATTCAGTTTAAATGAATAAAAAGGTTCCTGCCTTAGGTCATGGAGTCTACTTTCATCTGTCGAAAATCAACCTCAAAATCAACGGTAAAGTGATGAAATTACAGATAAATAATACATTTAAAGAGTTGTAAAAATTCACTCCTTGTCCTCATGCCACTCTTTTCTTTGGTTCCCCCCCACATTACCACACCTTTTGCTTGCGATCTGGCTTCCATGTGCCAAAAGACGTTGATGTTTTCATTCAAGCTGAGGGACCATTTATCAAGAACTTCTCTCTAGGGGTCAGAGCGCTCTTCGTTATAGAGATTCGAGAGGAGTTGAGTTGTCAAGGTAATGTTTGTTTTCGTCTGCTCTTTTTTAGGCACATTGGTAATCATTAGACAGCCTTACTGACGGATGTCCGGGGCGCGGGATTGTGGAGGAGGGACAGGTGGGAGGGTGGGTGAGGGGGTCACAAATAATAGCATTAAGTAACTAAGTGCAACTAGCACGACTTTGCTATAGCAACCGCACGCCTCAAAACAAGACATACAATGAGTGTGATCTGTGAGGCAGGGGAGAGGAGAAGACATGGCAAGGGCACCTAAGCGTGTTTTCTATGCTTCTTGATTTACTGATGTCTTTGTTTAGATGACCCACAAAGGGCTTGTGCACTGTACGCAGACTGAATATATTATCAATACAAAACAATTGCTCATTTGTCAACTGTACTAAGCCTTTTTTTGGCATTTAATGTAATGAACCGGCAACTGCTCTAGAGAGATGTGACGATTATTTCATAGTACACCCTAACGGGATTAGCTTGCTAATAGAAATTAATTATGGGGGTGGGACAAATTTACATGAGAATTTTATTTTGGTTGTGTTTCAGGTGCAGTCAATCATTAACCCTGTAAAGCCTGACATACAAAGCAATTGTCAGATAAAGCCATTTTTTAAGGCACTAAGTGTAAATAGCAGGTAGATTCTATTTACACGAAGTGAAAATAACATTTTCTCAGCCATAGATGTTATTTACCCAGTACAAATAGCTGTAGATGCTATTTACTAATTGAAAAGTTATATATTCTTTTTACACTATGTAAAAGTAGCAGTTCTTTGCAATATGTGTAAATAGTAATTTTAATGCTATTTATACTTTTTGACATGCATACTATTTGCACCTAAGTATTGTTGTACATAAACAGGATGCAATAATAACAATGTAAATTATTATTTATTAAAATTATTAAATGAATGCAGCCTTAATGGAACAATAAAAGCCCTCCCTATTTCTACCCAATTAATTATTTTATTATTATTAAATATATCTTTAGGCACTTTATTTCAATTTTCAGAACATTTTATTTGAAAGTAAATGTCTTTCCGATGTGATAGGAAAAGAGAGAAGAGCAAGCTCTGCAAAAGGCGGAGCTAGTGCAAAATTGCACTTGCCAACAAGGCACGCTATTTGCACTTGGTGTAAATAGACACTCTGCAAACCCTAACACTCAAAATAATTAACTGTTTTGAGTAGAACCAACACAAATTAAACAAATGAGTTCAATCAAATTAACTTTTATGAGAACAGAATTTTCTTTTGAGTGCACAAAACTGACACATTTGAAGTAATCTGAAATGTTTAATCGTTTTGAGTTTTATGAATTTGTTTCTTTTAATTTAAACAAGCTTAAATTTAACTGAAACTGGGGTGGGATTTATATTTCCCAGCATTTAATTGTTTGTGTGTGTGTGTGTGTGTGTGTGTGTGTGTGTGTGTGTGTGTGTGTGTGTGTGTGTGTGTGTGTGTGTGTTTGTGAGGACACAAATGTGTATAATGACATAGGTATGACATAGGTAACACTGTTTTAGCTTTACCCATTTAAAGTAACAGTTTCTATTCAGATTATCAGTCAAAATAATTTCAGATAATTTACCTCAGGCTGTCTGTTTTCAACTGAAGTTCTGTGAGGAATAATCTGAACAAAATGCGCACAGAATTAAATGGAGAATTATTGGCTGCAGTCTGCCGGTATTGGCTAATCACAAAAGTCGACATTGCGCTGCCATTATCACAGAATATTCCACAGAAGTTTTTATCATTATACATTACGTTACGTTTATGTGGCTATTATATTGTAAACTATTGAGTGGCTAAAATATTTTAATTAATTTCCACACACACACACACACACACACACACACAAAAAGTAAACCTAACCATTTTTCCTCCAACTGGAACTCCGCCCCCCCTCGAAATTCATTACCTGGACTCCATTATAAGTTCTTGGTAATGCTTTAAAAAACATTAGCAAAATAACTTTTATTTGATTAGCTAGTTAAAGCTTACCACGTTTCCATTACTAAAAACTTAAGTTAAGACTACATGATAATTGTACGTTTGATGTGAGAAATTAGCTTACTCACATTTTTAAGTTAATAGCAATTGAAATGTATGAGTGCAGGATAAAAATCTTTTAAGTTCTGCTTACTCAAACTTTACATTTGTTTACATTTATCTCAAATTTTCTTTGAGTTTTGCCAAACTTATTTGGGTTTACAGTGAGCCTTAACTATATTAAAACACTATATATTTTAAAAAGTATGCATGTGTTTTTCGTTGAATATCATCAAGCTTTAATGGTTCGATAAAGCATCAGCTCATTTGCCTTTAAAAAGGACACACAAAAAGGGTTAAATTTTAAAAGCTATAATAAATGATCTGGGGGGTCATTTGAAGTGAAACTTCACAGACACATTTTGGGGACACCAGAGATTTATATTACATCTTGCGAAAAGTGGCATATGTCCCCTTTAACTGATTGATTCAGAGTCTGAATGAGACATCTTGTTCCTGAATTATCTAATAATCATACCCACAATCTACAGTGGATTTGTGCTTATATATCCTACTACAGGTGTGAAGCAGTGATTGGCTAGACCTACTAGTATGAATGAATGCATTAGTCTGAACATTTTTGAATTATTATATCTTCTAAATACAAAAGTTGTCATTGTTTTGAAGCACATGGATAACAATGAGGCTAACATACACTGTAAAAAATTTGTGTTGGTTTTTGTTGGTTTAACTTAAAAAAAAGTAAGTAACCTGGTTGAGGTTAAAATTTTGAGTTTATTGAAATTAAAAATTTGAGTTGATACAATGAAGGAAATTTGTTTAATGCCACTATTTGGCATGTTTCACTGCATCATCAGAAATAAAACACACACAATTACCTAATATGCTTACAAAATCTTTTAATAATATTTTAATAAAGGTTGCCGAATCTCAAAAAAAAATGTCATTGTATTAACTCAAAATTTTAATTTCAATGAACTTAAAATTTTAAGGCAACCAGGTAACTTTTTTTCTAAATAATTTTTTACAGTGTAGTAATTAATAGTAATATTCATAGTAAAAGGCCCAAAACTTGCCGACTTTAACACCTCGAATATTTCAAATGTTGCTCATTGTGATTGGGGACTCGCTTTACAGTAAAAAGGAAGCCTCAGTGCTGCTTTGTGTTTTTTGCATCAACCTCATCATTTTCTCTACAATGTAAAAAAAATTTTTTTTTGGTTTTTGTTGGTTTAACTTAAAAAAGTAAGTAACCTGGTTGCCTCAAAATGTTGAGTTCATTGAAATTAAAAATTTGAGTTGATACAATGAAGGAAATTTGTTTAATAAATAGAAACTCAAAATATTATTGTATCTGAACCACATAAAAAAATTGATAAATCATGAAAATAGCACTATTTGGCATGTTTCACTGCGTCATCAGAAATAAAACACACACAATTACCCAATAAGCTTACAAAATCTTTTAATAATATTTGAATAAAGGTTGTCAAATCTAAAAAAAAATGTCATTGTATTAACTCACAATTTTAATTTCAATTAACTTAAAATTTTAAGGCAACCAGGTAACTTTTTGTCTATTTTTTTTTTTTTTTTTTTTACAGTGCAAAGTTTTTATCAAGCACGAAACCTTATGGAATCCTAAACATAACTGTGATTTTACACCTCACTTTATGCGACTTATCTCACAGTGTGACGGGCAGAGACTGGCTTCCGTATAATCTTTTGTGGTCTCAAGGCCATTCTTTTCAGTCACTTATGTTGTTTATGGCTTCACATAATTTGCATATAATTTTGACTCCACCAGTTTAACTGCTGAGCTTCTAGTAACGGTAAATTGAAATCTACTGAAAGCTCGGTTACGTGTTTGCATGCTGTTCAAAAGATTCTCGCATCCAGGAAGGTGGGGGTTTTGTTTTCCATTGCGACCAGTTACATTTTCTAACTAAATCCTTCCATTTTCCCACTTCTTAACACAAGGGTTGACTTGTAAGGAGTTGTCCCTTCTTATTGCTCCTCACTGTCAGTGCGTTCATAAATCATCTACGTGGAAGAAAATGTAGCAACACAATGTTCTCGATGAGGAGGTGAGGTCAACATTTCAGCTTGCGTTGAGCGGCAGCTTCTAAATTTCATGCAGGTTCCGAAGGAAAGGGCCCTTCCATTTCCATGAAATCCTGATCTGTCATCACTCCCCCATCCTGCTCCACACACCAAGCGCAGCTGATAAGATTCACTGTAGATAATACGAGCTTAATGCATTAATGGCACAGTTGAATGTTTATGTGAACTTGCCCCATCTTGAAGTCAACCACTGGCTCTCTTGTTCTAGCGGTGTGGCAGGACTGATTTGCTGTGCGGTTTAACAGGGCTAAGCTTCAGTGGGGAATATTCAGACATCCTCCGGGAGCTCTGTCACGCCAGCCAAGGAAGCTGATTAATTAAGGCCTGTTGTTTTCTGTTTTGGGCCCATATTGCTCTTATATGCAAGACACAGATATCTCATGACCTTACAGCACGCTAAGTTTATTTGCAGAGCTGACGTGATCTTTAGCTGCCTAATGTTTCACAGTTAAACATGTATCCTCTTTAAAAACACAATGGAACATTTACTGTGGGAAAGTGCGGAAACTGAAACACTTTTAACATTGTGTGAATTTTTTAACAGTGCGAATCGGGCTATCAGATTAAGTTCTGATACAATATCACTTTTGACTTGGGGAAACTCGCTGTATAATAAAAAGGAAGCCACAGTTTTGCATCAACATCATTTTCTCTATAGTTTTATCAAGCATGAAACCTTATGGCATCCTAAACATAACTGTGACTTTATACCTCACTTTATGCGACTTATCTCACAGTGTGACGGGCAGAGACTGGCTTCTGTAGAATCCATAGAAACATGTATCCTCTTTAAAAAAAACAATGGAACATTTACTGTGGGAAAGTGCCCAAAACTGAAACACTTTTAACATTGTGAGAATATTTAACAGTGCGAATCGAGCTATCTCAGATTTACTTCTGACACAATATCACTTTTGACTTGTCATTTTCTTGCCAGTCCAAGAACCACATGCAACCACTTTTTGCTCTCCTCAATAAAGGGATAAAAATAGGGAAAAATTCACCCCTTCAATAGCAAACATTATTTTAATAATACACAGCTTGTCGTTTTATTGTTTGTTTGTTTTACTTTTGATTTTAAAGGAAGGAGATCCTGCGTGAATCAGTCCTGACGTCTCCAAGTTATCACACTTTGTTTTTAATACCATTATAAAAGAAGCAAAGGAAAAAAAGCAATGATGCTATTGCGTCTGGTAGCACAGCCCACGCTGAAATCTCATTGGTCCGAGGAGATGCTGGTTAATTGTAGACATTTTAAAAAAGCATTTTTATGACAATCTTAAAGGTGCTCTATGTAGTATTTTTGCAGTAAAAGCACTAGGCCAGTGTTATATATTTTGTTCAGATGAGTTCTTACAATATCCCAAATGTTTCAAAAATAGCCAAAATAGCAAATTGCTATTTTAACCAAGGAGATGGGACGTCTGAGGGAGTCAATTGCGTCAAATCTCCGTTACCCTCGGTTTTCGGTTTTATTATGCAGAAACGCTTTACAAGTGTCACAGCAGCCACTGAGCAAATGCACAGAGTAACGTCATAACATCATTTTAAACACACTCAAATGTATCTAATATACTTTGCGGGAAAAAAATAATATAGGCCTGTATACGCACTGCAAACGGACTATGAGTGAAACAGGCAATAGAGTCATCTATCCGTGTTCAAATTATTTGCATTGCAGATTTAAGCAGTTCATAGGAGTCATTTATCTACACAATAATAAAAAGACGTGTTTTCTTGCTATTATCTCATCACATTTGAAGCACCGCTGAAGTAAATCGGTAGCCTGACAAGCCAGACCCACATCAAGATGTTTGGTCTGAAAACTCGCCATTGACAGGGCTCAATCCGAGGGGCGGATAAACGGTTGTCTTTCAAACTCCCTCTGCACGGGATAGGATAGAGCTACATACCTCATAATCATGACCGGAAAAGCAGAAATGGTCCTGGCGACTGTGTCCCGTCATAATAAATGTCCAGCTGCTAGCGAGGCGCGTGTTTTTCAACAATCACTCGAGCGGCCTTGCTCAGCTCCTCAACACTCAGTCCTGCTCTGCTTCATACAGTAAAGTTAATAATCGCATCCATGAAACATGATTTCTGCCCGAGTCCTATTCCCATTCTTTCCCACTGGCTGTGAGGTGAAGACCACGTGTCCCAAGATGCTGCACCCAAACTCAGCATCATCAAACTACGCCTTTGTTTTGAATAGGCGCCCTCTAGCAGACGGAAAAATAGTTAATTAGTTAGTTCACCCAAAAATGAAAATTAGCCCATGATTCCTGCAATTCATTCAAGGTGTATATAACATTCTTCTTTCAGACTTGTTATATATATATATTTTAAAGTCCTGGCTCTTCCAAGCATTATAATGGCAGTGAATTATTGTTTTGTTTGTGAATTCTATAAAAGTGCATCTATCCATCATATAACCGCTCTACATGGCTCCGGCGGTTAATAAAGGCCTTCTGAAGCGAAGTTGTGCGTTTGTGCACCCCCACAATTTTGAAGCCTAAATGCGGTCGCCAGAAGTAACAAATATAAGGTAGGCTATAAACTAACTACACCACGTTTCAACAAATTCAGCATCACATTCACTAAACTCTAGACTAGTTTATAAAAGCGCAATTATAAGCATAATAAGGCTGTAAAAGCGGACTGAGTTTACCTGCTCGGTGTGATGTTTTATCTTCCCGACAGACTTGTTAGCAAACGCCTTTTCAAGATTCACAACGGATTTGGATCACTAATGTCACATGATTTCAGCAGTTTGACACTTGATCCAAATCATTAATCAATAAGCTGATTGATGACCATTTGAATCTTAATTTGAGGATTGAACACAAACGCGGAAGAGAAGACAATGCTGAATAAAGTCATATTTTTTGTTATTTTTGGACCATAATGTATTTTCAATGCTTCAAGAGATTCTAACTAACTAACTGATGTCTCATATGGACTACTTTGATGATGTTTTTATTCCCTTTCTGGACATGGACAGTATAGTGTGCATACACTTGGATACGCTTTCGGACTAAATATAAAATATCTTAAACTGTGTTCTGAAGATGAACGGAGGTCTTACGGGTGTGGAATGACATTAGGGGGAGTCATTAATGACATCAATTTCATTTTTTGGTGAACTAACCCTTTAATGTAGGCTGACTGTGTAGATGATGTGGATGTGTAGATGACACTGTAAGCTGAGCTGCCAGAACCAACTACACTGAGTGAGATTGCTGGTGTCAAGGGATTGTTCCACCTTCCTGTGTTTTCCTCCCAGTGCTAACCGCTCAAACATAGCCTGTGGCATGAAATCTACAGGTAATCTTTTTTTCATGCAGCACCTCTTACCATCTGTCAGTGTATTTTTGCATCTGTGCATCAAAACTGGACTAATAATCATATTTCCGTTTCAGTTTTCATGGCATCATAACTTCTTTGCCTGTTAGTCATTCTCCAAATTGTGTTGCTGAGACTACTTGGCTTCCAGTAATTCTTGCTTTCACTTTCACTCTGCTTGCTTGGCCTCAAGGCAGGGCACTCTGAATCTGACTTGTAAGTGATCATTTGTTTTCTCTTTCAAGCTACAGCAGCTTCATGAGCGTTGCATGTGGGTTTGTGTTATAGATATGGGCTTTTTTTCCACTGCCTGTGGCTATGGATCACCCACACTGACGTGCGTGTGTATTTTCTGTTATCTCCTCAATGTATATGCGAAGTTCCTTGAGGTGCATTACAATTAAATGGATGCTGTGAGTTCCTGGACGGAGGTATACATAGAGATGTTATCATTGCAGACCCGAAGGTTGAGTTTCTTGGAAGGGGGTGGATTTTCTGAATTGTGACTTGACTTCCAATCCACCTACAGCATATCTCAAAAATTCAATAGTACAACCAGCGCTGCTTGAAGAAGTTGTTGCTGGGGAACGAGATGGTAGCAGGTCACAGAACACCCCCTCAGGGTTTTGTTCAATGAGATGCAAGTCTTCCTGTCTGTCTGTTTGCCTCTCAGAGCATCTGCTAACCTTCAGCTATAAAAGGGATATGGTAGTATTTTTCATCAACTGAACAATAGTTATTGCACTTGTACACTGTCCAAGCACACACATTTTTACTCAGTTTTATTAAATCACATCACATCGATGGCATGCTAATTTATTACCTTTTAAATTAAAAATACAATGATGAGCATGCTTTTTTATAATTATGAATATATATACACACACACACACACACACACTCACCTAAAGGATTATTAGGAACACCTGTTCAATTTCCCATTAATGGAATTATCTAATCTACCAATCACATGGTAGTTGCTTCAATGCATTTAGGGGTGTGGTCCTGGTCAAGACAATCTCCGGAACTGCAAACTGAATGTCAGAATGGGAAAGAAAGGTGATTTAAGCAATTTTAAACGTGGCGTGATTGTTGGTGCCAGATGGGCCAGTCTGAGTATTTCACAATCTGCTCAGTTACTGGGATTTTCATGCACAACCATTTCTAGGGTTTACAAAGAATGGTGTGAAAAGGGAAAAACATCCAGTATGCGGCAGTCCTGTGGGCGAAAATGCCTTGTTGATGCTAGAGGTCAGAGGAGAATGGGCCGACTGATTCAAGCTGATAGAAGAGCAACTTTGACTGAAGTAACCACTTGTTACAACCGAGGTATGCAGCAAAGTATTTGTGAAGCCACAACACACACAACCTTGAGGTGGATGGGCTACAACAGCAGAAGACCCCACTCATCTCCACTCATCCACTCATCTCCACTACAAATAGGAAAAAGAGGCTACAATTTGCACAAGCTCACCAAAATTGGACAGTTGAAGACTGGAAAAATGTTCCCTGGTCTGATGAGTCTCGATTTCTGTTGAGACATTCAGACGGTAGAGTCAGAATTTGGTCTAAACAGAATGAGAACATGGATCCATCATGCCTTGTTACCACTGTGCAGGCTGCTGCTGGTGGTGTAATGGTGTGGGGGATGTTTTCTTGGCACACTTAAGGCCCCTTAGTGCCAATTGGACATTGTTTAAATACCTGAGCATTGTTTCTGTCCATGTCCATCCCTTTATGACCACCATGTACCATCCTCTGATGGCTTCTTCCAGCAGGATAATGCACCATGTCACAAAGCTTGAATCATTTAAAATTGGTTTCTTGAACATGACAATGAGTTCATTGTACTAAAACGGCCCCCACAGTTTCAACCCAATAGAGCATCTTTGGGATGTGGTGGAACAGGAGCTTGATGAAGATGAGAGAGGCCTGTAATTTTCATCATAGGTACACTTCAACTATGAGAA
Organism: Pseudorasbora parva; assembly: GCF_024679245.1. Lineage (NCBI taxonomy): Eukaryota > Metazoa > Chordata > Actinopteri > Cypriniformes > Gobionidae > Pseudorasbora > Pseudorasbora parva. The sequence continues at coordinate 8,607,275 of NC_090186.1, read as the reverse complement.
ACAAAATCCATAAATCACATTGTCTGATTTTTAAAGAATTTATTTGCAAATTATGGTGGAAAATAAGTATTTGGTCACCTACAAAAAAGCAAGATGTCTGGCTCTCACAGACCTGTAACTTCATCTTTAAGAGGCTCCTATGTCCTCCACTCATTACCTGTATTAATGGCACCTGTTTGAACTCTTCACAACCTCAAACAGTCAGACTCCAAACTCCACTATGACCAAGATCAAAGACCTGTCAAAGGACACCAGAAACAAAATTGGAGACCTCCACCAGGCTGGAAAACTGAATCTGCAATAGGTAAGCAGCTTGGTGTGAAGAAATCAACTGTGGGAGCAATTATGAGAAAAAGAAAGAGATACAAGACCACTGATAATCTCCCTCGATCTGGGGCTCCAAGCAAGATCTAATGCTGTGGTGTCAAAATGATCACAAGAACAGTGAGCAAAAATCCCAGAACCACACAGGGGACCTAGTGAATGACCTACAGAGAGCTGGGATCAAAGTAACAAAGGATACCATCAGCAGGGGTGTCGGACTGGGGGGATAAAGGGCACCGAGTAACTAGGGCCCGAGGCAGGGGAGGGCCCAAAATGTGGTTCCCCCTTAGAAGGGCCCAAAATGTGGTGCTACGCCACTGACCATCAGTAACACACTACGCCACCAGGGACTCAAATCCTGCAGTGGCAGACGTGTCCCCCTGCTTAAGCCAGTACGTGTCCGAGCCTGTCTGAAGTTTGCTAGAAAGCATTTGGATGATCCAGAATATGACTGGGAGAATGTCATATGGTCAGATGAAACCAAAATAAAACTTTTTGGTAAAAACTCAAACACGTGTTTGGAGGAGAAAGAATGCTGAGTTGCACCATACATACTGTGAAGCATTGGGGTGGAAACATGCTTTGGGGCTGTTTTTCTGTAAAGGGACCAGGACAACTGATCCGTGTAAAGGATAGAATGAATGGGGCCATGTATCGTGAGATTTTGAGTAAAAACCTCATTGAAGATGAAATGTGGCTGGGTCTTTCAGCATGACAATGATCCCAAACACACCGCCCGGGCAATGAAGAAGTGGCTTCGTCAGAAGCATTTTAAGGTTCTGTAGTGGCCTAGCCAGTCTCCTGATCTCAACTCCATAGAAAATCTTTGAAGGGAGTTGAAAATCCGTATTGCGGGCAACGAGCGCTAAGCTGCTGTCCAATCACAACACGCCAACCGCTGGCCTAATCAGAACTCGTTACGTGTTTCTGAAGGAGGGACTTCATTGTACAAGGAAATCATCAGGCCGTTTTTAGGACAGAGGAAACAGCGCTGTACAGATAAGTCAATTGTGTGAAAAACACTGTTTTTTAACACGCGAAACATGAACTCATGTTATATTGCACACTGTAAATATAATCAAAGCTTCGAAAACACGCGAAGAATGGGACCTTTAAATAAAATTTACATTGAAGAATATATGTTGAAAATAAAAATAATGATTAAGATGGGTGTGTTATAATTATATTTTTTATATAAATTATTATGTAAATGCAAATTAAGATGATTAAATATTTAATTATAAAAAAATATGTATTCAATTATTAAAATTATTTTTAAAAGTGTTTTCTTAATATTTAAAAAGTGTTAAATTATCATTATTATACAATATGCATTAAATAAATGGAATATATTTTCACCAGCAGCTTCAAATACCTGTTTGCTGTCCTTTTGGCAGAAACTTTCCTTAATAAGCATTTATGATAGATCATAACTCGGTCAGATGACTCAGTTAGATAGTTTGTTAGATCTTATAGTTTGATTATCTAAATTTAGTTTACACATTTTTTTTTTCATGCCTTTTGCATAACATTGCACCATTTCATCTTCAGAATGATTTTTTTCCTATTCATATTACATGAGAACTGTGACTTGCTTAATAATGTGGAACAAGTTTCCATTTAGCTGAGTAGACCTGGCAAACTATTTAACAAACATGACTGAGATTCATACCGGTTATCTAAAAAGACACAAACAATGTTAAATGTCAATGTCAAAGTGCAAAATAAAGCAAACAAACACTTTCTTTGAAAAACGAAAATCTGGATGTTTATTACTGAAATCTACTGATATGTCACTTGCATAATGTAAAGTAATGTTTGCAGGTAATGTGAGAACCAACCCAAGTCCATCACAACATGATGTTTCCACTATGTCACTGCTGATGATGAAATAGTAATGAGCTCCTTTTACGCGTCATAGCTCCCAAATTCGTCCAGAGATTTGCGAGCACTTTCATATGTAACCCGACACACGGACCTCTTACAGCTCGGCCATTGTGCTTTAGCGTGAGAGGCCATCTGTGCAGCTGGCTATGGGTGCCTACTCCCTTTCTCAGAACACTCCCAGGTGTGACCGGCCCTTTGAAGAGCAGGGAGCATTGTGCCCACCTCTGGAGTTATGACTGGCAAACAAAGAGCAGGACGACACACAATATGATTCCAGCACACTGTCCATCTGTATGCTAATGAGAAATGGTGTGCACACGGGGGCAGAGAAACTGGATACGGCTGTCCACTCCGTGTCCTGAGAGCCTTTTGGCTTGGAAATGGTGGTCACCAAACATGACAGGACAACAGGTGTCGTATTTTTGGTTTCAGGTCCTGAATGAGAAATTCAAGCAGATCCCTGTCGAAGAATCCCATGGATGATGACATCATTATACACTTAAGTAGTTTCCTTTTTTTGTTAAAAGGGTATACATTTTTTCATCATGATAGATAGATAGATAGATAGATAGATAGATAGATAGATAGATAGATAGATAGATAGATAGATAGATAGATAGATAGATAGATAGATAGATAGATAGATAGATAGATAGATAGATAGATAGATAGATAATTTGATGTATAAATGGACGAACGGACAGACAGATAGATAGATAGATCTGATGTAGGTTTTGGTTTGGAGTGAGGCAGAGCAGACTCGGAGAACGGCTGTGAGAACACAAGCTCCTCTGCTTATCTGTAGACATTGTAGATATTTATGAGGCTGTCTCCTGCAAAGCCTGCTTCTTTTTACTTCTTTTTCCCTCTTTCTCTCCCTGTTGTTTTCTGTGGAGATTTGCCTTCACTGTGCACTCTTTACTCGGTGAACCCTCTATGAACCAGTGGACGGATGTGGGGCTTGGAATGGAGCAGACTAAAAACAAGCAAACAGGGGAGTCACCGTTCCGACTCTGTTGTAGGATATCCTGGATGAGTGCGTGTCACTGCTGTTTTGGGAAGCACAAGCATGTAGAGTTGGATATGCTAGGCTCTCATGAGGGTTCATAAGCCACTCCAGTGTGTGATGTCATAAACAGGACGGACATCCTGGTCTTTTCTAGCCCAAATATAACCATTTCACATGTGGAAAAAACCCTTCTCAAGTAGTGGATGATGTTACGTTTTAGTACACGTACACATGACTGAAATTATTAAGATTAAGACATGAATGCCAGATGCGTTAATAATAGCACAACAACCACAGAAATATTAGATAATAACAATGATGCCAGTAACCTGTTACTTAGTAACGCGTTACTCTAATCTGACTACTTTTTTCCAGTAACGAGTAATCTAACCCGTTACTATTTCCAGACCAGTAATCAGATTAAAGTAATTTATCCAAGTCACTGTGAGTTTCTATTTTAGTCATTTTAATTAGTAAAAAAATAAAAATATATATTTTTGCTTTCTTCTTGCGTCTCGGGGAGAGTATTTTTTCAGGAAATATTTTTTAATTTCATTAAAAATTTCATTTTCGACATTAAAAATGTCAGGGGATACATTGTTGACGTTTCTGTTAAAAATGCACTTCCAATAAAGTGAGTGTTGGCAAAAACGGTTGTCATTTCTGTTGAGGCGGCGGGGGAGTTGTCGGCAACTGCTGAATTTAACTAATAAAGTAACTTGCAATCGTACTCAGTTACTTTTAAAATCAAGTAATCTGTAAAGTAACTAAGTTACTTTTTAAAGGAGTAATCAGATTAATTTTTCAAAGTAACTGTGGCAACACTGAATAATAAATAAAAATGACACGATAAAATAGATAAAAATGAATGCAAGGAAAAGTGAATATGGGTTGAGAATGGGATGTTCAAAATGCTTCTAAATGGCGGTTGTTGTAATAAACAGATACATGTCCCCCTTGAATTATGACAACAAAAGAGCCCTCGCTGTGCAGATGTATTATGTCTTTAATGACACAAATAACATAGGCATGTCCCTGCACTCGGCCCTCTTCAGAGGTCCACATGAAACGAGGGTGAAGAGTCTCTTGATTAAGCACAACTCATCAACATTCTCAAGTGGAGTCTAATTATATATTGTTAACATAATTTATCATCAGTTGCTGCTAATCAGCATGTTTTGAACCTATCGAATCTATCTCTATCTATCTATCTATCTATCTATCTATCTATCTATCTATCTATCTATCTATCTATCTATCTATCTATCTATCTATCTATCTATCTATCTATCTATCTATCTGTCTGTCTGTCTGTCTGTCTGTCTGTCTGTCTGTCTGTCTGTCTGTCTGTCTGTCTGTCTGTCTGTCTGTCTGTCTGTCTGTCTGTGTCTGTCTGTCTGTCTATCTGTCTATCCGTCCGTCCGTCCGCCCGTCCGCCTGTCCGTCCATCCGCCTGGTTATATCTGTGGCGTATTTTAATTGTGCAGTGAATCCAGGAGTTCTCTTTCCCTGGCACAGAGTGTCAAGGTTGATTGGGCCCATTGTATAAGGTCTAATTGTAAAGATTATTGAGCAGAGCAATCTGCACCTGCTCGTGAAGAGCGAATCAGTCGGGGGGGTGTCAGGTCATTCTCAAGGGCAGACACAAGAAGCTTACTGCAATTTATCACACTCGTTCTCTGAACATTAAAGACAACCCGTTTTTCAACCCGACATTTCTGAAGCATTATTTTTGTTTTCTTTTAACTTAATTTGAATTTGAGCACTGATTAGTCCATCAAATTCCAAATTTAAAATGTCATTTTAGATCTTTTTTTTTACAGTCAGTATTTCACTCAATGTACAGTTTTGTTGTTTCTGGAGTAGTTAAGAAGACATAGCTCTTCACACACTGACAGAAAAGATGAGTACCATCCTAAGATGTATCCCTGGCTCTTGTTTAGGTTACAGGGCAGGAGGAAGTAATGTTTCCCCGGAGATAAGAAGTCTAAGCAGGGATCAGTGATCGGGGTATGAGGACTTGCAGCTCTGTCAGGTGTCGGATGCCCTCATGTTCTGCACCAGTGCAAATATGCACACCACTTTTACCATGCACGAGGTCACGCCACACTTGACGGGGATGTGACCCCTGACAATAGATATTATTTTACTTTTTACACGCTGTAATTCCCATCAGTACATAATATATATGTCTCAACCAACATTATAATTGAGAAAGATGCTGAGATGAATGTTATTTACCAATATCAAATGAGTAAAATACTTTAAAACACTATTCTCAATATATGTAAGACTCTTCTCATTATGTAAGGTGAGACTTTACCTCCAGAGTTGTCTGTCACGTCTTCATGAATGAGGCTTTGGAGGCCAACGGCTCACTAAGAGAATCGTTTCTGGAACGTGAAGGGTGAGATTCCACTGAGGACAACCAATGCCATTTCCTCATTCTTCTGTTTGCTCCTTCTAGTTATGGGAGGATAAGTAGTTTATTTTTTTAGATATGTCAGTGGCCTAATATCACTTGTATCCCACCCACTCCTCCCCCCATTGCTTCCCACGTTGCCACCTAACCTAACGCCCTATTGAAGGCCATCTGTGCTCAATAAGGATGTCATTTAGACAACAGTATCTGTTATTGTGAACATGGGCTAAAATAAACTCAGCCTAGAACTCAATGACCAGGCTCGTGCAGGGAGTCACACCTCCATTGATGACATTAGTTAATGTCATGGCTAGGAAGATTTGGGTGAAATTATTTATGAGTCATACTTTGTAAGGATTATCTTAGGGTGAAAGTGCAGTGCCTCAGGTAATCGGCCAGGTATGAACAAAGGTAAAGCAAAAAAGAGAAGCATAACCTGTATTTATCCTTTTTTTCTTTCTGCAAAAAAATTGAGGCATAACGTGTATTCTTTTTTTCCTTTTTCTTTTTATTGCTTTAAGGTAAAGCAAAAATTGGAGGCATAAACTTTAGCTTTTTTGTTTTACTTAAAGTGTCAAAGTATTTAGGTGTCTATAATATTGCTTTACAAATGTAATCAAATTCAAATGCACAGATATATTATTCTTTAGCAGTACTATCTCATAACTATTCAAGTTTTTAAGGGGCAATTATAATTCAGTTGCTGAGTGGCGTAGTGCTACTTTACACTTTTATATGGAAAAACTGTTTTATCGTTGACAAAAATTAGCACACATCACTTATCGGAAACAAGGAAGCTATAGCAGCAAACCAACTGCAAAAAATGTTAAGCCATCAAGTTGAAAACCCATAAATATACATAGAATTGTAAAGAGATATAATTGCTTATATTATAATTTCATTAAAATATTTGCCCTGGAACGTTTTCAGTGCCTTCAGGGCATGGTGCTGAAGAGACATACTGAGTTTCATAGAGATACGGTATGCCAGTGCGTTTGTAAAATATAGCAATATGCAAAACCAAAGCAGTTACAGCTTTGGATCTTTTATTGTTGTTGTTTTCATTTTGTAATTAAAATGATGGCCTTGTGTCTCAAGGTACACCAATGTCATAATGGACTATGATAGCAACTGACACAAAGACACTGCATTTCAATTTTGTAGTCAATCAGTCCAAAGGGTAGCCTAGAAATCTAGACGCACCCTAGCGGCAGCAAATCTAATCTGTGCCGAGTGTCGTCTAGCAACTCTGAATTCACTTCTGAGCTGTAAAAACCAAACTCTGGTCAGGCCAATCACATTGTGTATAGAGCCGGTGGGCGGGGCTTAACAGTGATGGTGGAGTTGCGCTTGAGTGCTACTAGTAAACACAAAAGCTGGAGAATGGCAATCTTTCGAATCAGCTTTGACCACGACTCTGGAAGACTTGGAGTTAAGCTTTTCTCTGAGAAAAGAACAAAGAACTTGCCTAGAAATCTAGACGCACCCTAGCGGCAGCAAATCTAATCTGCCCGCTAGTGTCGTTTAGCAACTCTCAATACCCTTCTGAGCTGTAAACCCCTAACTCTTGTCGGGCCAATCACATCGTGTATAGAGTCGGTGGGCGGGGCCATAATGACGACAGCCGAGTTGCGTTTGCGTGCTACTAGTAAACACAGAAACTGGCGAACGCCGGTCTTTCGAATCAGCTTTGACCGCGACTCTGGAAGACTTGGAGTTAAGCTTTTCTCTGAGAAAAGAACAAAGAACGGCACTGAAGTCATTCTTAAAAATGGAAGATGTGTTCTGAGTTTTTCCTACCGGATACGGCGAAAGTTTAATCTGTCAACAAGCTCCGCTTCACCTTCATTGCTCTGGTTGGTTGTAGCGCTATCATATCGCGTGCAGAGGGAGTTTGAAAGACAACCGTTTATCTGTCAATGGTGAGTTTCCAGACAAAACATCTTAATGTGGGTCTGGCTTGTCAGGCTATCCAAAAGGTTCAAACACACCGACTTTGCTTTTTTTTGTTGCCAATTACTTTTTTTTTTTTTGCCTATTACTATCACAAATTTTGACATGTGTTTAGTCAACCAGCTACGATTTAAACTTTCCTACGGTGGTTTCGTCTTGATCAGACTAACGGTTTTGAAGATATTCGCGAAAGTTGTTTAAACGCTAAATCACAACGTTGCACAAACCATAAGGCGAAAGCCAGCATGTTTGGTATCGTTGGACTCGGCAAGGATTTCAGGAATCTAACGAGATGACTCCCGTGAAAATAAGTCAACTAAATTCAAAGTAATAAGCATGTGAATGTTTGATTTTACCACTAGGTGGTGCTGGCTCTAAACTTCCCAGGCTCCTTTAGGGCATCCTGCCGATGACTCATACTGATATTCGTACTAATACGCTATTCATAAAATGGCAGAAACCCGAAATGGTCTTTATGGGAAAATTGGATATCGTTTGACTTGGCATGCCGCCCCGAATCTAACGAAATACAACAAAAAGATTTTTGGGCAAACTGTTCAAAATTTATAAGCCATTTTTTTGTATCTCTGGACCAGTAGGTGGCACTGTGCCGAAAAGTCATGCTTGTGATGACGTACCACCTTGGGTCTGAATATGCTAAAGCTTTGGTGAGACACAGCCTTACATTTATTTTCGCAAACACTACCTAAAATTTGTTTGTTTGAATCAACTTGATTTCCATAACTTTTTGTCAGCATGATCAAAAGATAATCTGGTTCAATTTTCATGACACTTGGAGCAATGGCAAAATTCTAAATAGTGGAAATATTTTCATGACGGAAAATGACGTCAAGTTATTAGCATAAATGTGAATACAATTTTGGACCGTTGGTGGTGCTAGAGGGATTGAGTTAGATACTCCAAATTTGCTACGGTGACTGTTCGGAGTGTCCTCTTCCTGTATGCCAAATTTCATAACTTTCCCACAGGCGGGTTTTATGGGCTGTCATAGAGAAGAAGAAACAGAAGAAAAATAATAAGAAGAATGCCCTAAACGATTACAATAGGAGCCTTATAATATTATAATCATGTCCATGATATTTTAACGTACTTTTGTGACAGTAGACTTGTTTGTCTTACCTTATAACTCTGTGATAATGTTTAACCTCAAACTAAAGCAGAAATAAACTAGCAGCTGAAGGAGCCATCCATAATATTAAGATCAGTTCTGCAAAAAAGAAAAAAGAAAAAAAAGTTGTCCAGCATCTAGCAGCCATAAATCTGCGATTTTTCTATCAATAATTTCTCACCTTTGGGAAATCTCCTTATATCGCATTTAATTTCCTGCGCTTGCTTTACAGTAAAATTGTAAGCCTATCGCTATGGAAACAAGCTTCAGTAATAAGGTCATGTATCAAATATAGGGACGAGAATTGAGCACAGCAATTCAAAAAGCAAAAAAGATCCCACAATTGATTTATAACCTGTCAGCAAGTACAAACATTGCTATTTGATGCCCTGTTTTTTTATACCGCATGGCTGAATCATGCTGTCACTTTAACATATGGTTTTGTCTTGTCAGAATCGCAACAAGGGATTCATTATTTTCTGATATACCAGTCGCAGCTGCTTTTTGGAGGAAATGAGCAACTAACAATCATGAACGTTGTTAAAGTGGGTCAAGGCCATGATTTGAGATAAAAGGGAATCAATGCATTGGCTATAGGTTTGTGTGCTAGGCCTCAAAGGACAAGTCATGAAATATGGATGAGGGGAGCCACCAAAACACGCCTACCAGCACCACCATACCGCCAACATCGCTGTCCGTCAGTCCGCCACTCCCCTTCCCCCATCATCTCCACCATAAAACTGCCTTCCTCCTCCTCCTCCTCCTGACAGCACGTGAAATATCACAGTAAGAGTAAGGTTGCTGCTTAAGGAATCCGTGCATTTATTTACACTAGTATCTAGTGTCACGTCAACGCATGGGTGGTGTAAGGAAAGCAGAGCCTGTCACACACTCACAAAAGCATCCAAAGTAATAGGCTGCAGACACAAAAATCAGGATCAGTTCAAGCATAATTTAAATGATGGAGGACCTCCTCAGTACTGCTCATTTGTACATCTCCTTTATCTGACACACACAATTCAGGTCGTGGAGCCTTTATTAATGAGCTGGTGATATAAATCAGTGGTGATAAACAAGCTAAATGTGTAATGTTGGGGTACACTATTCAGTACCAGCCTGGCCAAGCTGGTGTTCGCTGGTTTAGCTGGTCTACCAGTTTGACCAGCTAAAAGGTGTCCAAAAGCTGGTTTAAGATGTGTTTATATTTTTTCAGCAAAGAGGAAGGAGGAACCACTGCCTTTAAGGTAATTATATCTATACATTAGTTCAATATATATGTGTGTGAATGTTTATATGTTCAGATTCAAATGGTTTGTCTGGGGTCTCTCTGTACACGCTAAAGCACACATGAACAGTAGAGGGCGCTCTCACCTGTGTCAAATCACACCAGCAGGCTGAGCACGCATCAAACCTGCAGCGAGGAGATCCAGGTTTCCTCAGGCTCGAACTACTTTACGTGCTTCTGTGGTGTTTAGTTCTGTTTTCAAGCACTTCATTGACTTGGTGGAATATAGCACCCCAAAGCATACAATAACAATAGCTAATAAAATGCTAGTAATATTAATAAATATAATGTAAATATCAAATAAAACAAGATAAGGAATACGAATAACCAAACATTCAGAATTTTTAGTCAAACTGAACAGATGGGGAAATAAATGCAGATGGATAGGCTACATTGTGTTTTTTTTTATTATCACAGGATGCGTTTACATTTGAGGTGTGACTGTCATTACATTTATTAAGGCACCAATCAAGTAATATATTCAAATTCTGCATTTTTAATATAAGAAAAATGTCAAAATTCTCGATAAAAAAATAAAGAAGAACGTGCGTTTTATTGCTCATTGTGAAACAGCGTAAGTTTTGGCAACGTACGCTCCGCCCTCGAGTGGCGGTTGGCCAAGCGAACCAGCAGGAGGCCTCGTGATTGGTTCGGCCAGCTGTCAACCACGCGAGATCTCCTCAGGCGTGCGGTAGCTGTGAAACATATCATTTGCTGTGAAGTGATCAGACCGAGGGAGAGATCAGCCTTAGACCATCACCGCGCAAACACACCACGCTTGTGAATTTTTGCATGTCAGGAACGGAGGATCCTGTCGCCGGTCAACGGCCGTTTTCCATCTTGTATTCATAACGCATAAATCGGCGGCATGTGGAATTGTATCAGGATTAGGAATTGGCTTCCAATCGCGTGCCTGCTGTTAACGATGTGGACGAAGGTGAGAGCGCTGATTGTTTCTAGTATTGCAGATCGTTTTAATTGCCATAGCAGTGATCAGCGGGCAAAAGTTGATGGGTGTGGGCTGATGATTTCAATAAATTCTGCTCCATGTAATCGATATTTCAGTTACGCAGCCACATGTGCTCATGCATTTGGAAATGTCATAATGTAAGAAATGTTAACTTGCACCACGATTAGGGTGGATCAGTTGGAGGGTCTTTTAAAATGCATTGCTGTTCCCTCTCCTATAATACGCACTAACAGGTTAGCAAAATTGGAGACTTATTCTCTGGAGACTTGAATGCACAAGCACACGCTGCACATTCCCTCAAATAATATCTCATTTTTAAATAATATACAGGCTGTTTATTTATTTATTTTGTTTAAATGTTATTTTTAGGTGTCCCATTCCTCCGGCTATTTCGAGCTGCAGCTGATTGCTGTAGAAAATGTAAACGGTGAGTTGTGGGACGGGGAATGTTGCGACGGCACGCGGAACTCTCAAGACCAGCGCTGCGTTCGGGACGAGTGCGATACTTACTTTAAAGTGTGTCTGAAGGAGTACCAGTCAGAAGTCACCACCACTGGCCCGTGCACCTTTGGCTCTGGATCTACTGACGTTCTCGGTGGAAATATATTTTCTTTTAAGACGGCAAAGAACAATCCCAGCAAAACGAGCGACGTTGGAAAGATCATCATTCCCTTTCACTTCGCCTGGCCGGTAAGTGCGCGTCTTTTTATGAGCTATAATAATAACGTGCCGCGGTGAGCTGTCACTGCTCGGAAGTTGAGTGCACTATATTGTTACAATGATGACAGGGTGTTTCTTTTTTTACTCATGCTTTCTGCATCGATTTTTATTTTAAAAATGATTAACGGTCATCTATAGTTCATTCGCTTTTCTGTGAGTCTTTGAAACTGGCTGCTTTTAATGTGAAACGCACACTACTTCACTCATAAATGAAAATCCGCAGGTTGTTTCAATCCATGTAGCCAGGCTAACGTTATTACTTTTTTCCCGTGGAGCACGAGATGTTAGACGCTCACTATTCGCTTGCCTAACGGAAGAAAGTCAAGTTTTAAAACAACATGATGAGAGAATATCATCTGGCTGTTTCAAAATGTAGCTAGTGAGCCTAACTTACCTAGACACCAATTCGGGGCATCATTGGCGTGTGCACAACGATATCTCACTAGGTAGGCAGCTCACTAGTTCTGCGAATATTCACCAAAGCTTCTAGTGTACTCAAATGTGACGCACACACCAAAGACAGCTGCCCATGTGTGTCCATGGTCTGCGTAATTTTGTTAAATTGCACTTTAGTAGCTTATTGCTACGAAAAATGACCACGCTAACAAACGTTTCCGCTAAAAATACCACAGTTGTGCTACTTATTGTTGGGAGAAAACACTAGTGTTGTAAATCCCGTTTCAACGTCTGCAATGCATTGGTTTGGCCTCAAAATTTGATAACAAAACACTTTTTTTTTGCTAACTTAAGCTAAAGCGTTTATTCATTTTCCTATAAATGACCATTACATTTTTGTTTAAAAAAATATATATTATTACAACCATCAACTACAACAACACTAAGAAAAAATGAATATGGAATCTCCTTCAAGCAGTGTAAGAAGCTTCTAGGTTTTGTTTGCTCATTTATGTTAGTGTTGGCTAATATCACAGTTTTATAGTACCTAATTTAGCAACACTAACTGTGGGATTTTAGTGGAAAGTATAGTTACCATGGAAATTTGTTGTGAGGGTTAGCTGTGTACTGGTTCTCCCTTGTGTTGATTTGTGAAAAACTTATCAAGTGTCTTTCCAGACACGCAGGTACATTACTGATGCTGATATCAGGTGGCAAATCGCTGCAATGTTTTATGCAGTTCAGTGTCACACCCGCAAACAACAACAGCAACAAAAAAAAGAGATGTTGCGTAGTATTGACTGTCAGCTTTGGACGGCAGCCCAGTTAGGCACACACTCACCTGTGGTTGATAGCAAACCTGCCCTTCTGTAGGCGGCTAGGCGCGCGCCCCCCCCCCCCAACACACAGCCGTTTATGTTAATGTGTAACATGCTATCAAACTGACCCTTTTGGGGCCGGCTTTGATGCTACACCTGCTTCTCTTCTGACCCCCACTTGAAATTTCACCTAGATATGTCCCTATATAACGCTGATCACATGATCTGTGACTCTAGACTCGCGTCTGAAAGCCTGTGATTGAGTTTGAATTTCCAAAGCCATGTGTTTGCAGTTCCTTAGTGTCCCATGGAAGCTAATGAAATTGCTAGAGGAATGCGTTCCTGAATGCCTCTACATCCGGACATCTGTTTGATGTGCTCGGTGTAACCTCATCTTGTACCTAGATGAGGTCCTAGCACCTCACCCAGAGTCTTGGAGATGGAGTCCGCCACCTGTCGGTGTAATTACTATTAGTACTATTTTAATATCTTGTTTGCTGATGTCCGAGAATGATCTCGGGACAGCATTTGCCTCGATAGTTTGATTATAAGGATAAATACGGGTTTCCTGATTTGACTTGATTGAATCTTTTGATTCTATTGGCTATAATTTCAAGTCAACTTTAGTTACGTGTAAAATGATTGCAATATTACACGTCAGTTTTAAACTCCCGTGAGTATAAAAAGTCAGGTCGAATGATTTACGAGTGACCCCTTTCAAAAGAATCAGTTTTTAAATCAGACTAGATGTACTTTTTATTTTGAGTCACTAAAAAGAGTTCATAAGACTTTTTTTTTGTGAATCAGATCACACTGGCCATGCTGTTATTGCATACAACACATTTTTTGCTATTATTTTGGTGTACTTGGCCGTTTTTTTTTTTTTTTTTTTTTTTTTTTTTTTAACCATATCGCATTTAATTCAGACTGCATACAAAAGCGAAAAAGGCTGTCAAAATTGTACCTTTAGGGGTACAACAGTTGTCGCTGGGGCAGTACCCTTAAAAGGACATCTTTGTAACTTTTTTTACTCCTAAAAGGTGCAAATTAGTACCTTTGACTACTACTATGAACCTTTTTGTGGTAAAAAAAAAAGTACAAAGATGTCCTTTTAGGGGTTTTCTTTTTTTAGGGGTATTCTTTTGCTACAGGGATGTAGATTCAGTGGCGGGGAATGCAGGATCGCTTGCATATCCTTATCAAGAGTGTTCTAATGTAGATTGTGATAAATCCCAGTCTTACTTATTAGGTGCTTTTATCTTCATCTTCTCGTAGAAGTTAATAGAAATCCAAGCTCCTTTTAAAGTACGAAACTGGCTTTTTGTTGTGAAATAACCACTCATGAGTTTTTTTTAAATGTAGACTTTTCATAAGTCAATGGGCTGACTCCCTGATCAGTGCCCTGACTACTGAACTAGGGAGCTGATTGAGACGCACCCTTGAATCTAGTAGGTTAGTAAGATCCTCACCTGTTAGTTCTAGTCCCTTGCGCTTGTGTAACATAGGTTTGTTTTACAGTTTTAGTGGATGTGTAACTCCACAGCGCAAGAGCGTGAGAGCCGGTACCCACAAGAGCCTCTCTGGTGGCACTGTGAATGTTGACGATAGAGACGGCAGCTGTATCCGTCCGTCAGTTGAGGACCACTGCGCTCCAAGGCTAAACGGCAGCGTCAGCCACACCTGATTGGGAGCTTGCTGGGCAGTTGCTAGGAGACGGTTACATGGGCCTTTAGTAAACAATTATCTATTGCCCTCTGTGTTCCCTTCCCCCTTAACTGATCTTTCAGTGGAGCCACTCGTTCTCGTCTCACCTGGGAAAGAAGTGCTAGAGCCTCACAACTGATTACACTATTGACTGTGTAATTAGCCAGTCACAGCTGGCTTCGTCTCCGGTCAACAAAAAGCAGTAATTGTCCAGCTCCGCATCAGAGCAGGTGGCTGCTGATTGGGACTGATTATAGATCGCTGCTCCCCCAAGGCCTCAAAATGTCCAAGTAAGCAATGTCCATCTTTTGTCTGTGTTATTGTCTTTCATGGGGGTTGATCAGAAGCCGGTAAAGTTGTGGGTGGGTGTCACGTTTTCACGTGTTGTAAAAATGCTACCAAATTAGCAATAAATAAAGCAGGACATGACCGGTACAAATTGGATATATGCAGTTGGATTTGTTTTTTAGGGAGCATTTATATAAAATAAGTTCAAAAGCAGCTAGAAAGAGTGTGACTGAAGGGTTTTTAACTTGATGGTAGGGGTGGGCGATGTGACCCAAATTTTACATTTTATTTCACAATAACGACATATCAAAATTTTTGATGCTATTGAAATATCATAATTCTCATTACCATTTTCAATGTAATTTTAAACTAATACTAGCTTATAGAAACTCCCAAGCTTACTGAAGACAAGTGCAAAGAAAACAAACTACAATAGAACAGACACGCATTATATAGACCTACCTGAAAAACGTCAAGCGCTAGAAATACTACATAAAAAGTAATCAAATGTATTTTTATAAATTCAATACATTGTCATTACTCTGTAAATTAAATATACATTTATTCTCATTAAATTTACAAAAGTGATTCAGTCAAGAGCAGCGAGAGATTTTTAAAATGTGCTAAATTTAGATTCCGTCACTTTAAGACCGACAGCACAGATCCGATATTCTCGTGTTTTCTCTCTCTCGACTGTTAACATTCACTTAAGACATAAAGACTGTTTGCTTGCAAATACGTGGTCACTTTGACACCATAGTTGTGTGTATTTGACCGTTCAAGCCCAATTAGGCAGCAAAAAGCTCTGTTCAGTTCTCATGTGCTCTGTGAGCAGCGGCTTCATGTCATGCGTCTCTCAGGCTGAGATGAGAAACGGTTTCTGACAGCGTGCACATGTACTGAAATGAGTTCTCTTTCGCTGCTCAACTTTTTAAAATCACCTGTTTTTAAAAAGCAGTGCTCAAAAATGCATGCAAACGAAAAACTTTCATGGCACAACAAGAGTGCATAATCACGATAGAGAGAGACTACAGTCCAAAATCTACTGTACGTGAATGCTTGTGGTGGAAGACTTAATAAACAGAACGAAAATCTTTACAAATATATCCATCTAATCCTTATTTGGGTTGAGTTTGAACGCCCAAATTTTCTGAGAGAATGTTGTTAGCTTTTAGCATGCTAATTAATGCATCACGGCTTAAAATATCAAAACTATGGCAACGCTTTACAGTAACGATCTTTACAATAATATTGTGATGGATAACATGAACAATCTAACTGATAAATGCTATAACAGTTACCAGAAACATAACCTCACTAGTAGACTAGTCAGTTATTGGATGACTTGTTGACTGCTGTGTTGCATCCCTAGATCAAATAAATAATTGGTCAAGGCAGAGTAGCTTTTGTTTTAACTGGCTGCAGTGTTCGTAGTCATCTGCAGTGGCTTGTGATGTTACAGGAAGAGCCAGTATTGATTCCTCTCTCTCTCTCTCCATGGTGATTCACCAGGAAGTTTAAGATCATGAGGAATCTCAAGCTGGACGTGAGATGCTTTTTCTCTCTCTCTTCCTGACCCTGAAATAGCTTTTTGTTCTGCCACCACAATAAACATTTTCTTTCTTGTGACCTGGGGCAGAGCAGGGCTTTTTGTACCAATGTATTCCCATTAAATGAAAGGAAAGGCTGCATTTTCCCTCTCTTGAATGCAGCAGTCATGGTAGAGGTATTTTTAGCAGCAGAGAGACCGGACCAATTAAGAGACGATGTGCCTGAGGTGACTTTATGAAGCAACCTCTTATGGTACAATGTGGTTTGGAAAAGTTTGTCTTCGACTATATTGCATTCTGTGAACACAAACAGATTTTTTGCCTAGTTTTGACTGGACTTTTAATTTGTGACAAGTCTTACTTGATAAAGCATATAAAGAGAGAACATTTGAATTCTTTGTGAAGCATACAGGCACTTCCTACTCCATCACTCCCACACACGATGCACTCCTTAAAAACCATGAAAAGCATATACTCAGATTAGAGAACGCAGAAGCGCCTCTGCCAAAATGCTGTTAATCCATTAATGAACAAAACCCTTCAACTGAAAATACACTTCATGCTAACATGACTGCAATGGTGGAGTTAAAGGGCCCTATTATGCCCCTTTTTACAGGATGTAAAAGAAGTCTCTGATGTTTTAGCGCAAAATACCCCACAGATAATTTTTTTGTAGCATTTTAAAATTGTCATTTTTTGATAGGGTGTCCCTTTAAATGCAAATGAGCTGCTGCTCCCGGCCCCCTTTCTTGAAGAGAGCAAAGTTTGGAAAGCTGGTGTTAGCATCTCTGATTATCTCACGCAAACTCGCACTGAAAAGGCGAGTTTGCCTTTTATGTTAAAACCCGAGTCGGACAATGATGGAGAGACTCAAGAAGAAGTGACAACGTAGAATACAACAGCACGTTTCTGAATGGTTTTTGGATGATTGTATGTAGCTGATGTGGAGTTAACAATCTTCAGTTCATTGATTAGCATGTTCTTCCATGATAATGTATAAATCGCTTGTATGGGAACTGTTGTAAAATGCACAGAGCCAAAGAAAATATATGCTGCATGAAGATAGAACGGGTATAGTTTAGTTGAATTATGGTTATTGCTTATGTTGTCATACTTTTGACATGACAGCCGTTTGTTGTAGACCTTAAAAGCGATTTCTACAAAAGTAAATATCTCCCTTTGCAAGGAACTTTGAGCATCAAAACATTAAAGATGTTGTTTATGCCCAAACGGCAACATTACAAACTAACTACAATTAAAAAGAGTTAAATCATAATCAAGGACCCCTTTAAGGTCCATTCACACCAAAGTTGATATCTGTGAATGAAGTTACGTTGTTGTAAGGGAATCGCATTCAGAAGTATTTTGTTCCAACTGATGTATTATTAAAACAGTGGTGGCGAATTAGAATCCACAAAACTTTAAAAACCTTGAGCATTTAAGGTGGGAGATGGCATGATCACCATTATCATTCTTGGTGTGAACAAGCCTTTAGGCCTGGAGAGATGAGGAAAAAGCCCTCTTCTTTTGTGCAGTACTTCAGCTGAGTACCCAAGAAAGCATGGGGCAGCTTTTAGGTCTTGAGCGTCGCCCTCATGAAGAGTGCAAGATAAACTGTTTCCCAACAGAAGAGCTTCCATTAGGTTGAATGTACCAAGCCACCAGTGGTGGGCATGATTGTATTAGGCAGTGCAATTATAATGGACTTTCTGTCTCCCCTGAGAAGGGTCATAGAAAACATGGGGTCCTTTCAGTGGGAAGAGGTGGGAGTTAGCGAGCTTAACCCTGATGTCCCTTTCCAATAACACTGGAAGCTAGTGTGTGTGTGTGAGAGAGAGCTGTTTCTATTGTTAGCTCCTGGTTCTCAACTAATTGTTTTAAACTACCCATGATGCTCCTTGTACTGGGTTTCTCCTTTGCTTCAGCACTAGTTTCACAATTCACAGTGTAACTGATGACTTGGAACTACATGGTGTTTTTTTCTTTCCACCTGTATGACTTTGTTTTTGCCATGTTGGTCTATGTGGATGTGGTGCATGTGTGATTGAGTCTGACTAATGCATTTGCACCTTTCCTGAGAGAGCCAGTGGACTAATGAATTGTGAGCAGGTGTGCTGCAGTGATTAAAGTGCATTACCACGCAGCAGGTTTAAT
This sequence comes from Pseudorasbora parva, assembly GCF_024679245.1. NCBI lineage: Eukaryota > Metazoa > Chordata > Actinopteri > Cypriniformes > Gobionidae > Pseudorasbora > Pseudorasbora parva. Next base: position 8,588,666 of record NC_090186.1, on the reverse strand, counting down.
TCCCCCTTGACCCCTGACCTTGTTCAAAATGATAACGATTCTAATGGAGTTGGAGCTCATGTGGCCGTAACCTTGCTGAAGTGTGCTATGCTAGCTTGCTATACCACAACTAGGTCTTTTTCATTGAGACATGAAGCTACTTAGCAATGTCCTTGCCGTTTTAACTAGATGCTGAAACTGGAGTAATAGGCGGTACAGTAACTGGACAAGACCGACAGAGAGACAACTGGCTTGTCAGATGGTTTGATGATGAGCTAGCAGTCTAGGGTGTCAAATGGCCGCCTCACTGTAGTAACCAAAGGGCTGCTTGCCAAATGGGTGGATGCCCATGTGCAGTTGGATATGGAATGGTGTTATTCCATATTGGGCTCATAATATTACTGTAAGAGCAGCTATCAGGTGCAATAGTTTCACAGATGTGGTTGATGTGTTCAGATTAACTTTAGATTGGCCGGGCTCCTCTATAATACATGTTTTGGAAGGACTGCGAGCTATGAGAATTGATCCAGGCCGGCGTCTTTGGGAGATCTGTGAGCTGTGCCCACTGGGATATGGCAGCTTCCAACCTCACAGCCTGTTTCTGTTGCTGCCAAGCAGCCATGCTAGTCTCAGTTTCTACAAATGCTGCATTTAAACCGTATCTGAAATTTAGAAAATCTGAACGGTCACTGCTGTGCATAATGGTGATTTGATGTAACTTGCCTTTTTTGTATCACCACTATGCTATACTATACTACACTATACACTACATCTTAAAATATATATTTTTACATTATTTTTACAGTTAAGTACATTATAAGAGTATATTGAAGTTCCATGTTTAGATCTTTTTATTCAAAGTTTTGAGTTAAACATCATCTGGTTATATGATTGTCTTGCTCTTGGATAACATCAGAACATAGGGATGTCCTAATTTGATCTTAAGTATTGTATTCGGGCTGATTAAGCATTTTTTTTTTTAACACTGATCTTTGTATTGGTGATCATAAGCCCAAGTCTCTATTTTATGTCAGGTGTCGCATAGGTGTCGTGCAGTAGGTGGTGGAAAATGCACCTTTAAGTGGGTTTACTAGTCTCCTCTAGCACTTCACACACAATCACGTTCAAGCTGCCGTGTTTAGCACCTGAAAGTGCTACTGCTTTTTATCTGCAGTCAGATGTCTGAGACGTTGCAATTATTCTGCTTATTGTAAGTAAATGCAAGACGTTTATATCCGTATCCTCATGAACTATTATGAAAATCTCTACCATTAGCTACGTTTACATGGACACTTTTCACTTCATTTCGATTGATGAATACGAACGTAGTGTTAACATGAACGCTAAACAGTGATCGGGTTAATGTGTGCGTTTGTGTCAAGCTTCTGATCAGGTGTAATCTTTTGATGATGCACACTGCACGAATATAGATTTTTTCCGCTGTTGTTGTATACAAACCATCCTCCTTTTCTTTGTTTTAAAAAGCAGACTTATTAAATATTTTTCAATTTTGGGTCCTAATTAGGAGACGACGAGCATTTTTAAACAGTTATGCTGTGCTTCTTATGAATAGTAAAATCGCCCGTTCCCGCATCCAAAATAAGGCATCTGAGGATAAGAGTCTGAAACGAGGACTGGTCAACTTCACAGACGATGAGTGGAAAGAGAGTTTCAGAATGACAGGATAATCATTTATGACACTTTATTCAACAGGAAGAACAGCTTGTTCCACGTGCCATAGGTCATTATGCTATTTCTATGTCATTGCACATTCAGTTTTCAATCCAATCTAGTGTTTACATGTCCTCTCGATCGTATTACAAAAGGAGTATACCACCCCCCTTATAATCTGAATTAAATTTTTATCAGATCTGGCCAATTAATTCTGACCGACGTGGTTGCATGTGACTTTTAGCTTCCGATTGCGCTTCTACACTGTAATTCTTTTTTGTTGGTTTAACTTAAAAAAGTAAGTAATCTGGTTGCCTTTAAATTCGGAGTTTGTTAAAAGAATAACATTTAGTTGATACAATGAAGGAAATTGGTTTAACAAATAGGAAATAAAAATATTATTGTATCTGAACCACATAAATAATTTGATAAATTATGTAAAAGCAAAATCTGGCATGTTTCATTGTCATCACAAATAAAACGCACACAATTACCTAATATGCTTACAAAATCTTTTACAAATATTTGAATAAAGGTTGTTGTTTCTCAGAAATGTGCATTGTATTAACTCAATTTTTTAATTTCAATGAACTCAATGAAAATTCAATGAAAATGTTTAGGCAACCAAGTAACTTATCTTTTAAATAATTATTTTCCAGTGTAGTCATGTTACAATTGAATTATCAGGGTCTTGATTGGAACATTATTTAAAAACTATTATTACATTTTATATAAATATTTTATATTTCATATAATATTTTTAAGTTTAATGTTTTAGTTCTGGCTGTAGTACATCTTGTAGGAAACCTTGTTATCAGGGTAATTGTGATAACCCATGCAAACTTTAGCTTGTGTTACTGTAAGTACTGCTATAACTCTGACTGTGTGTGTGTGTGTGTTCGTGGCCACTGCTGTCCTTTTCTGCTTGATTAGCACCCAGAGGGGAGGGGTTTGTTGTATTGTCATTGCTAATGATCTTGTTGGCATAGCAGCGGAATGCTAAATGGGCCGTGTGTGTACACACTCACCCAGAGCGTGCCCTGCGTTGGCCAAGTCCACGCAAGCATAAATCTGCATCTCTCTTAGTCCTCCTGCCGTTCAGACTCACCGTCCCACTCGCTTTATTGATAACGGTGTCTCATGGGCATGCAAGGTTAACTAGACGCATTGTAGTCGAAGATGGTGCTTTATTATTGTGTCTGTTGGAACTCAACCCCCGTGTGGGAGTTTGCTGAAAGAGGGGAGGTTACCGAAGGCAGAATATCATTTACTGGCTCCAGGGCCCAGAGTGCACGTCGGGCTGCATCTTCCTGTCCTCCCAGGGCCACAATGTCACTTAAACAAAGCTGTTGTCGGCTTTTGTGCGCTGGAAGCCTGGCGGAAAATGACAATTGACTGAGTCGAAACGAGTCATGTCATGAGAAGTTTGTTGTGTGGAGAGGTCACTGCTGCGGTGTAAAAGGGATTTCTCGGTTGGAATAGCCAGAGATTGCTTTTCCGAGGTTGGGATGTTGGTGAGGATTCGTGGAAAGGCCATTCACATTGGTCTTTGGAATGGGGACAAACAAAGCCACCCTTTTCAGCTAAACCTTTTTGTTTGGGACTGAAGGTAGGGTTGCAGATGAGGGTGGATGGGAAAGACCTTCCACATTGTTCTCGGAATGAGAGACCATCAAAGCCACCCAGAATCCCTCTTGAGCTAAAGGTTGCGATAGGGTGTTCCTCCAGGTTCTTCCCTAGCAATTTTTTCTTGCCATTTTCTTTGATCCCGTCCCCTCCCCACCCTGCTCTCCTGTCATTACCTAGATCCAAGGAGCTGTTTCCTTTAGTTTAATTAGACTGCAAGCTCAATGTTGTTTTCCTCAGAGAGTTGTTGTGGCTGGTCTTGTGAGAAAGCTGGATACTTGCAACAAATAAATGGGCTTGGAATTATAAAATGGATGTGATCAATATAGGGTTGACAGACATGGAGAGGGCGAGAGAAAGAGTGCAAATGAAACGTCCTGGTCACCCCCTGTCGGCAGTGTGGCCGAGACCCCTGTGTATTGGTGATGGAGTAGGGGACACCTTTCTCTTCTGGGTGATTGATTACAGAGCTGGCTTTTCAACCTCCACTTCCCACCGTTGAGGGCGTGATGTGGACCCTGCGAGGTGACTGGACCTCCCTAACACCCCCCGACCAAGTCTAGACTTGGTTGACACAAACATGACCTTGCCATGTTGGGGTGGGTGACAGCCATCAGATCGCTCATTGCCTGCTCTAGAGGGCTGGCGAGAACAAAGTACCCTCATTTGTGATCAGATCTGTGCTGCAAGACCCTGGGGATGGACACAAATCAGAACAGTCTTAATAAATTGATCTATACTGTGGGATTGCACTGTACTTTCTATAAGGGATGGGTGTTCTTGGTCTCTAATGTGCTGGGTCTAACAGGTCCTTCTGACACCAGCTACCTCACACAATACAATGCAATACTCATTGGTGACTATACGGATTAACACCAGTTTCAGAGTTTATGCTTATTTAGATGGCCTTCTTCTTCAATTGTACAATTTTCCACAAAAGGAAATCGTATAGATGAATAAAGTATTGATTTAAAGGACCTAAAGTATATATTCTGTACTGTACTGTTTTCTCTAAATAAATTACGAAGAGAACCATAAAATCAATCATTTTAAATGCTATAAGTGAATTTTAGACATCACATCATTAACACTGTTTAGATTTGAGTGTTAGATGACAAAGTCAATTTGAATGTAAAAATAGGGTAAAGGAATATGCCAATTTTTTTTTTATTGACCTGTTGTACCTATATAGTCAAGGCTGCATATCATATAGCTATCATATTAATATTAAGTATTTTGATGGAAAATTTATTTCAGCATCAAAATTCGCTAATTCAATCAGTCATTTTCCAAACTGGACAGAGGATTTTCTTATTGAGTCAAAAAACTCTTGTGGACACGTTCTGCTCCTAAACTAACAGACTGGAAACAGTCTCATCTTGCTTTTAGCCTAATGATACAAAAAAGCTTTTCTGTGGCCTATAATTGGCCTAGTGGTGTCTTACATTTTGTGGTAATTGAAGGTTGCGGTCTGTGTCGTCCACTGCCTTTCCACCCTCAGTTTGGCCCAAATCTCTGTGTCAGTCAATATTTCAGCTAAAAAGATGGGATTGACATCCCAGATTAATGGAGATTATATGCTGCAGTCGTTTGCCATGGAATGAATAAATGACCTGTGGGTCCCCTGAGGACAATCAATCAAAGTCTGGAACTGGTGCGACTGGCGTTCAGACTTTGGCTTAAGGGTTTTGTTCGTTTGCGAATGTGTAGGTAAATGCAGCGTATTAAATATATTGTTGTAATTTTTAGGGATGTGTAAAATATTTTTTTTTTTTAAATGATTAGTCGTAGGTAACTTGTTCTGTTAAATAACCCTGTATGATTAGTTTTGAGTTTCGAATAACAGACTAGATATTGCCTCGCCCAGGATGTATTGGGACTATCAATTCAGTCTAGCTGGAGTTTCAACATCTTTGTTGTCTAACATGTGAACATGTATCTTTGGCCCTTTTTACACCTGACATTAAGATGTCTTTTGGTCAATCGGATCAAAAGTGGATGACGCTAAATACAGGTGTGACTGAGATCTAAAATCTTGTCCACTTCCAGTTTGACCTGGATCTTTTCATTTCTTTGGGGGCATTCACATAAATTAGAAATGAACAAGATGTATAAATGTGGTTTAAAAGTTGGACTATTGTTAACTTAATACAGAATCTTAAAAACAAAGCACGCTCAAAAACGAAGAAGTGTAGGACATGTATTTGCTGAAGAGGTCCATTAGGGCTACACAACTAATTGCAATTAAAAAAAATTAAGGCTGCTGTTATTATTATTATTATTAATAATAATTTTTATTTATTTTACTTTGTGCAGCTTGTCCGTGAAGCATGGCTCTGTGATCAGTAGAAAACACTGCTCTGTCTGAAAGCACTGCAAGTTTGAGTCACTAATAACATACATTTAAAAAAAGCAACACGCATCAAACAAAAGAAGTATTTATGAACCTCTTGTCCAACAGAAGACAACATTTAATAACATTTTTACTCTACTCACTTCATAATCACGGTTGATCATCCTTCTGTGAGATGATGTGGCTATGATATATGGCAGTGATAGGGGGCTATGTCGATTAGCATTGAAGTATAAATATACTTGACAAGCTGCGCATAAAACAAATGGCAGCCTTAACCAAATTGTGCAGCCATTTAGTCCATCTAAATGTTAATGGATGCAGCAAAAGGTGCTTTGCAGCACAAGGTTTCCTCATTTAGGCTGGGTGATGAAACATCTGATATTATTTTGACAAACAGGAGCCCCACAAGGCACAGTTTTATCACCTTTTCTATTTGCATTGTACACATCTGACTATAGGCACACTCAGACATCTAGTTGTTTAGAATTTTTTTATACACTATAGATATTGCCATTAATCAACGTAACATTGTGGACTATATAAGAGAGGTTAAGTTATTTGTTACCTGGCGTGATGAAAATGTCCTAAAGCTGAACGTGGAGAAGACTAAGGAGTTGATCGTTGATTTTAGAAGAAATCATGAAGTGATAATACCAATGACTAGCCTGACAAGCCAGACCCACATCAAGATGTTTGAACTGGAAACTCACCATAGACAGGGCTCAATCCCAGGGGTGGGATAAACGGTTGTCTTTCAAACTCCCTCTGCACACAACTGGATACAACCAACCAGAGCAACGGAGGTGAAGTGGAGCTAGTTGATAGATAAAATTTTGGCTGAATCTGGATGGCAAAACTCCCTTCTTAAGAATGACTTTCTGACTTTTTTCGTTCTTTGTTTTTTTTTCTCAGAGAAAAGCTTAACTTCAAGTCTTCCAGAGTCGTGGTCAAAGCTGATTCGAAAGATCGCCATTCTCCAGTTTCTGTGTTTACTAGTAGCACGCAAGCGCAACTCTGCTGTCATTAAGCCCCGCCCACCGACTCTATACACAACGTGATTGGCCTGAGCAGAGTTTGGTTTTTACAGCTCAGAAGTGTATTGAGAGTTGCTAGACGAGACTCGCGGCAGATTAGATTTGCTGCCGCTAGGGTGTGTCTAGATTTCTAGGCTAACCGATGATAGTTAAAGGTCAGAAAATAGTGATGGTTCATTCATACAAATATCTTAGTGTCCAATTGGACAGTAAACTAAATGGGAAGAAGAACAGTGAGGCTGTTTTTCAAAGGGCACAATTGAGAATATTCGTAAGGAAGTTGTTACATTGGCAATAGCAGGAAGCTTTTTTATGTCTTATCAGAGGATCATGGTCAGTGTTTTGTTTTATGCAGTGCTCTAATGGGGATGTATCGCTGTAGATGATAAAAATAGAATTAACAAAATGATTAGAAAGGCTGGTTCGGTTATTGGCCTAATACCAGATTCACTTGAGGTCACTAGAAAAGAGAACAAGTGCAAAATTAAAAATTATCCTGTCTTCCGAAGGTCATCCACTACACTGCAGTGGACTTAAAAGTTAATTTAGTGGAAGGCTAGGAAATGCCCCAGTGTTCTAATCTACAGAGCATCTTTTATTCCTACTGCAGTTCGTTTTTTTTTATGAAGCTATGTAATTATTTGCATGGAGTGACTATTGTTGTTTAAAATGTGGTAAATGAGTTTCCCCTTACGGGGATTAATACATTTTTCTAAGTCTAATGCTAATCGCAATATCTAATAAAACAGAAATCCGTAGTTAAATATTTGGATATTAAACTGCTATGAACCTAGTAAAGGGCTGGTCGATAGAGAGGGTGGGGATTGTATCTTCCTGTCAGGTCAGACAAGGGAAGTTTGTCTCTCTTGGTAGTTCCTCTTCCAAAAGCAGATGAGGAAATGAAGTACTCGTTTTCTCACCGAGGTCACAAAGGAATGGAGACCCATATTTTTCAAGGTTTCTGTGTTGATCTCCTTTGGACTCTTTTAGTATCTCCTCCACAATCCAGACTCCGTTCTCTAATTCTCTCGTTTACTCTCCTTGTAGGATATTCAGCGGCACTGGAGGCTTTGGTACTTTAGATAAGGCGTGTGAAAGCTCTGACTGTCTCGCCTTGCACTCTCTGTCAGCTGGACGTCACTTGTTCGTGACTGCCGGCGGAAAACACTTTACCCTCTTAGCTAAAAGATCCTGATATCATCTTGTCATGTGATCATCAGATGATTAAACTTAACATTGCCTAATGTAAAAATCATATGGCTTGCGCTCAGTAGGACCTTGTGTGTGAATACGTCAGAGCGTTGCAGCCAATTTTGTGTGTGTGTGTGTGTGTGTGTGTGTGTGTGTGTGTGTGCGTGTGTGTGTGTGTGTGTGTGTGCTGCTGCCAATTGAAACTGTGTCGTGGGAGCCTTTTGAAGCTGATGAGAAGCCTGATGAAAGGTCTCCAGGGTCATTCTTAGCCTCTCTCACTTCAGCCCCCTCTAATTTCAGCCCTGCCCCTCTTTAAACTGCCCCATCCACCGACTGTGGGAACCTGCACCTGTGGCTCCCTCCACCACCCCGCTTGCCACCCACCTACTTACACACACGCACTCACTCTCATGGTGTTTACAGGCTAAACTTCCCAACACAACTGCAAGTACGCGATTACCCAAAGGTTTGCTTGTGATACGTACCGGCCCAAGCACGCCTATCCCAGGCGTTCTGCGTTGGCTCGTTCACAGCCTGCTATAAATATCCTCACTATCAGCGAAAGTAGTCTGCGATAAGAAGGGAAGAATTAGTTGTAGTGAAACGGCAACAAGCATCTCCAAGGGAGCTTGTTTGAGTACGATTGTGCCGCCGCTGTGTTGTACCACTGTGATGGTCGGAGGATGTGTGTGTGTGGCCAGAGGAATGTTCTCGGAGTGTCACGGGACTCAGGTTGATGGTGTCTTGCAGTGATGGGTTTTAGATGGAGGTCTTTGTTCACTGGTCACCTCCCCCACTAGTCTTTATCCGCATCTAGCCCTTTGGGCAGCTGTCACATAATCCAGCTAATCAGAGACCAAGTGTGTGGGAACAGGACCGTCCCCGTGTTACCGTGTCTCTCTCACACGCGCACACAAACCCTGACATTTTGACCTTTTTCCCCGGGTACGCGCATACCATGCTCCAGTACGCATGACCGCATGTGCACGGCCAACCAGATCAATCCAGCATATTCATTTACTGATGGAGCTTTGGACCAAATCCACATTTACAGATAAGAGTGCGCACACAAACACACATTTCGTGTCCACGCAGATGCTCGCTACCACGAGACCCCGCTAATACGCTCTCTCATGCCGGGCCGCCCCCTGTGTTGGGGGATGGGAGGAGGGGTCAGAAGCCCTGCAGCATGTCGTGGGATGATCCACGTTCATGTCAAATAATCCATCTTTTTAAGACGCATCTGTTGTACGTCTGCATGGATATGTGGCCCACCCACTCTAACCCATCCAGACAGACCTGGTCCTGCCACTAATCCCTCACCGCATCCACCAGACCGGCCCAAAGCCCCCAACCTCTCCAACACAAACATCCACGCCATCTGGCTCCGCCCCTCTCACTCCACCTCTGGAGATGAACGAGATGTACGTGTGTGTGTAAATCCAGCAGGTCGCATTGCTCGGTGTGTTTGTGTGCAAGTCCGATTTCAGTCAGACTTTTTGTTTAGGTTTTTGTGAAGTTGGACTAACAGACCTGGATATTGTGATGTAGCTTGTCTTCACCCAGCATGTATACACATATTGGGACTATCAATTAATCGTAGCTGGTTTGTCAAAAACTTTGTTGTTTAACATGTGAACTATGATTTATCTCTGGCCCTGTTTACACCTGGGATAAAGATGCGTTTTAGTTGATCGGATCACGTGGCTGACGCTAAATACAGGTGTAAACGGGATCTCAAATGTTTTGAGCTGGTCCAATTTCGACTACTTCCAGAGGTAATCAAAAATGCATTGCTGTAACCTCTCATGTGGTTTGAACAGCCACAAAAGATGACAACTCTCCGTTTACTGACCTAACGCGTAAACATTATGGGAAGCGAAACATTATGCTAACCAAACAGGATTTAAAGTTTGCCGGCTGAAAAACAAAACATTTACCAAGCACACCATTCCTGATTTCTAACACACTGTGTTCAGTGAGGTCTTTCGCCTGTCAGAGCGGAAAAATAAATCTGTTACTCTCCATATCCAGGTGCGTTTATAAACAGTATGTAAATTGCGTGAGCTTATTTTGTCCATAAGATCGAAAGATCTGTAAAGCCATGGATTTAACTTTGCAATAGACCCTACCTTTGAAGAAATCAGGACAGAAGTGGTTGAAAGTGGACAAAAGAGATGGAAAACGCCAGGTGTAAACAGGTATGCGTCTCACTCGTCTACATGTGATACGATTGACCAAAACGTATCTTAATACCAGGTGTGAACTGAACAGGGGCTTTATTGGAGCTGTTAAATGTCAATTAAGGGAATGTAGTGAACAGCCACTGCTCACTCGTTTTCACGTTGGGAAATATTTGAATGCACTGGGATGATTGTGATTTAGTGTTCACATGAAGGACGATATCGATGGCATAAACTCTTAAAGATTTAGTAATTGTTCTAACTCTGAGAAACCCTTTTCAGTGTGTATTCACACAACTAAAAGTTTGAGGTGTAGCCTAGCGGTTTTGACACGTCACCTTATTTTCCTTCCATAATTTTCTGTAATTTTTCAACGTTCCCTGTCAATGTAAGGGGTATAATTGACCAAAAACACTTTCAGCACATTATATGGCTCATCATCGAGCATGTTTCTGTTTGTACACAAGCATTCATTTTATTAACGTTAGAGAGCCGTAGTGTCACTTTAAACCTTTGGCTCATCTCTTAAATCAGATCTCCAGCGCCTTATTTCTTGTCTTCATCCATGACCATAAGACTTATTTATGTTTTCAGAATTTCAAATGCTGTGACCTAGAGAATTTAATAGGAAATTATACATTTTTAGGAGAATTAGTGAAGTTATAAAAGTGGTGTAAGGTACCAGTCTTAAATCGGGAATGAGAACACTGAATAAACACATCAGATATTGGAAAATGCCCTGCTTCAGTTGCCGTTTCATGAAAGCTGATAATTGTGATCAGGTAGGGACTACAGGCGACATTCTAGTAGATAGACTCTCAGATATCAGAGGAGTATCAAGAATGTTTCCAATTTTAGTTTGAAGATCCAAGGTGTGGCCTCCCTCCATCTCATGTGTAACCGAACTCAACTCTTATAAATGCTGCCCGCTGTCATGAGAGAGGACTAATGGAGCTTTAGTATCTCTGTCATTTCATAAGCACTGCTTGCTAAGGCAAACATCACTATTTCTATTGCTCATACTTGAGGTTAGGGATTTGAATAAACCTCTAACCCTCAGTATTACATTTAACATTTAGCAGACACTTTTAATCCAGTGTGCATTAAAACTGTGTAAATTATCTGGCACCGTTGCTGCTCCCTCCGATTTTTCTGTTTGCTTAGAGTTGTGCTATTTCTTTTTTGATTTTCACCTGGAGGATATAAAACAGGTCATTTATATTTGGAAGAGGTACCTAACCCATATCTTTTGACCTGGGTCCGTTAGCAACCACCTGTCCTAGAATACCCTATTAACCACTTAACAATGCACTGTACTTCAATTGGAAACAATCTTGTGTCCGCCTACAACACTCCATCATAGGAATGCATGATATATCAATACCATTGGTTATCAGGCAATGTTAGATTTTTTTTTTTAAAGGTGCAGTATGTAATATTGACAGCTAGTGGTTGAAATGGGCACTGCAGTCCAAATTCAAGAATATTGGAGAGGGTTGTTTTCCTGCCTCCTTCTTCAGTCTCCATGTTGCTTTATTTTTCAACATTCCTTGTCATTATAATGGGTAGAATTGACCACAAACACTTTCAGCACATTATATGGCTCATCATTGAGGTGGTTTCTGTTTGTTATGGTCTTAAAAAAATTACATACAGCACCTTTAAATTTATAGAGGGTTTCCCAAACTAAGGTTCATGAGGGACCTGCAGCGGGTTTGTGGGTTGCCGAAAAGATATATTAAATCGTTAAAATAAATAATTTTAAATACAATCAAATGCTAATGTGTTGTTCAATTATTGAAATATTAAGTTAAATTCTCAGGGTACTTAAACTAAACGTAAGGTCAAAAGGGTTCGACTGACCAAAAAGTGGGTGAATCCCTGACTTAAAGTATCAGTTGATATTAGATATTTAAAGGGATGGTTCACCCAAAAGTGAAAATTTGATGTTTATCTGCTTACGCTCAGTGCATCCAACATGTAGGTGTCTTAGTTTCTTCAGTAGAACACAAATGAAGATTTTTAACGCCAACCGTTGCTGTGTGCCAGTCATATAATGCATGTGAATGGGTAACAATTCTATAAGAGCAAAAAAAAAAAATGCTTAGACAACATGCACAAAGAGCCTGTGGCTCATGACGACACATTGATTTCTTAAGACACAAAGCGATCCATTTGTGTGCGAAATCGAGCCGTGTTTTAAAAAAATACCTAAAATACAACGCTATATCCAACAGCCTGGAACTCGCTTCACTTCCGGTAAATTCAATATACATACATATTTTATGCACGTGTAAAGGCATCACTTCCGGTATACAAGATCTGGCGTAGTTTGCACCAACGCCAGAAGTGAATTTTGTACACGACGCCAGAGTGTGTATATTGACCTTACTGTTGGATATAGCGTTGTATTTGAGGTAAAAAAGGATATAAATACGGCATGATTTCTCACACAAACTGATTGGTTGGTGTCTTAAGATATCAATGTGTCGTCATGAGCCACAGGGCTCTTTGTACATGTTATCTAAACATGTTTTTTTATCACATAGAATTGTTACCCATTCACATTGTATGACTAGTACACCGGAATGGTTGGAGTTAAAAAAAAAAATCTTCATTTGTGTTCTACTGAAGAAACAAACACACCTACATATTGGATGCACTAGAGGTAAGCAGATGAAAATCACATTTTCATTTTTGGGTGAACTATTCCTTAAATTGTGTATGCACATCTCCTATACCTTTATTAGCATATTGGCATCAGCTTATTGGTCCAGGATTTTAATATCAGTTATATATCTTTCTATACCGACCATATCAGTGCAGCTACTTTAGTACCACTTATATTTTAATAAGAAAATGTAAAAAAAAAATCCACTTGTTTTTGATATTTAATCTCATAACGATATTCTCTCTCTTTCTCCCTCAGCGATCCTACACTCTCATCCTGGAAGCCTGGGACTGGGATAACTCCACACAAAACAGTGAGTATTCCCCTGTAATCCCGAAATGATTCACTGCTGCAGGCTGCTGAAGCCTCTCTGGGTTGGGTTTGTCGCTCATAATGGCCGTTGAGCGTTGTTGATGTGTAGTTTGGTGCTGTATGGGATGACTTCATTTGTGGAGATTGAGTCTGATCCTTGACAATGAGGTGAATGTGTTAAAGCTGTCCCGCTGACGTGTTGTAATTCTAGCGTGGGGTATTAGTTGGAGTGTGTCAGGGTTTTATTGAGAACGGATGGGGTTATTTAGGACTTTGTGGTGTGCAGTAAATGTGAAAGTTGTCTGTTTTCATGTAGGTACTGATATAGGGGGTTGGAGGTATGCATTGAGTTTGATATTTTTAACCGCACTAAGCGGGGGCTTGTAATTTGATTTATATTGACGGGGTGTGTTGCTTACCCAAGAATCATTACCTGAGCTTCCAAAGCATTCCAGAGTGTGGAACCTCACAACATATGTGTAGTTAAAATCTCAAACAAGCACAATCTTGCATCTTCCACACATGCTTCAGCAGCGCACGCAAGTCCACTAAGATTTCCCAATAAACCTGATCTTCTGAAGACCTCTGTTGACTGTAAACCGCAGGGTGAAATGTCCTGATGATTAAGTCATACACATTAGAGATGCGTGGATCAGCTCTGTCACCTGAATCTGCTGTCAACATCAAATCCACCCGCCACCCACATGCACCTAAAATTTTCTTTGATTTAGACCTGACCCACACCCAATCGTCACATTAAATTTTTTTTAATGTCTCAGTGTGGTGATACGGGAACATATTACACTGAAGAAGGCTGCTTTTAAATGAACATTAATTAAAGCAACAACAAAAAAATCATTTTTTTGTTGTTGTAATGCCTAAACTAGGGGTCCGCAACCTATTTGGCACACAGCGGGGTAGTTGTTGGCACGTGAGCGAAAAGGGAGAGGTGTATTTAAAGACACTATGTACAATAGTTGGGTTTAAAATATCCAAAATCCACTAGAACAATGTTATATATTTTGTTGACTTCTCACCTTGCATTAATCCAAAATGTTTGCAAGAATGTTTAAATCCAGAGACGTAAGCAATTTTAACCAGTACACAGGCGGTGTATGTGCGTCACCTATCAATGACATCATACCTACGTTACCCTCGTTTTTGTGTTCTGCGGGGTGTGCGGACATCCACGGACCCTCCTTTTGACGAAAATTACGTCGCATAGATGGCCAAAGTGTACTTTGGGCTTAAGGCTGGTTGCTGGTTCCTAGCTTCCAACTAGTCGAATATTCAATCTGTATTTGTTTGAAAAATAAAAACACGATAAGAATTTGTTGCTGTCCTGGCTGTAAATGGAGTAAAAATCTAAGCATAAAACTTATTTATATAACTACATGCACTAGGTGGCGCTGTGCAGCTTGTTAGCAGTTTTATTGTATTTGTATTTGATCACATAATGTCGTATGCCTCTAGGTGCAGCGAAGTTTGGAATTGCTTTGATCAAAAATGGAATTACTTTTAGTCAAATGGATCAACATGTTGTATGGAAACGATCATAAATATCACAAGCATGAAATCCAAACACCAGTCAAATGACTAAAGACAGCTGTCCATCAATTGCATTCACAGCTTGTGAGCCAAGAAGATAAATTATCAGATGGCAAAATGATCTCGAGACCATATGCTTCCTTCATGTTTGGTTGAGATGGGTTTAAGAACAGAAAACACAAAGTCCTGTTAAGAATCTTCTGCTTCAGCTTACATTTTTTTGTTCTGTATATTATTATTTTTTTTTACAAATGTTTAATATTTTCAACTAAAATAAAATCTCAAAATATAATGTAAACTTGTTGTGTATATTTGCTTTACACAAAAAAAGTTGAAATGAAAAGTTCATAATTGAAATGATCATTAAATAATTGAAATTTAATTTATGATCATAAGCTTGTTCAGAAATTGTGACGCAAAAATTAATGATTAAAAAATAGTTAAACGTAATTTAAATAATTTAAATTACATTTTTATGAGCCCAAAAATTCATTTTCTTCTTCTTCTTTTTTTTTTTTTTTTTAAATGACCATTCCGACTTCCAGCATGTATAGATCTTGGGGAATCAACATGGGCACCATAATTCCACAGCTGTATCCTGTTTTCTCCCACCGCCTTTGTCTGGCTTGAGGAATTGTCGGTAGGGAAGGGTCAGGCGGAGGAATTCAATGTATGTGAAAAAGGTGAACGCTGGTAAAACGGGAGAGACCGAGGGGGACATGGCTTTGATCTGCGGATGTGATCTGTAGAATCACTGTATATTCCAACGTCTGTAAAACTCCAAAATCAAACACGTGCCTCTCCCTCTGCTTGAAGTCATTACGTCCTGTTTTTCATTTTCATCTTTGCATGTACTTCAGTCTGAAACAATGGCCCAGAGGAAGCTCGTTTGACTCATTGCAGTGAGTCAAGCATCTTGTAGGCCTCTTCTCCATGGAGGTTGCCCATTAGGACAGGAGTACGTTGAGTGTGACTTTAGAAGAGACTGAGTGCAGGTCTGGTTTTGTTTAACTCCTTCCACTCCATTAACATAGTTTTTCAGCTTTTTGTGCTTTCACTGTTATATGGTAGCCTAGGGTGCGTTATTAAGCAACTTCTGAAAGAGTACAGAATCTCTGGATCTAAACACAGTTAAAAAAGAAGCAGAAACAAGCGATAAAATAATTGCTGTTTAGTGTTGTCAAAAGTACTATCTGTGTTACTAAGTCGGTACTGAAATTTAAAAAATGTTACTACCAGTATTTCCCTCCTAGCATTTTGAGCGCTGTTGAACGGATTCTTAAACGCCTCTGAATGGCCGTTGTGTTCACATGCTACAATGGTCAACGCTTGAATGCAGGCGTCTGTCAGAAGATGTATTAGGTCTCTGCTGATAGACACCAGTGTTCAAACGCTTCGGAGTGTATCGGTGTAAGCCTTTGGTCAAAGATGTCCATGTCTTCTAAGGATGAGGGATCACCAGACCTGGATTTGACGTTGAGTTGTGTTTGTTATATTATGTGTGTGCACGTGGCATTTGTCCGTGAGGGGCTGCCCACGTTACTTTCGCTTTGTTTGGTTAAAGTCTTTTAAATGTTTGCCGGTTCCCGCCTCCTTCTTCCCCCTCGAACATACTGTATTACAATTTCTATGTCCAAATTACCATTACACATACACGCAACCACAATATGCCATTTGACCCATCACGTCACCACCACTGCGGCAGTGTAACTTTTGTTGATGCCTCTCGTAGCCCAGATGGAGCGAGCGTTGCAGGAGTAGCAATGGATGAAGTAAAAGTAAAGTTGGTGAGTGGAGTATATGAAATTGTTGACAACGAGTCTTTAAAGGCAGAGCCTCTTTCATTAGCCCATTCATGACGCTGTTGAGGTTGGGAGAGGTGCAAGATAAAAAATAAAGCATTTTATTTTGAATTCTTTAATCGTGTGTGATTTATCGCGGGCACGGGTTGGGTAATGGGCCAAATAATAACGGGTCAGGGTGGGTGCGGATTTAATTTAGATATTTTCAAAATCGAATCGTTTTGAATCAAATTGATTATGAATCGAATTGTGGCCTCAATAATCGGAATAGAATTGAATCGTGAGATGGTAAAAGATTCCCACTCCTAATGTCTTCCATCGTGTTTTGGAAGTGTTTATCAATGTAGTCAATCACAGACATATATGTTGAGCGTGTGAACACAATGGCCAATCAGAGGTTTCAAAATCCATTCAACAGCACTCAAAATGCTAGAGACGAATGCTGGTATCATCACATTTTTTAAATTTTCACAACACTTTTGCACATAAGTCTTTGGAAAAACATTTTTTTTGGTTCAAAATGTTTTTCTACCTTTCAATTGAATTTTTAAGTATATATTTTATTGTTTTACCTTTATACCAGAACCATAATTTATACTTAAACTATAAAAACCCATCATAAAATATGCGTAATTTTTTTTTAATGCATTATTTCCATTTCAATGTGCTTCCACAGCTGTGCCATCATTTCCATCACACAGAACAATCCCCCCCCCCCCCCCCCCCCCAGATGTTAGTGCTTGTTTACAACAGCAGTGTAAAGAATTTAAAATTAAATACTAGACGGGATGTGTGCAGAATGTTTGTGTGCCTCATTACCAAAAAAGTCTGCAAAATAGTATATCATTATTTATTTAGGACAAATGCTGGTTAAAAAAATGATCCTAGAAGTGTTTACCAGACCACCTGTAAGTGACCATTGATTAGAAATGCTTGAAACTGACCTGCTCTCTTTGATGATCTGGAGCACTCTCAATGACTTGGCAGGGCTCTGTTTGAGACAGTGGCTTCATTTATCACACAAGCCCATAGTAGAGAGGCTTGCCAGACATTAATGATCTTGTCATAGAGAGAGAACGTTGCCAAGGTCTGTCTGATGTGTCTATCTGCAGTCTGTACTCACGCAAGGCTTGGCAACAAAAGCAGCAGTGCATCCTCCTCTCTCCAATGCCGTTTGATACTACTCGTTTAGTATGCAGTGTGAACGCTCAGAGCTGCCGCACCTCTTTTCTTAAACCGGACACGTCCCAACTCCTCCTCGTCTGTCTGTCAGAAACCCAAGGGCAAAAACGTGTCTCTCACTCTTTCGCTCGGGTGAGTAAAGTTTAGCCTGCACGATGCGCCATGTCATCTGAGGACTTTCCAGGGCCATTTGGACATTGTTCTAATCGAATTGACGGAATTAGCCGACATGCATTTTTCATAGATGCTTTAAATAATTCTGTTACGTCTGTCACAACGGTTCCTATGTGTACGTGTGCATCGTAGGGTCCTGCAGGCCTCAGGAAAAGTTCTGTAGCATTGTGTTTACTCTGCAGGAAGGGCTCTGGACTGCCCAGTGTTTAGACATTGGGCAGAACGGGCCAGCAAAAGCTCGCTCCATTGTTCTCTATCTGGAAGCGCCAGGGTTATTTCTGTTTTTGTTGCTTAATTCGGTCGACATTGTCAGGGGATGGAGAGGAAGGTATGTGTATGTGCGCCCCGCATGTGTGTTTGCAAGAGGAGAAAGACGCGGACGCGCTCTGTTCGTCGGGACAGAGGAAATCGCAGGCCCCCCGTTTCCAGCGTGATTGTTTGCCGTCTCCGATCCCACTGCGATAAAGATTGCTTTCTTTGCAGAGAGGCTGGGAAAGCTTGGGAAAATGGAGCTCTTAATGTGAGTGCTAGCCACTTTTGCTAGGAGGAGGGATTCGTATTAAGGGCCCGTGTCCTGGTGGACTTGGACAATGTGCTTGATGATTAGGACTAGGGTGAGATCCAGGTCCTTCGAGGAAGGCTAGGGCTAAGAGTCGCCGGCTATGGACACCAGGGGCTTCCTCTGCCTGCCGCTCTTGCCTTGCCCAGATCTCCCTGGTAACAGCAGTCAAAATCACACCCCTCCCTCCGGCCAGACATCAAAATTTTCATCCGAAGATCTAGGTTTTAGCTAAAATTCTTGCTTGTCATTCCCACAATGCATTTTCTGCAGTGTTCAGAATAGTTTTCACAGTTTTCTCATTTTGATGCTGTTGCTAGGGTTTTCTGGATGGTTGCTTAGTGGTTACTGGCCTAAACGTAAGTTTTCATAAAATTCTCGTCCCTAGGTATGGCTCAGCTTTTTTTATTCGCATTTTATTGTCTGCTCGCTAAAAATCGTAACTCTGATGATCACACCTTTCCTCGCATAAGCCGCATGGTTCGAGTTACCATCCTGTCCGTGGAACAAAGGACACTTTGAGTTAAGGGATGTGTTCAAATGAATATGAGCCGTAACAATCACCATAAAGTACTTGATTTGGGATGGTTAACTGTGAGAGCCGATTCAAAACCTTTTGTTGAGGCAGTGGTGTCATTCATGTGTGAGTGTCTTTGTTGTGCACTGATTTGTCTGAATGGATTTGTGAGGCAGGAAGTTGGCAGGGACAGGATAGTCTGAGTCACAGTGAGTTTATCGCTTTAAATCAGGGTCTGTCCTGTCTGTTGACTTGAAGCTGATCTATGCACCCATTTATCACATTGGACTGATTTTAGTTCCGTCTTAGATGTGAATTATCAAATATAATGAATAAGTTGTGTTTCAGAAATTTAATTCAAGCGTTTTTATTTTTTTTAATAAGTATTATATAGCTATATTTATTCTATAATACATATTATTTATTATTATTAAATACAAAATCGCTGACTAAAATATAGGCCTTTAGGTAATTAAGTAGTCATAATTGTCCCTACACTGTAAACATTTTTTACAAAATAAGTTACCTGGTTGCCTTAATTTTGAGGTCATTGAAATAAAAAATTTAAGTTAATACAACAAACATTTTTGAGAATCTCAAACCTTTATTCAACTATTATTAAAAAAAATTCTAAGCATATTGGGCAATTGTGTGTATTATTTGTGAAGACGCAGTGAAACATGCCAAATTGTGCTATTGTCATGATTTATCACAATTTTATGTGGTTCAGATACAATAATATTTTGAGTTTCTATTTAATTAACCAATTTCCCTCATTGTATCAACTCAAATTTTTAATTTCATTAAACTCAAAATTTGTAGGCAACAAGGTTATTTACTTTAACTTGCTGTAAAACCAACAATATTTGTTTTACAGTGTAGTAGCAGTGTTATTGTATAATATTGTTTTTAATTCTGATTATTAACAAAGCGCATGATCTCTGTTTCTACACTTTTTTTTTCAGCCGAGGAAGATAATTTGATTGAACGCCACACACACGCCAGCATGGTGAATCCCGGCGACCAATGGCAGTCCATCCGGCACCCCGGCATCACGGCCCACATCGAGTACCTCATCCGGGTCAGGTGTGACGAGAACTACTACGGGAGTAAGTGCAACAAACAGTGCCGGCCCCGCGACGACTACTTCGGCCACTACCGCTGTGATCCATCTGGAAATATTGTATGTCTAGATGGCTGGATGGGCGAGGACTGCCGGACGGGTTAGTGCTGTTCACCATCTGTTTTTTGTACTTAGCATTCCAGTTTAATATAACCAATAAATGGGCAAAATTACAATTTGACTCTATAATTCGATTTGTTAGTATTGAGTTGGCTATTTTTATATTTTCAAATTTGATTTTAACATATATTATTGTCGTTATGTAATGTGCTTTTGTCAATTTCATCAGTTTTTGTTAAGCACTACAACAATGCACTAATCTAAATTGTTTTAAAAGCTACAGTTGAGGCATCACAACATGCTCATCACAACATGCACTATATAAAATAGACATTATTTTTTAAAATAAGAATGAAGATAACATTTTACTATAACAATATTTAATGCATCCGCAATATGTAGCCAAGTATTATTAGCCACATTGCCCTTGAAGAAGGATGAACTAGGGCAGACTGATGTCTTGAAGAGCATATAGAGAGGAACCCTGTTAAATCTTGCCCTTTACAACCCTGTGAAGAGACCTGCTGCTATCAGTGTTTTCACAGCCCTGCGATCTTTGCTCCTCTGCCTGGAGGTGAGATTGTGTTGTAAACAACACCTCTGCAGCCCTGGAGTCACACTTTCCATTAGCTCAATTAATTTGGGTGATGCTGGGTTTTTTGATGTCTTTAGCCCACCACTGCAGGCAACCTAAACACCTCTGATCTAAAGCTGCGAGTGCGTGCGTGTGTATGCACTAAGGAAACGCTGTAAATCACCAGCCACTGTCCTAATGAGCATGGGTACGAGTAGGTGGCCGTAATGGGGGTAGATAGAGGAAAGCGCGTGTGTGTGTGTGTGTGTGTGTATTCGGGCCATAAAGTTGTCTTCTGTCACAGCGAGCATGATGAATTTATCTTGTCGCACTTGTAAGGCAACACAAACAAACAAGGCTGACTCTCCTCCCTCTCTCCCCCTCTCCCTCTCAGCGATCTGCAAGCAGGGCTGTAATCTGATTCACGGAGGCTGTATGGTGCCTGGAGAATGCAAGTAAGTGTTTGAGCATCATTTCATGCTTGGTTGGTCAGGCTAATCTGGCTCCTTAATTTCAGCAGGGCCATATGTGCTCATGCTGATAAGGTCTTTTCATTTGTTTGCCTTACCATTAATTAATTAGTGCAGTGAAGCCACTGTTTGTGCAAGCTGTTTTTGTTTAATATGCTTTTTTTAAATCACGCTATACTTTCTCAAGTGTGTTTAAAAGTTGTGATCGATTATCATTCAATGGGTTTAGATACTTGAGGGCATCACTATTACTTTTGCATATATTCTACAGGATAGTTCACACCATAATAAAAATCTTTCTTTTATAAATATAATAAAACTAAAGACTTTTCGGAGATATGAAGGATGCAATACCCCCTCTTTAATGTCTAGTGACATATCAGGGCCATTTTATGATTCATTAAAATACATTTCTTACATACAGTTCCTTTAAGGGTTTGGAAACCCTTCACCCATTGACGTAACTCCTGTTACACTAATCTGTTAATGTACAATTTTCACCTTTCAGATGATAAAACTGCCCAAAAATAGACTGTAGGAAGGACATATCTAGGGACCTTCAGATTGAGGTTCTTAAAAACTCTCAGAATACTTCGTTTTTCATAGGCAAAGCTTCATAAAAATCTAGGGGTAATTGGACTTTGTGACCCCACATTCCTTGTGTTTTGTGTTTATTATCAAATGATAATGAAGTCAAACTGTGCTATTTTGCTCTTACTGTCACAGGAAACTCTGATGCTTCCTTTGGAGCTCAGCGTGAAATCCACCTCACCGTCCCACATCATGTTCTCCTTTAGTTCTCTTCCTGTAGCTTAGCTCTGCCTTCTTCCTTTGCCACAGGAAAAGCTCTTAGTCTTTGGCATTAGGAAAGTCTTTTTTTGTCCATTCCACCTACAACCTCACGCTGTCTAAGGGCAGGGAATGAGTAGATCCAGAGGTGTCTAAACCAGGAAGTCACTTTAGACGATGATGACACTAGATTCTTTAGACAACAATTCAGACGTTCTCATTTAAAAACTTCTCACGCTTCAATTTTCTACTGAGCACAGATTACCTGCCCTCATTCTTCTGCTCTCCTTTACCTGCTCCTAGACTTGAGTTTAAAAGGGCATGGGTATTTTCTGCCGCAGGCATCATAAGGGCCAAGTGTGGCGCCTCAAGGGACGAGGTGGCCAAAAGCATGCTTTGGAACAGCATGTACCAAGCTTCTCGATGGCTTGGACGAAAGAGCTTCTGGACCCATGCTAGGAAACAGAGGCCAATATGTTATTTCAGAGTTTGAATATTTGGGAAGTTCTGTGAGTCCCTGCAGGATATGGTGACTCGCTTCCCTGCCGTCACTAGCTTGATAGCCCTGGGAAGGAAGAAGGTGGAGACTAGAGAACTGAGACACTGTAATTTACCGGTTAATGCATTTGTTGCCACTCGTTAAAATTTTATAATTTCATTACACCCAGGAAGTTTAGTTTTGTGATAAAGGGGAAAAAATATAAGTTAGTTTATACAAAAAATGAACACAAAAATATTTTAAGATCATTTCTAATGCTTTCGCCCACACAGATAAAGTCAATGGTCCAGTAGAGTGGTGCAGGGATGATGTCTTAAGATGCTTAATGTCACAGGCAACATCTGTTTTCCTTTGTCTCACAGGCAACTGATATGTTTTATATTGTAAAATAAAACATGAAAATATCTTGAGCTTGTGTTAACCACACCTTATTTCAAACATTCTACCAAATATCCGTTCAAAAAACCCATTGACTTCAGAACGATGGAACCGGAAGTGCTAAAATGCTAACTCATTTCTGGGTTTTGGCCTACATCAATATTTGTGGGTGAACTTTTCCTTTAATTGTCCAAAATACATTGGAGCCACTGCAAACACATGCTGTGAATCATATGTGACCCCGGACCACAAAGCCAGTCATAAGGATTTTTTGTTGTTGTTGAGATTTATACATAATCTGAAAGCGGAATAAATAAGCTTTCCATTGATAGGATAGGACAGTATTTTTCAGATACACAACTATTTGAAAATCTGGAAACTTAGGGTGCAAAAAAATCTAAATATTGAGAAAATCGTCTTTAAAGTTGTCCAAATTAAGTCCTTAGCAATGCATATTACTACTAATATTTTATATATATATATATATATATATATATATATATATATATATATATATATATATATATATATATATATATATATATATATATATATATATATTATTTACAGTAGAAAATGTACAACATATCTTCATAAAACATGATCTTTACTCAATATCCTAATGATTTTTGGCATAAAAGAAAAACAATCATTTTGACCCATACAATGTATTGTTGGCTATTGCGACAAATATATCTGATCGACTTATGACTGTTTTTTTGGTCCTTCGTCACAAATGTGAAAGTAATGCATTTGTGATTTAAGTCTACAGTGTTTTTCATGGCTCTAGTGGACATGTCCTGACACTCAAAGTAAATCTAATGCAACTTTCTCTTTTGAGTGAGTGAGTTAGTTAGCAAGCTTATGTTTGGCAGTGCTCAGCAGAGCTGAACGCCCCCGTGCACAGGCAGGGTTCACACTCGCCCCACACACTCTGCTGCCTACATGCTCTTTCATACAATACTAGTAAGGTTGTTACTGGGCAGCGCGAGGCAGTGTGTGCTCTGGTGTAAGTAATCCAGCCTCTGACCTGCCCCTTGGGCACAGATCTAGGGGGCTATTTCAGAGACCTCATTGGAGATGTTATAAGTGGATTTGGATCAAGGCCTCCACGCAGAGAATGTACCAGGTGTGTACCTCTTCGAAGAGCACATTTGCCTTATTTAGTTAGCAAACACTATTGTTATTGTTAGCCGATGTGAGCCCAATGCAATTCTGGGCCTGAATTTATTTTATTAATGACTGATATGTAATAATTAATAATAATAATAATAATAATAATAATAATAATACTGCTCTGTATATAAGAGCTGATAAAAAAAGTAAAATTCAATTTGTTTACTTATGAATTATGAATTAAAGGGTTAGTTCACCCCAAAATGAAAAATCTGTCATGAATTACTCACCCTCATGTCATTGGACACCCGTAAGACCTTCGTTCATCTTCTGAACACAAATGAAGATATTTTTGTTGAAATCCGATGGCTCAGTAAGGCCTTCATTGACACCAATGTCATTTCCTCTCTCAAGACCCATAAAAGGCACTAAAGACGTCGTTACAAATCTCACTACAGTGGCTCTACAATCATTTTATGAAGTGACGAGAATACTTTTTGTGCACAAAATAAAACTAAATAACGATTTATATAGTGATGGGCCGATTTCAAAACTAAGTTTCCAACCGTTATGAATCAGTGTATCGATTCATGTTTCGGATTGCGTGTCAAACCGGCAAACTGCTGAAATCACGTGACATCGGCGATCCGAATCCGCAAAATATTAGGAAATTATCACTACCCGTTTATTGGGTTGTTCATTGTCATTTCTTGATATCTAATGCATTAATCTGTTGACTAATCTGTTGACTAATGTTAAGTAAACTTTATTGTGACGCGTTACCCATTGTTTTGATATATTAGGTAAATATTAATAACATGTTATTTAACATGGCATTGATATGGTACTCCTAATAATATCAAACGCATGCTAAATGAATAAGATCAGTGCTGTCTAATTCTCAAAGTACTTTTCCATCTGAACCCATCACTGTACTATGGTACCACCACAGTACTTTTGTAAGGCTAGTAAGCACTAGCTCTGTGGTTGAGATATGCAGACAGCGTCTCTCCACTCGGCAGCTGGAGTTATGCCATACCTCTTCTGCAGGAGAGCCGTCTTAAAATAGCCTGCTCAGAAATGACAAGACAGCTGGGTGAGGGGTGTGGTGGGGGGCGACGAGAACGCACCACAGGCCTTGGAATAGCGGAGTGTTGCTGTAAAGCAATGATTTGTTAACCCCTCAGCAGCGTTTCCCACTGTGCCTCCAGGCTGCGACCAAACCGCCTGAGATGGGTGTGGGGTTATGGGTGGGGAAGTGTGCGTCTGTGCGCAGTTGTGAAAGTGTTCTTAACCTTTGTCGCCCGGAATGTCGCCTTGTCCTAAGATTGGGTGTCAGCACAGTGATGTGCAGCTGTATGTTTGTTCCTGTCTGTCATTAAGATGTTTCAACCTCAGTGGCATTTTAATTGTTAACACGTTTGTGTGGTTTTCAGGTGCAACTACGGCTGGCAGGGCCAGTTCTGCGACGAGTGTCTGCCTTACCCCGGCTGCTTGCACGGGACCTGTGTCGTGCCCTGGCAGTGCACTTGCGAGAAGAACTGGGGCGGCCTCCTTTGTGAAAAAAGTAAGGATCCTACGTGCATCACACGCGCAGATGATTTGGCCTAGTTAGTTTTGAGAAATTGAGGTCAACCTGGAATTGACCCATAAAATGGTCAGCAGTAGATCAAAATGAGTTTAAGCCTGTGAACATTCATATCATGGTGTTAAATAGAACTACAGCATCTTACACTGATCTGGTTTGTTGGCTACGATGTCAGCACAGGCTGTGTCATGTGACAACACACGCACAAACACACACTTTGGATATTGTGGTTGTGATTGGAGTGGCGCTCGGATATCTGATCTCTTGGCCAGCATGCATCCTGGAAGGTGGTTAGGAATGAGATGTGCCTACAGTTCTCTTTATTTATTTACCTGATTTTTTTGTGCACAGCCTCACCTTTCAAGGTCTAAATAGTTTGCCAACTGTAGTCAGTCAAAGAGCAAATGTTAGTAGGCTTAAAAAATCAGAATACATTGTTAGTATTCCTTCCCCCGTAGCCTCAAGAAGTACCCTTATTCATTGTTTATTTGTCTCCTTAAAGATCTGAACTACTGCGGCACACACCATCCTTGCGTCAATGGTGGGACCTGCATGAACTCTGAACCGGCTGAATATAAATGTGCCTGTCCTGAAGGGTACTCTGGCAAGACCTGTGAAATTGGTAAGTCTCTACAGATGGATGGGGGTAAGGGAAAGGGAAGGGATGGATGGACAGATAAAAGAAGGGACAGATGATAACTGGATTACGTGGACAAATTAATGGATTGGTAGATACAAGGGTGGATGAATGGATAGATAGATGCAAGGATAGATAAATAAATTGATGGATGGATCCATGGATGTATGGATGAATAAAAGAAGGACAGATGGATAAAATGATTACATGGACAAATGAATGGATTGGTAAATAAAGAGATGGATGGAAGGATGGATGTGTTAAATGGATGGATGCATCCATATGAATAGATGGGTGTATAAGTGGATAGATAAATGGATAAATAAATTGATGGATGGATCCATAGATGGATGGATGGGTGTATAAATGGATGGATGTATGGATGGATAAGTGAAGATATGGATGGATAAAAAAGGGACGGATGGATTAATGGATTACATGGACGAATGAATGGATTGGTAAATAAAGAAATGGAAGGATAGATAGATGGATGCATCAAATAAATGGCTGGATGGATGATTGAAGCGGTGCCAGCTGTTGTGCCTCTGAGATGTCCGTCTGTATTTCTGACACATACCTTTGTGTTTTTGCAGCCGAACATGCTTGCGTATCCAACCCCTGTGCAAACGGAGGCACGTGTCACGAAGTCCCGACCGGATTTGAATGCCAGTGTCCACCAGGCTGGGAGGGACCCACCTGTGCTAAAGGTACGTAAATGTTTCATGCACCTTCCTCTCTGACTTTCTCCATGCTCGATCTGTTCCGTCTGGAGGCCTAGTTCCAGACCTAGACTAGAGCACAGACGCTCGTCCCGTCCCTTCCCCTCCCCAACATGTGTCCAGATGCTTGTCATGCTGGGATGTGTCAGGTATATGGCAGGGGAAGCCGCTCCTGGATCTTGGCAGCACAGCGGGGTTCCTTCACATGGCGAGCGGAGCTTGAGCTCTTACGGGTACCGGATTAGAGCCTGGTGATACCCATCACGGAGACAGGGGGATTTGCATAATCTGTCTTCACTTTGAACCAGCATTTGGCTTTGCACATTCAGTGTTTCATGGTCTTCCCTTCCTTCTCCACCCCTCCGGCTTCACAAAGCATCCCTCTTTATATGCCACAGAGCTCGAATTTGATCAGTTGCTAATGTGTTTCTCACTTTTAGGATGCCCAGTGTTTTAATTTTTGGTATTTCTCACACTCTTCATCACTCCCTCCACATCCTACCTCCTCAGTCTCCTCCACAACACATATGGGGCTGTGTTTCCATTGTCATAGCAACAGTAGTGTCCCTGCTGGAATTTGGACATTGCCCCCTCCCACCATTTCACCCATAAAGGTTTCCCCCCCACTTTTTCCCTCTTCACTTGCCTGTCTGACCCTTTTACACACCCCGCTCCACCCCATTCACCACAATATATGTATAAGGCTAAAGGGAGAAGAAAGGAGGGAGGAATTTCTCTTGTTTTTGTTTCCTCCCATTTTCTTCCAAATTTCAAATGGCTGCTGCTCAGTTCTTTGTGTCTTTGTGGACGTATTAAAACTGTAATGATTTGTGCTCTAATAGCAGCTAATCTGGCGACCTGGATTATATCGAGCTGTAATCGCTTTACTGTCTTGCATAAAGAAAAGCTCTCTCTGATGAACGCACTGACACTTTCTCCCGCCTTTTCTTCAACGCTACATCAGCGTTTTATTATGTTTATTATATTTTTATAATGTATTATATTATTTTATTTGTATTATTTTCAATTATATAATATATTATAGTATTTAGTATAGCATTTTTGTTTTATTATATTATTTTGATGGATGGTTACTATGCCACAACTACATTTGTTTTCTTCACTGTATTATATTCGCATAATTCGCATTCAAAATAAAAGTTTGTGTTTACATAATATACATAATTATACACAGTACACACACATACACACACACGGTTGTTTTTGTGACATATGGGGACATTCCATAGGCGTAATGGTTTTTATACTGTACAGACCGTATTTTTTATCCCCTTACACTACCCCTGTAGCCTGACGTGGTCATACTCAATTCTAGTCAGAATATGAGTCTGAAACTGCTCCATTGGGCTGTGATTATGGGGCGTGTTTCAACCGAACCAGGAAATACATAAATTGGATAGACCTACAACCAATCAGAGCAACGAAGCTACGCATTGTCAAATGCCAACAGAGTTCAACTGCACTGTGTTGCCAAGTCCGCGTTTTTTCCGCGGGGTGAAGCGACTATTATGTGATATATAGACCAATCAGTGTGAATTTTAGCAGGCAACCTTGCCAAAATAACACACATTTTACCCCCCAAACGCCATTTTTACCCCGGAGAACCCCCCGAGAAGCTATTAGGGCTAGTAGTTGGCGCGTTTTGTTGTAAAAACTTGGCAACCCTGTCTGCACGCGCGCTGAAATCAGGCTGGAATACACGATCTTTGCCAGTGTTGTAAAATAATTTAATGATACACAGAGAACTTACCCAACATGATCATAATTTCTGAGAGAAATAGTGAAGGTGAATGCATATACAAACAAGCTCTCCGTTTAGGATTCAAACAAATATAACCCAAGCCCCTTTGATGACGTGCATGATTACGTTACTGTTGATCATCTGTCCGTCATCGTCTAAAGCCCGCCCTGATGATTTCATTGGTCCGAACAGTTTCTGTTCGGAGATAATTACTCCTCTATGGAGCAAGGCCAGACCGAATTGCCCGATCTAAATAATTTGTGGGCGGGGCTGAGTTCGGCTGGCATCCAGGCTACTACCCCTGGACCTAAACCTACCCATCACAGGAAACATTCTGCATTTTTACTTTCTAAAAAAATGTATCCTGTATGATTTATAAGCATTTTGAAAAGTGGGGACATGGCCAATGTCCTCATATTTCACCCTCTCCTTGTCATACCCATGTCATTATACACATTTGTGTCCTCATATGCCACAAAAACATGCCCCCCCCCCCACACACACACACATATTTGCTAATGTATATATTTATGTATCGTATATAGGGCTGTCAAATCGATTAATCGTGATTAATCTCAATTAATATATACATGTCTGTGTGTATTTATTCATATATACATAACAATTATACACGGTACAAATAAATGTTATATAAACTTTATTTTGGATGTGATTTAATTGCAATTTTAATTATTATATTATTATTTTATGATATTATTCATTATATCATATATTAATTTTATGATATATTTTCAGCTTGGTGTTAGATTAGAATTTTAATTTTTTTGGCTGTGAATATGCTGCAATAAATGACCAATAAAGAAGACACGGCAGCCCTGCTCCTTTTGTGTGTGTGTGTGTAGTGGGCATGGGATAACCCACACAGATTATAGCTGGATGTAAAAATGCCCAGTTTGAATGTTTATGTGGATGAAACTGAAAACATCACATAATCTATCAGCTCATCTCTCAAGATTTTTTGAAATCACAGTTTCAGTTGGGTATTTTTTTTAATGTGCAGAACGTAACATGATTTTGTGTTGATGTTGCAGACATGGATGAATGTGCCTCCAGCCCGTGTGCGCAAGGCGGAACATGTATCGACCTGGAAAATGGCTTTGAGTGTGTCTGCCCTCCTCAGTGGGTTGGGAAGACCTGCCAGATCGGTAAGACTGAGATGCCCCTTTATCTCAAGTGTGTTTTGAACTGCAGCATTCGGGCACGTTTCAGTTTTTAATATACACACTGTTCATCTGACCATCTACTCATGCCATATTATTTGTTTTTGCTTTACCATTGAAAAATATGATCCATTTTGCATCTGAATGGTTGTATATGGTGTGTTAGATGTAAATGGCATGCACTTTATGACAAGCGGTGCATGTTTTTTAGGCAAAGCGAGTCAAGTGATTTGATTAGTCTGCATGAGAAACTGTTAATAGTGGCAACCTGATCCTTGTTGCCTGTAAGACAGCCATATATGAATATATTACAAGGAGGGCCAGCCTTAGACCTGGATCTAAGGCTAGATCAGATGGCGCATCTCAGGCGCCACAGGATTTTCCATCATCCTTTTGCTCACAATAGTGTGCAGCTCTTGTCGGGGGAAGTGATGAATGTGAAAGGAAGTGGATTGTGACCTGTAAACAAGCGTGGGGTGGGAACAGGAGTCGGTCTGCTCGTCTTACGCTTCGAACCTTAGCCTCCAGCTTGGGTTTCGCTCACAAGAGCCAGGCCTGAGCACGGTGGGGAATCGTGTTTCTCAGAGGACAGGTGCACAGGGGAGCGTAGCGCACCTCACTAGGGGCCCCTGATGAATATTTAAACACCTAATAAGTACTAGTTATTTCATGGCAAAGTCAAAAGAGTCATAGCCCCTTGAACCAGCTGGTCACCTGCTGTAGGCCAATTAGGGAGAGACGAGCAGACGTGATTACGAGTGCTGGACCCTTAGTTTACAATTAGCTTGATCAAACAATAACACTCACAATTTTTCGAGTATTCTCATAACAGCAGTCTTAAATGAGTTTAAATATTTACATAAATGAATGGAACGAATTGTGAGAAAATGGGATGTTTGTGGGATGAGTAGTAATCTATATTTAATTTATAATTTATGCAGTGCATACTGTTTGGTATCTTTTATTCAATTTCTATATCACACACACACACACACACACACACACACACACACACACACACACACACACACACATATATATATATGAATGTGTGTATGTATAGTAAAGACCTTTAAATTGTCACAAATAATCTATTTTCAACATTGATAATAAGAAATGCAAATCAGCAAATTATAATGATTTTTGTAGGATCATGTGACACTGAAGACTGTATTGATGATGCTGAAAATTCAGCTTTGCCATCACAGGATTAAATTACATTTATTAAAAATACAAAGGTTATTTTAAATTGTAATAATATTTCACAGTTTTTCTGCTTTTACAGTATTTTATATCAAATAACTGCAGCGTTGGTGGTGTGAGCACGTATAAATAAGTATATAATATCATATGCTATAATTATAGTCATTTAAGACATATCTTTTGAAAGTGAATCATAATGCCCATTTGTGCTTTCTGAGTAAAATTGTCTTGTTTTATGGATGTTTAGATATTTTTTTTAAATTTATAATACATGCTAGATAAACTGATAAAAGTATTTTTTTGCTGTGTAATGGTCATTGATCAGGAAGTCGAGTAGACTGGCATCGTTGTGACTGTTAGAGTTTCAAGCCAACAGACTTTTCAATGGGCTTAATGGTGGTGGAGTTACACAACAAGATCTCAGATTTCTCTGCCTCGCTCCTGCTACTGTACACTTCCCATCACCTCTTCAATCTACCAATTATC
The DNA here is from genome assembly GCF_024679245.1 of Pseudorasbora parva. Classification (NCBI taxonomy): domain Eukaryota; kingdom Metazoa; phylum Chordata; class Actinopteri; order Cypriniformes; family Gobionidae; genus Pseudorasbora; species Pseudorasbora parva. The sequence goes on along the minus strand of NC_090186.1, from coordinate 8,557,276 downwards.
TACAAAAATCTTTCTGTCCCTCAATTTTGCAGATGCAAATGAGTGTGTGGGGAAGCCTTGTGTAAATGCTCACTCTTGCAAAAACATGATTGGTGGATATCACTGTGACTGCTTTCAAGGATGGGCCGGACAGAACTGTGACATCAGTCAGTATCTCCTAATGCTCCTCTCCTGTCCTTTCCCCCATCTTTGAACACGTACTCTATAGTGGTGGCCAGGGTTTCCTCTCCGGACACTTGATACCCTGTGGGGTTCTGCACACTATATTTTGTAGGCTTCACCTACTGTTGCATGCTGGGTCGTTGGCTGTAACTCACATTTGTGTTGATTGAACTAACATTTCCGTCTTCGGGGCACTTACAGAGCTCATCTAGTTTGAGTTAATTGCATGTCTTCAGTCTTTCCTAACTGCTGTCCAGATTTCCTCCACTTAGCCAATGATTAATTGCTTCATTTACTTTGCCCATGACTGCAGATCTCAATGGCTGCCACGGACAGTGCCAGAATGGAGCAACTTGCAAGGTATAACCTTCAAGATTCAAAACCATTCCTGCTTTACTTTGGCATCTCAGTTAATTGTGTGTTTTAGCTATAAAGTGTCCTTTTGTTTGTGTCTGTGCAGGAGCTGGTTCATGGAGGCTACCACTGTCAATGCCCTCCAGGCTTTGTGGGCTTACACTGTGAAGTCTCAAGGAACAAATGTGCCAGCGCTCCGTGTCAAAACGACGGCCGCTGCCATGTCATTTTGGACAGCTTTGTCTGTGAATGCCCGCCGAACTATGCAGGGATGCTCTGTGAGGTGAGAATCTTTACTGTTTTTAGTGTTAAAGACATTGCAAAACTTTTTTTTACAGTAAGCTTTTTGTCAGTAGTTTTCAACATTTTTATTTTTATTTTTATTATTTTATGCAATTTTAATATTTGTTTTGTTTTATTGTTGGCCTATATTTGACATTTTAATTTATATTATATATAGAAGAGGAGCAATATAGGAAATGAGAGCAATTTTAGTCAGGTTTAGGTTAGGTTTAAGAGATCTACTTAATATCTCTTTTAATTATCAATATATGGAAAGTGTGGGCTTGGTCTTGATTAGTTTCTGACATTTAGTAATGCAGATGGTGTCACTTCTCCATTCATACTTTGCTTAAAATCTTATCCGGCATGGCTAAATTGGTCTGCACCCCCACCGTTGCGTTGTATGTGTGTGTGTTTGTGTGTGTGTGTGTGTGTGTGTTTAAAGCCTTGGTGTAAGGCAGATCAAGCCTGCTATTTGGCCACAGGTGCGCCAGGGTAACTAGAGCACAGTTTGGGTGGAGGTCGGGAGTATTTTTTCTTGTCTTCATGTGCCGATCATTGCTGTTGGTGGTGGAGAGCTGTGTTTTGGAGCCAGTGTTAGTCTAGTGCAGCGGTTGGTAACCTATGGCTACGACCAGGTCTTGCACCCTATACCAATAAATGATCAGTAAAAAAATAAGACGCCTCAATAGATATTTCTCTAGCAAAAACAACCGATTCCTTTGTTGTACCTACTGAAGTCAATGAAAAGAAAAGTTTACAATAATAATATATTTTAAGTTCTACAGTGCTGTCAAAAGTAAAATTCTTTACTGAAATTTTCAAAATGTGATGTCAGCATTTCCCTCTAGCATTTTGAGCTCTGTTGAAGGGATTCTTAAACACCTCTGATTAGCCACTGTGTTCACCCGCTCAACATATGTCTGTGATTGATCAATGCTTACACCGATTCACACGGGAGCGTTTTTTAAAGTTTTCTTTCAGCAGATCCCTAATATGTCCTCTGATAGACACCTGCTTTCAAATGCTCCCGTGTGTATCTGTGAGAGCACTTGATAAAGAGCATTAAAGACATCTGTTCACAAGCATGTTTTTGAAGTATTGATCATTGTAGCCAATCACAGACATATGTTGAATGCGTGAACATAATGACCAATCAGAGGTGTTTAAGAATCCCTTCAACAGAGCTCAAAATGCTAGAGGGAAACACCGGTATCGTCACATTTGAAAACTCCTGCGCTCAGATTCAAGCAGCTTCGTAGCTTGTTTGTGGTAATGGTAAAAACTATTTTTAGAGTATTTAAGTAGGCTATATATAAAAAGTGACTTTACTGAAAAATATAATTTTATTGAAACTGGTGCTATCTGCCAAGAGATATTTCGAAACATTTCACCAGGTACTTCCACTTTTGCTGTCCTTTGATTGTCCTATAAATGTGATGTATTTAGGATAATCCACACAGCTTTGAGTGGTCGATACTGTTTTAAAGGTGCTGTATGTACGTTTTTGACTACTAAAACATAAAAATATCATATGTTTGCAGATATTTAGGAAACCTGCTGCGTTTACGTATTCGTTTCTCCAAAAAACAATGCTACAGCCAGTTATTTTACTTTGAAATGTGTCGGAATGTCTGTTTTTGTTGCCAATTTACTCAATAGTATTTCCAGACCACAGGTTGCCAGTTGGCGGAAAACCCAGCTTTTTGCAACCATAATAACTGGGTCAGAGATTGCAGATTCTCCCCGAATAGAATTGGCATCCATCTAAAAATCTAAAAAAGGTTAAAAACATTAAAACGCAGATAAAAAACAACTCATCAACTTTGATGGCAGCGTGTAAGTCTCCTCACCTTCCATTGTCAATTGCTCTTGTTCATGTTGCGTGTCCTCAAACTGGCAAGCTACTGAGCGTCGAGTCTGAGGAGGAGAACCAAACAATATTTAAAATTTGGACTGCAGTACCAATTTCAACCACTAGCTGTCATTCTTACATACGGCACCTTTAAGTTATTAAAAAACAAAACGGATGAATGAGAGCGCGCGAAAGACAACTGAATCCTGACGGGATGCTTTCTGTGCGTGCGCTCTGAACGGCATACGGACAAGCATATTTATTAGTCACATATGTCAAAATGCCTCCCTTGGTGCAGTGTCGCAAAGTCTGCGGTTTTCCCATGGAATTAAGCTACCTTTAAATTGTTGCTGTGGGTAAAAAAAAAAAATAATACAAATAAAAATCGGCTCTTTTTGGTCAAAAAAAGTTCCTGAACCCTGGTCTTGTTGCAGGCTAAAGATGGACTTCCATAGAGGTTCTGGAAGCTGGTCCTGAGCCAGTCTCATCTTACCATGCAGACTAAAAATAAATTGTAGTGAATGAGGCAACTCATCTCTTGGCCTTCTGGCCGCCTGCCCACAATCAGCCCGGGAAAGAGAAGGCCTTGATTTTTACGTTATATTCATGCCTAGCGTGCCATGCGCTCACATTAGACCATACCGTCTGCAGTCTGTTGAGAAGCGAGCCTATACTAGGAAAAGTTTTGATACTCTTACCAGAGTGCTGAGGCTACATTTAAAGCCCTGGTCCAGTATAGAATCAGCCATGTTTTGATACGTGATCAGATCCATTTAATTGAGCTAAAAAAGTAATTCATAAATCTGTTTAGATGTAGTGAAATATGCAAACCACTATCGGTGGTCCTGTTCTGAGACCTGTTTGCTTCTGATATTCGCCTAAAGATAAAAACGTGTCCAACTGGGTTGTTCTTCGGATCCAGTACAGATGGATGATTATCTCATACATCTGTCTGCTGTAGCAGTTCTCTGTAGCTCTGTTTGATACAGTCTGGTTTCCAGACACTCCTCTTGCATCACTGCCTGTGAAAAAGTGCTCTGTGCAGACCTTCGGCTTCCAGTATATACAATGTATATCCCTACTAAAATAAATTCAGCAGACTTGGAGAACCGCGTTATAGTCTGAACAAACACCTTACATGGCAGCTGGCACGATGTGTACTTTCGAGAGGTCGTTTAAATTCCCCAGAGGTTCATCTCCATAGAAAAGGCTTTTTTTGAGAAAAATGGGAGCTGGGGACATTGGAGGGGGCATTGGAACACCGTAGAGATCTAGATTAATCACTAAACACTATGGGAACAGTTTGGGGTTGAGTTTTTAATATATATTATATTAATTGCAGTGTATTAGTTTATTCTGTTTTCAACTTGAAAATAGCGTTGTTGCTGACATGGTGTAAATAAAAAAAAACGAAATTATATTATAATAATTAATTATATTATCGTTTATTCTGTTTTCGGCATGAAAATAGCCTTGTTGCTAACATGGCATAAATAAAATTAAATAAGTAAATCAAAATATTGTATTCAATTTTTTTTTTTTAGATTATATTATATTGTATTATTAATTATACTGTCAATTTAACCCATTCATTTAAAAAATGTAACAATGCATTTAATCTTGCCCCTTGGCCTATAGAGACGTTGATGAAATGGGCAAAGACGTCCATCTGCGCACCATTCTAGACTGTAGTTAACAAATAGCGCAGACAGAACTTGTGAACGTGTCCTCAGTCTACCTCAGACTGGTTGACAAACGCAATTGCAAAATTATGGATTTCTGTGAACTGTAGGCCAGTGATAGTCTTTTTGTCTTATGAGCCTAAATTTAAATGATTAAATCAATAATTGTTGACAAATACAAATAAAATAAAAAACGATTTGCATGTGTGTAATATGATACTTGCTTTATTAATTGTATAATTAAGCTTATATTAATTAATTACATGCTATATTTGTCATACTACAGGATGATTAAAAATATATATTAAATATGTTAACATATCATTAGAATATAGTAAGCATTAAGAGTTTCTGTGTGAAAGATTAATTTCTAAGAATATTTACCAGAACAAGGCCAAGTGGAGGTAGAAGGAGATCTAGATGTGCAAAAGTGTTCCTCGTCCCAGTTGAATATGCTCTGTAAGAGCGGAAGGATGTCTAAATTTAGCTGCGCAGTTTGTTTTGATTGGTCTCTTGTGGGATTGTAATGGTGCTGTCTCCTTCAGCTGTAGGCTTATGGGAGCCTTCCATAGCTTACCTGACTGTTTATCTCTAGTTTAAGAGGACTGGACTCAAAGCTAAGGCCTAACTCATTCACTGTCTCAATCTCCCGGTCTCTCTTGAAGGTGGAGAGCCTGTCTCACCCAAACCCCTGTGAGCCGAACCCCTGTAAGAATATGGCTTCGTGCTACGGCCTGCCGGGTGACTTCTACTGTGCCTGTCCAGAAGACTTTGAGGGCAAGACCTGTGAAAACCGCAAGGACCACTGCAAGACATCCCCTTGCCAAGGTACTGCCCTTCCTGTTCAGCCAAAGCTGCCTATCTGCATGTGTACATCGGTCATCAATTGAAAAATAGTGCGCAGTAGTTCACCGTAAAAGTCATGTGATCTTATTCCCGCTTGTGTTCTTTCATTCGCAGTGATTGACAGCTGTACGATTGCCGTGGCGAGTAACAGCTCAGATGGGGGTGTGAGACACATCAACTCTAATGTGTGTGGTCCTCGTGGCCGATGTATCAGCCTGCCAGGCGGCAACTTCACCTGCACCTGCGATTTTGGCTTTACAGGAGCCTACTGCCACGAGAGTGAGTCATCCTTACAGTTGCACCGTTTCCCACATTTCTATTCCTTCTTGTTTGTTCACTTCTTTACTCCTTACATAGTTGACGGGTCAAATAATTAAGCTCATATTAATAAGTCATTTGTCATAGGTAATCAATACTGTCATAAAGAAAAAAATTATTGTTATTAATAAAACACTTTTTTTTTTTTAAAGTGCAGGAAGGGAGAGTCAAAAGTTCATTTGTGAAAATACTACTTTTTTATTTAAAATGCAGTTTGTTCCAAATTATATTATCAGCTTATCTAAATGAAAGTGTAACTGAAAAATTAACATTCATTTGAGAATGTTATTAGTATTTGGTTTGCCACGCTTTTGCTGGAATGACAGCAGGAATTTGCCTGAACTGATGATCATGTTCTCTAGCATATATTGAGATGATCCAAAGAGCCTCTTGAAAAAGCAAGACCTAAAATTAAGGCTCAAACCTAAAGGGCCTTAAAAAATCATCAATATTTCTGATTTATTTTACATATAAGGCTTCATTTCATTTTGTTTAAACCCTAAAATGCTTTATTTCCAAGTTTAAATTACATTTTGAACTTGTGGGGCCAGATTTTCTAACTGGGCAAATTAGCGCGAGCACAATTCCAAAAAAACGCAGAGGGAAGTGGAAAGTTGAGCGCATGACCTGCTGACAATGCGCACATTAAAGAACACACCTGTTTCTTTAAACAGGATCATTTCCATAATGACCAACACAATCTACCAGTTAGCATCTGATTTAAGACATACTTTTTGTAAATAATGGCACAAACACCAGTAAAATGACGAGCAAACATTAGTAATTCAACGTGCATGGTTAATTTAAAAGGGATAGTTCCCCCAAAAATCAATGCTTTACTCGGCCTCAAGTCATCCTAGGGGTATATGAAGTTCTTCTTTCAGAAGAATAAAATCTGGGTTATATTTAAAAAGTCCTGGCTCTTCCGGGCATTATAATGGCAGTGAATTGTTGCTTTGTTTATGAAGTCCAAAAAAGTGCATCTATCCATCATATTCCGGCTTTCCGCTGGAAGTTAGTTATTTTAGTCTATAAAGTTTTAAATATGGATATTTTTCTTACACAAACTTCCCACTTCACTTCAGAAGGCCTTTATTAACCCCTGGAGCCGTGTGGAGCAGTTATATGATGGATAGATGCACTTTTATGGACTTCATAAACGAGGCAACAATTCACTGCCATTTATAAAGCTTGGAAGAGCCAGGACTTTTTTAAATATAACTCAGACTGCATTCACCTACGATGACTTGAGTGGAAGTAAATCATGGGCTAATTTTCATCTTTGGGTGAACTAACACTTTTTAAAATAATTTTGCTTCTGAAAAGGAAACTCCTACAAATGTATATGCAATAATATTAGCCGCAAAAAATAACCCTGTTCATGTCTTTTCAGAACCTGACAGTATTTTTTAACGCCAAAAGATGGTTTGTGCTAACGCAAGCTGTTAGTAAACCTGACCCTTGACGTTTAGCGTAGTCTTTTGAACACCATTGCGTATGTACATTTTATCCTAAAAATCTTGATGTTCACCGACTACCCAGACATAAATGACTGCGTGAGCAACCCGTGTCGAAACGGAGGCACCTGTATCGACGGCATCAGCTCTTTCCAATGCTTCTGTCCGGATGGCTGGGAGGGTGACCTCTGTAACCTCAGTGAGTGTCTCTCTCCATCTTCCTCCTCATCTTGACCTTCTTTGTATTCAGTATCTCACCTTTTGTTGCTTGTGGTTCTGCACTCAGATGTGAACGAGTGCAGTCGGAGCCCTTGTAAGAATGGCGGTCACTGTGTGGACCTGGTCAACGACTTCTACTGTGAATGTGCCAATGGCTGGAAAGGAAAGACCTGTCATTCACGTGAGTTACATCCCTGTTTTTTGTCAAAGTTCCTACTTTTTTCCAATTGTATAAGCTATATATCTATAAGCTATGTATGCATAAGCTGCATATGTGAAAAATGACTGGTAATATGTTGGGTTATTTTGTCTTTTTAGGTGAAAGTCAATGTGACGCCACCACATGCAGTAACGGAGGGACCTGCTATGACCATGGAGACACTTTCCGCTGTGCCTGCCTTCCTGGATGGGGAGGGAGTACATGCAACACAGGTGAGTGGAGTAACAGTTTTCATTCACAGCAGGGTTTCAGCCAAAAAGCCTTTCATAGACTCCCCTTACGAATGATTTCATCAGATCAGTCTCTCTTGTTACTCTCAATCAACTTTGCAATCCTGCAACACTCTTTATAACTTCAGTGTGATATTGTATTGGGGTTGCTGATTTAATTTGTATAAATGGTCCCCTATTCATTCTATTTAAATACTGTAGTTTTTTTCCCCATTTTTTTGTTTGTGACCCTGAGCCACAAAACCAGTGATAAGTTGCACATATATAGATTTATAGATTTTTCTTTTATGCCAAAAATCATTAGGATATGTTCCATGAAGGTATTTTGTTTAGTAGTAGTAGTAGTAGTAATGTGTTGCTAATGACTTTAAAAGTACTTTTAACTTTAAAAGCAATTGTCGCAATATTTAGATTTTTTATTTGCACCCTCAGATTCCAGGTTTAGTTGTATCACGAGAATATTGTAAGAATATTGTCCTAACAAACTGTACATCAATGGAAAGCTTATTTATTATTTATTATGATATATAAATCTCAATTTAAAAAAATATTCTTATGACTGGTTTTGTGGTCCGGGGCGCATTTCATTTTTTTAAACTTCTTAATTTGGTTCAGAGCTTTAACTATTTTCAAATAATTAGTTTGAAATTTGAATCGCCTATACAGAAATTATTTCAAACTATTTCTCCAAATAAATAAATGTTTGTCTGCAACCACTTATCCTGCATTATTAACGAGCCTCTAATATAATTAGCATTTTATAATTTTAATTTTTGAGCAGAATGAATGCATTTGTAAAAATGCTTACGTTTTGTATTGTATTTATGTCTTGTGTCTTTTTCTGATTTCGTTTTTTCCTTCAAATCAAATGTTTTATTCATTCTGGTGCTGGTTAATTTGGGCTTGAAAGCGTTTAATTATGAATGGAATTTTAATTGAACATCTAAAAAATGTAAAAAAACAAAATATTGTAAAATAATTTTTGTATTTATTTAGAAACATATTTTGAAATTCAGCAGACCACTAGAAATTGGCAATAGACCCCTGGGGGACCCTAGTTTGAGATGTAAAGGTCTGAAGAATGGCTCACTTTACAATTTTGTCTTTCTACTTCAGCAAAGAACAGCACTTGCGCGTCCAGCCCCTGCCTGAACGGAGGAACGTGCGTGGGTGGTGGTGACACGTTCACCTGCATCTGTAAAGACGGCTGGGAGGGGCCCACCTGCGCTCAGAGTGAGTGAATTCCCCCTTTCACAATTCAGCTGCCAGTGCATGTCTGCATACCAGTGAAAGCAAACATCCCAATCCACAAAAATGTTCAATTACATCCGATCAATGTGCAAATGTCTCGCGTTGACTCTCTCTTCCTCTCTTTTGATTCCTTGCAGACATCAACGACTGCAACCCTCACCCCTGGTAAGAAGTCCTATATAGCTCTGCAGTTGTTCCCCCTCTAATTTACTCAATGCTGCTTAGGGACCCTCCCCTTCCCTGTACAACATAGACGGCTAGGAATAACCCTTCTAACATGGCTTTCTGCCCTATTCCACCATGTTGTTCCTGCCCCTCTAACCCCCATTCTCTGAGCGGATGCTCCGAGGGGGGTTTGAGGGGGAACGCTGGTTGTAAAGACGGGAGATGTCCCTAAATCACCCCTAAATCCGACAGCTCAGGAGACCCTGGGCTGGTTTTAATGGGGACCACAATAGAGCTGGTGGCCCTAAAAGAGCACCCCCAGCGGTGAGGGGAGGAGGGGATGGACAGGCTCTTTTTCTCCCAGTCCACTGTCCTCTTGCCTTTCTTCATCGCTGACCTGGGAGCAAGGGATTTGGGAGTAGGGGTGGGAGAGGGGGTGGGTATCCCAGCAAGGAGCCACTGGAGGGATTTGCATCTGAAAGGTGCTGGTATTGATAAACGCAACGAGGCGCTCTCGCACTCCTTTTCGTCCATGTCTTTTCCACTCCTCTCTTCCCCCCCTTTCCATTTCCATGCATGTATGTTGGAAGTATTATGTCAATCACAGGGGTGAAGGTGTCTCTTTGAGCCAACAACCTCATTGTCCTCACATCTCCTTGCAGCTACAATGGAGGAATCTGTGTGGACGGGGTGAACTGGTTCCGCTGTGAATGCGCCCCTGGATTCGCTGGACCCGACTGCCGTATCAGTGAGTATCTCGAGGAGGAAAGAATAGGGATGTATAGAAAGAGGGTTTTGGAGGATTACCAAGCATCCAGTGCCCTTTGACCTCTTCTGGGGTTAAAGGTTAGCCCTGGCTCACAGACAGACAGACAGAGGAGATCAATTATTCAACCAGTGGAAAAATTCCTCTCCTTGTCTCCATTGATGGCTCCGGCATAGAAAACACTCCTTAAAGATTCCATGCATTTCCCCGACCTCATTTTCCGAGGTGCAGCCATGGGGATGTGGCCAAGCCCTGGTGATTTATAAATGTATATTGACTTCTAAGGCCGTAGCTGTACTGATGAATGTATATTTTCTCTGCTTCACCAGACATTGATGAGTGCCAGTCATCACCCTGCGCCTACGGTGCCACCTGTGTGGATGAGATCAATGGCTTCCGATGTGTCTGCCCACTCGGTCGCACCGGACCTCAATGCCAAGAGTGTAAGAGTTATTGTGTAATCATTGAAACCGTGAAATCATTGTGTAATCATTTTCATCTCTCAGCTTGTCCAAATTAAGAAATGGACATTAAAGGGTTAGATCACCCTAAAATGAAAATGATCTCATTAATTACTTACCCTAATGTCGTTGGACACCTGTAATACCTCCGTTCATCTTCGGAACACAAATGAAGATATTTGTGTTGAAATCCGATGGCTCAGAAAGCCCTTCATTGACACCAATGACATTTCATTGACACATTTTCTCTCTCCAGACCCATAAAAGGCACTAAAGAAGTTGTTACAAAGCCCATCTCACTACAGTGGCTCTACAATAATTTTATGAAGTGACGAGAATAGTTTTTGTGCCCAAAAAAACTAAATAACGATTTATATAGTGATGGGCCGATTTCAAAACAAAGTTTCGAACTGTTATGAATCAGTGTATCGATTCATGATTCAGATCGCATGTCAAACCGGCAAACTGCTGAAATCACGTGACATTGACGATCCGAATCCTGAATCAATCTGCTGATACATAACCGTTCTAAACTTTGTTTTAAAATCGGCCCATTACTATATAAACCGTTATTTAGGGTTTTTTTGCGTACAAAAACTATTGTTGTCGCTTCATAAAATAATTGTAGAGCCACTGTAGTGAGATGGGCTTTATGACTTCTTAAGTGCCTTTTATGGGTCTTGACAGAGGAAATGACATTGGTGTCAATGAAGGCCTTTCTGAGCCATCGGATTTCAACACAAATATCTTCATTTGTGTTCAGAAGATGAACGAAGGTCTTACGGGTGTCGAACGACATGAGGGTGAGTAATTAATGACAAAATTATCATTTTGGGGTGAACTAACCCTTTAAAGACCCCATGAAAGCATTTGACGTTTGCTTTCTTTTTATTTAAACAGGAAGTTAGAGGAGGACAATGTGTGAGACTCAAAAAGGCTCCGTGAGCATTATTTATATTTGCTAATTGGAGGCAAATGGAATTTGGGGGAGGGATTTTCTTACTCTAAAGAGCATTGGATTGGACAAAAATGTCTTTAGTGCAGGATGATTTTCCTGGAAAAGAAAGAAAAAAGTACATTTTTCATTTAAAGATTTCAAAGCTGAATTTTCAGCAGCCACTCCAGTCTTCAGTGTCGCATGATCATTCTAATCACTCTAAATCTTCTAATATGCCGATTTCCAACACTAGTAAACTAGTATATAGATGAGCTACAAGCTAACAAAAAGCTAAATGCAAAATATTGTTCCTATGGAGGGAACAACATGAAAGGTGGGCGGCATCGGAGCACTGACCAGGCATCATGTGACTTAGAACATTCCAGAGAGGAAAGGGATCTGCTCCTAAATTAGAATTGGCCCGTCTTACGTTGTTTGTGTTTGTGTTGTGCCGCAGTTATTGGCATTGGGAAGGCGTGTCACTATGCTGGACTTCAGTTTCCGCATGGCAGCCACTGGGAGGAAGAATGCAACACTTGCCAATGTGTCAACGGCAAAGTGGAGTGCACCAAGGTAATTGTCTGAAGACCAAGTCTTTTTCTTACTTTTTTTTATTGATATGAATAAATAAATGAATGAATGTGTTCATGACCATCTTTCTCAGGTGGTGTGTGGCCGGAGGCCGTGCCTTTTGCCTGGGACGCCAGGGCGAGAGCTTCACTCCTGTCCAGGAGGTCGTGAATGCCTGGAGCACAACTTCCTGATGTGCCTCTCTCCCCCTTGCCACCAGTGGGGGTTTTGCTCAAGCCCTGAAGCCACCCCAACCCTCCAAACCAAATGTGAGCCCAACTCAGTCTATCTGGACAAGAGCTGTGCTCGCATCACCCTTATATTCAACAGGGAAAAACTACCCACAGTAAGTATTCACAGTTATGTTGGCGCTTTGTTTCATTACACAAAAGGCCTATGATGGTACTTTAGCACTGTGGTGGTTTCAGATGGTATTTTCATGGGATTGCCTGAGATTTGACCAAAACAACATTGTATTACCAGGTGTCATGTACTGAAACATGGTATTACCTGGGTTCCTGTCAGCCAATAGCAGTACATAATACTTTAATATTACAATAGTCTACAAAACTCCAGAATACCATATACCATATGTCAGAATACCATAGTACTTTATTGCAGTCAAAATAAGTATAACATTACCAGAAAACATGGTATTACTAGGATACCATGCCCACAAGGGTGGTAATATAGTACAGTGGTATCCCCTGTAAGCTATACAAAATCCATGATAAATGTTCAATACTAACGTTGAATTATGAGGGCACTGTGTCCAAAGCATATCATGTATTTGATCCTTCTCTTAAAGGATTACTTCGCTTCAGAAGGAAAATATCCAGATAATTTACTCACCCCCATGGCATCCCTCCCCATGGTTTATGTCTTTCTTCAGTAGAAAAGAAATGACAGTTTTTGAGGAAAACATTCCAGGATTTTTCTCTGTATAGTGGACTTCAACGGGCTACAACAGTTTGAATATCCAAATTAAAGATTCAATGCCGCTTTAAAGGGCTCTACATGATCCCAGCTGAGGAATAAGGGTCTTATCTAGTGAATCGATTGGTCATAAAAAAAACCCCACCTAATCGGGTAGGGTGAAAAACTTGCATTTTCTACTCCATCTTCAAAATCATCTGACATCGTTATTTTACTTTTTTTTTTAAAGAGCGTTTGACTTAGTCTTTGCACATTCGCTTTGTAAACACTGGGGCGGTACTTCCGCCTACGTCACGCGTGACCTTTCCAACATGATTACATAATGCGTAGCGCATCGCAGAGCTTGTGCAAGAAGAGCATTTATGGTTAAGTAGATGAGACCTTTATTCCTCTGCCGGGATCATAAAGAGCCCCTTGAAACTACATTGAAATTGCAGTTTGGACCTTTAACCCATTGATTGTCATTGAAGTCCACTATATGGAGAAAAGTCCTGGGATCTTTTCCTCAAAAACCATAATTTCTACTGAAGAAAGAAAGACATAAACATCTTGGATGCTATGTGGGGTGAGGAAATTGAGGAAATTGTAATTGTGAAGTGAGCTTATCTTTTAACATGATTACATTATGATCCAGAACAGTGTCGTTTCTTAAATATTCATCTAAATGCACCCTTGTACCTTCTAGGGAACGACAGTGGAGAATGTCTGCTCTGAGCTGAGGTATATGCCTGCCACGCGGAGCCTGGCAAAAGATCACGCGCTGTTGATTCTTTGTGACCTCTCCTTCAAAAACCAAGACGCGGTAGAGGTGGCCATCGTAAGTACATTTTGAAGACTCCCGCATTTTATATTCATGAGTCCTCTGGACATCTATACCCTCTGCACAGCGGTGTCGTGTGGGCCCCTAAGAACTGTTCTCAGTAGAATAGAAAGTCAAAACCATAGGGGTCCTGAGCACTCGTTGCACAGATCTGTTAATGGATGCAAATTCGATTTCCTCACCCAGTCGAGTGCGGTTTCTCGAAATGCCCGGATGCCCAAAGCAATACCAACCGGCCCCCTCTTCAAACCAGCCCATTATGCTGTAATGAGATTCAGTTGACTGACCAGCAGCGGGCCGTACTGCATTGCAGTATTCCCTCCACCCACACAGAGAGCACTGGAACCGGGCTCCGGCACATCTTACACATAGCTTTAGGATGTACACTATTGTCTTTAGACAAAAAAGCCTGCACATCCAAATAAGCTTGCAATAATCTCCTAGATAACAAGAACTCTCAAAATTAATATCTTTGTGTTGCCAGACAAGTTGAGTGTAATTTGAAGCCACATTTCCTGCGTTCAGTGAAACATTCTGCGTCACGGAAGTTGCTTACAAATAGTGGTTACCTACAAATGCAGCCTTTATTCTCGGTCAGATTACGCTAAATCCTTGCGGTGTTGTAACAAGTCACTAACCAAAGGCTCGTTTTTAACTGTCCTGACTCATTAAAATGGAACCTGTAGGCAGGAACTTTTGAACAGCGGCAGGTTTTTGCATGTTGAAAACAGAATGGAGTTGAGTAAACTACTTTTTTGATTAAGACTGCTCTTAAGACACTCCTTTTACTGAGCATACGGCATAGATTGGTTTCAAGTCTCTTTTTGTGTTCTCGTACTTAAACTACATCTAGGTTTGCTTGATTGAAAATATTATGTTGGCAACAAATCAGCAGAATTTTCAGCAACAATGGATGTTTTTACTTGTAATCTGTGCTTCCACACATATACATAATCCCCATTATTTCTCCTGCAGTCGTTCCAGCAGGACGAGCAGCCTAACCACAGTCAGATCCAGGAGGCAGCTAGTACCATAGTCAGCATGCTGTCCAAGCGGCACAACAGCACCGTCATGCTTGCCGTCATCGAGGTCAAAGTGGAGATGTCGGTCATGTCCCAGCCAGTGGGTGAGTGGAGCAGAGGCCAACTGGCCTCAAGGCTGAAGCCAGCCTTCATCTCACGACCGAGTGTCAATTCCCCGTCTACATCAATTAGTGCAGTCTTTGTGAGTCACAGGAGGAAATGGTACTGAGGGGCTCAGAGAATCCAGCAGTTGTGGGCAGGAGGCCATAAACCTGCGAGACAGTCATTCAACTCCTCCACAGGCAGCACCTCAGCAATACATACAAAAAAAAACCTTTTCAGACATCATTAAGTTTGTCCCATCTTTCTCTTGTATTGAGAAAGATGGGACAAACTTAATGATGTCTGAAAAGTTTTTTTTTTAGTCAATAGGTTGAAACAAAATAGTACTATTTGTAAAAGAAAGGGAATTGAAAAAAACTAAAACTTTCTTTTCTTTTTTTATTGTTTTTAAGTTCAAGGACATAACGGTTATTTCTGTTTAACATTTTGGCTGATGACATGAAAATGGCTGATTATTAAAAAATATATACTGTTTTGTAAAATTTAGCAAAAAAATCATAATTTTTGGCAATAGCAAATGGATGTTAAAGTGGATTTTGATCTTAAAAATAATATATATATTTTATTTATATAATTATAGTTATAAAATATATTTATTATATAGAATTTAAGTTTTTATTGCTATTTTTATTCAACAAAATATTATTATGTGAAATTTTGTATTATAATATTAAAATATCATTTTTATTATATGAATTATATGATATAAATGATACATCTGATTTATATAATTATATAATATATTTATTATATATTGTGTTTATTGCTATTTTATTCAACAAAATATTAATTATGATATTATTTTTTATTATGATATAATTTATACATTTCATTTATATAATTATAATTATATATTCATTATATATATATTTTAAATGTTTATTACTATTTTTATTCTACAAAATATTACTAATTATATTATTTTGTATTATAATATAAAATATAATTTATATTATGATATCATTTATGCATTTAATTTATATAATTATAATTATATTATATATTTATTATATATATTAAGTGTTAATTGCTATTTTTATTCAACAAAATATTAATTATATGATATTTTGTATTTTAATATAATGTATATTATATGATATGATTTATACATTTAATTGATAAAAAAATATAATTATATTGTAACTTATGTATATTTTAAGTGTTTGAAAAAAATTTATTCAACAAAATATTATTAATTATATGATATAATTTTTGATTATAATATATATTATATAAATTATTCTGATATTAATTATATTAATTCTATTTATTATAGTGTCACAATTTTGACTAAATATTGAAAAATTGGTTGATATATTCACCGCAATAAAATATCCAATGCTGACCAATTAAAATCTGCAATATCGACCGTGACAGCCAATAACCAATAATTATAAAAAAAATTCTAGATCTTGTCTTCATTTTTTTTTTTCTTCCTTTGCATGAATCCCAGATTGTCCTCATCTGACTTGACTCTCTTTCCGCGCAGGCTACCTGGTGCCCGTGCTGTGCGTTGTCCTGTTCGTTCTCTGTGTCTTCTGTGTCATTGTCTGCGTGTGGTGGACCCGTAAGCGGCGAAAAGAACGAGAGAGGCGAGAGCGCGTGCCTGTGGAGGAGAGCGTCAACAACCAGTGGGAGCCCCTGAGGCCGGTGACGCGGCCGCAGCACAAGGACAACCGGGACGTGCAGTACGAGCGCACCAAGCTCATGGGCTCCCCGGATCGGACCTGCAACAGCGGGGAGGATGATGAGGAGATGGAGGAGGAAGAGCTGGAGCTGGTGGAAGAGTGGTGCAGGATAGAGGGGGGAAAGCGTCCCATCCAAAAGTACTCTAAACCTGAAGCGCGGACCAAGAACGGGCTGATCTGCACCACTCGGAGCAGCGGCAGCGACGAACGCAGCAGCCCGTCCCTCAAAGCACCCTACTGGACAGGCTTCAGCCCAAAGGACAACAACTGTAAAAATGTCAATAATGCCACCAACGGCCAAGAGCACAAAGAACATTGCGTATGAGCTGCGATCAGCAGGACAAGGAGACCGAGGCCATCTCAGAAACAAAGGCTGAGTTTTTCCCCATGTGTTATTTTTATTTTCGACTTCGAGATGTTTTGAGGCTGATAAAGTGGCAAATTTCTTTCTTTCCTTTTTATGTACAGAGGAAGCACATTATATTTCTTTACGAGGAGGCAGCGAGAAGCCTCGCTTTGTTTTTCGGGAAAAGAAACACTGCTGGAATAGGAGCAGGACTAAGGAACTCATAAGGAACATGAGAGAAACCGTACAAAGACTTTTATGTTGTTGTTTACAAATGGTTGTGCTTTTGGTTTTGTTTCGAGTGGCCCAATTTCGGTGCAGACCACGTGCGGGGGGACGCTGGCTTCGGGGGACCCCCCTTCCGACGTTCATCTGTTCTCCTTCCGCGCCTGCCTTACCGAGCTCGTCGTCCATGAGGAGGGCCGCAGTGCCTATAACGTGGCCTTGTTTTTTCTGTCCTTTCTGTCGTCTTGGCTGAACGCTCTTTAAAAAACGGATTGCAGTATTTTGAGTCGGTCGCAAGTGCCTTCAGACAAGCCCCTCGGTTTTAGGGTCACCTGACCCGATAGATCATGACAAAGCGGAGAGGCTGGTCTTAAGAGCAGCTCCCATATCACCATCAAGGTATTTGTTTAAACAAAGACAAGAGATGTGTAAATATGTGTATATAATAAAGGAGTCGCTGTGTATATTTGAATTTAGTAACTTAAGTCACTTTTTTTATTATTATTATTATTATTTTATTATTATAATTATGATTTAAATATGATGATTGTTTTTTTTCCTTGTTTTTTTCTTCTTTTTTTTACACCATTCCTTTTATTTATGCCAGTTGACATGGCAGGTTTTGTAAGATGTATACAGCGTCCCACAGTCAGAACAGAAATATAATCAGAGATCATCATATTATGTTGTTGGTTTTTGTTTTCACTAGACACCTATACGGTCGTGTGCTGTATTGTGCCGTGTGTTCGCCTCTTTGAAGACCCCTATTCCCTTTCCACACCTTTCCTCTCTTGCTGATCATAAAATCATGGTTTTTGGCCAGGCCTGATGGTCCATGTTGCTTGTAAAGATGCTGATATGTCCAAATAATGTCCAAATGTTTTCGCCTGCTTTTCTTTTAGTTTGTTTGTTTGGATCGAAACTTCATGAAGGGAACAATTATGTTGTAAAGCATTTGTACTTGAGAAAATGGCTGGCTATGGTTTTATTTTTTCCATCATGATGTTAAATATAAGTTTTTTTGGTTATGGGAAGATGACAAACAATTAAAACTGTTCCTGAACAATTGGTTCAAGTGCAAGTAAACCATTATAATCAAGCAAGTTAAGCTCAATGTCCGTTATGGAAGGGAAACGGGGTGGAGCTGGAGGAGCGTTTTTGTTTTTTTAGATGTAATTTTTTTGTACAGAAGAATTGCTCTGAGAAAAGTTATTTGGTTCATTTAGTGGAATTTATGTTTGTTCTTAGAATAAATCAAACTATTTATTAAAGCATTTTATAACAATGTGCTCAAGAGAACCACTGTCTGCTGGTGTTAAGTAGCTACTGAAGGCGCATGTCCGAGTTTGTGGTAAGTCTTTTCATCATATCGTATTACCGATACAACAAAAAAATCCCCCTTCCCCTGCCAGAGGTGAGGACGACTCTGGATCAATACAGGAACTCTTGCTTCCAGTCGAGATGCTGCTGCCGGGAAGCAGCCAATGGTAACGGCTCTCCTGTTCTCGGCTGACTGCTGGCTGGCCAATCCACAATGGGTTACTCGTGGCTTCATCTTGTGTGAATGTTTTATGAGCATACTTATGATGATGCAGTGAGTTTGTTATGGTTTTGTCCCATAAGTAACGGGCTCTAATGGGACGAATGGCTGGAGTCGTGTTTCGCATCACTCAGAATACGATAGTGTTGGGTTTAGGTGTCTCGGATGGTGTAATTGAACTTGGTCATGGAACTAAAGTGGGGAAATAGTACTTTGAGATAAGGTAAACCCAAAGAAGAAAAGGATACCAGTGCGTTTGGGAGCCATAACTGTACATTTTTTAAGCTGTAAACTGTCTGTGGCCTCAAGAAAATTCAACTAGCAGCCTTGTTGCATCCACTTTTGTAAATTTATTCATTCCTTTCATATACCATCAAATATTTTTGTGTGAATAAAAGAAAAGGAAAAAAAATCTCCAGGCAATTCATCCTGTTAGGTTTAATAATAATATTCTTTTATTTAATTGTATACATTTTATTGCAAAAAAAAAAAAAAAAAAACTGCAATACTATTAAATAATAATAATAATAATAATAGATTTTATTTATAATGCACTTTTCATTCCGAAGAATCTCAAAGTGCAACAAGGGGGGGGGGGGGAATAACAACAAAAAATGAATAACAAGTAAAAATATAGAATACTACAAACAGTCAACCAACACAGAAAACAGAACAGAAACAGAGCTGATGGTGAACAGAAAACAGCTGATGGTGGAAGTCTCTGTTAGCTCCGCAGCACACTGTGGTCCACTCCATGTTTCAGATTTCTCCCAGCGGCAGTGTCCCGATGACATCGCCGAGGCACGACAGCTGAAAACCAGATGATGGGTCTTCTTCATGATGATTCAAACGATGGGGATCGCTGCAGCACCATGCAGGAGGCAGAACATTCCTCCGGGCACTTCTGTGGACACACCGGGGCCGGCGCATATGTCCAAGCCGCTCCACGGTCGCAATGTAGGACGGAAAAGCGGCGCAGCCGAGAAGCGGAACATCCCAACATCATGCCGGACGCCGACGACGAGAGCCCGGATGACGCTAGCCCGGTGCAAACTTCAGCCACCATGCAGCCCAAGCCCAAGGGAGACCACCGCGGCGAGAAACATCAAATGTCCTCCAAACCAGAAACCAACCGCAGCAATTCAAACGTAAACATTAGAGAAGCTGTGGAAAACGGCGAAACGACGAACAACGACCTCTCAGTGGCTGCCAGCAATCAGCAACAGTCCCAATTGTAGCTCTGACTGTTAGACTAGTCACAAACATAAGGAAATAAAATAAAATGTAAATCTAATAGTACATTAACATGATTTGTTGTGGGTGGAGAAGCGGCGAACAGACAACGCCAGCGTCCTCTCCCCCACGTTGCCTAGCAACCCAATAACAAATAGGCATGGTGTTAAGAAATGTGTTGTGAATGCAATGCAATGAAATACATTTTGGGTTAGTTCACCCAAAAATGAAAATTGTGTCATCAATTACTCACCCTCATGTTGCTCCAAAGACCTTCCTTCATCTTCAGAACACAAATAAAGACACTTTTGTTGAAATCCTAAAGGGTTCTAAACCACACAAAGGGAGCAACATCATTTGCAAGGCCCCGAAAGGCAATAAAGACATAAAAATAGTCCATGTGTGACAACAGTGGTTCAACCTTAATATTAGGGAGGGCTGAGGACACGTTTTGTCCACACACAAAAAATAACCACTTTATTGAACAATTTCATCAACGTCATTCTCCTACGCTATGCACGTAGTACACACTGCAATGTTCAGTGCTTTCAGGAAAACTTATAAGACAACTATAATGTATGGCGGAATATTACTTTTGAGAGTACTTCGACGCGGCGCAGTAAAAAGTCACGCCTGAAAAATCCTCACCTCCGGAAATGAGGGTGGGGGGGGGGGGGGGGGGAAGAGATTTGAGGGAGGGTTATTCAGGTGTGACTTTTTACTGCGCCGAGTAGAAGTACTCTCAAAAGTGCTATTCCGCCATACATGATAGTTATCCTTTTAAACCCGCTTAAAAAACGTCACGTTTTATTTTGTCACAATACAAGCTCGTTCAGCTATTCGTGTAACTGTATTTAAATAGGGAAACCGTGGAGGTGTTTGGTCCCTTCTAACTTGATCTCTGTTTGGTACCATAGTGAATGAACCAGAATGAACTGGGCTTAGTTGGCTAATGGCTAAATGCTATCAGATCGCCACCTCGCATGACGCGTCAGAGCGATTAAGTGCACGCATTGAGACGAGAGAGGTATTCGTCAACTCGTCTTAGTTAAGAGAATAACAGTTTAATGTGAAAAAGCGGTAGAGTATCCCTTTAATGTGTTTTCTGAAGAGGAATGAGGATCTTGTGGGTTTGGAATGATATGAGGGTGAGTAATTAATGACAGAATCTTCATGTCTGAGTGAACAAACCCTTAAGGTCAACAGCATGGTTACTACCAATAAATACCAAGATTTGTTTTTCCCAACAAAAAGTGAATGACTTTTTATAAAAGGAGATAGACAACTTAAATTATCCTAAAGGGAATTTTTCTGATTGTACCGATAACATAAAGCAACCAAAGTTTAAATTTAGGAGTTAGTTTGTATGTAGCTATGTCCACTATTTTATAGACATCATAATGACATCATCTTCCAGGAAGTTGCATCATTTAGGAGGAAAATAATGACACAATCATCAGTAAGTATTAGTATAGATTTGTCTGATGTTTTGAGTTATTAGTGGGTTTGTCTCACACTAGAATAATAAACCCTGTTACAATGTGTGGAAATCTGAATTATTTAAAAAAAAAATCAAAACTTTCCCCAGTTCAATTGCCTTCAACCTTTAACTGGTTGATGGTTAACCTTAACTGTTAATCCTGTTAATGTACACTACAGATTAATAATAAGTTCCTGAGCTCGATCAGAGTATTTATGAAAGTCTAATGTACTACTTTATAGATATATTACAACTGAAGCAGTCTTGTTTCAAGTTACAGTTCAAAGGGTATTGCATAACAGCAATGACCCAAATGTAACTTAAAATACAGTCTCACTAGTTTCTTTGACAACGTATGTAGAGTGATGCACTACAAATTTTTAATAAAAACATTCAATAAAAAAATAAAATACAAAAGTACATATTTAAATTTCTATTGATGTTTTTGCATGTTCAGAAAGTCTGATGATAACTTGCAGGTTGAAAACAGTTGTGCTGCTTAATATTTTGTGGAAACTGTGATCATTAAAATTGTTTAGGATTCTTAGATAAATAGGGAAGAGAATATATTTTGTACACTTTTACAGAGGACAGTAAAAATAAAATGTATGCTTTGTTATAAAATGTTGAATCTTGCTTGAGAATATCTTATCAGTTGAACCATACACATTCACATTTGGTACATCATACCGTAGTATATTATAGTTCATGTAAAGCACCTTTAAACTGATTTTTTACAGACATTAGTGACCTACATGTGTGATGGAGCCTATAGTCACTCCACGTCTCCCTGTACAAGACGACTGCATGTGGCTGAAAGCTGATACTGGATTCCTGGAGTGTTTCTCAGCACTCAAGGACGTCTGACCCACACACATTTATAAACATTTTGTGCCTGTCATGACCCGAGACGAAAGGTATGCCCATCACATCCAGCCGTCATTTTGCTGTTAGGTCTTCAATAGACCATTCTTCTTCCATTTGGACATTCAAAGCCATCCAACAATTGCCTGTTTAACTGGTATATGCCGACATGACAGATTGTTACAAGATCTTTCCAAATGTGCTGAATCAAAAAAATAAGAAAGTAAAAACTTGTGACTCGTGGTTTTGTTGAGCCTTTAAGGAGATGACAGAGTTGATCTGAAGCTGAAACATTTGGCTTTACAGAATTAAGGAACAGTATGTGGGCCTTCAATTAATTCCCTTGGCTTTTCATGTCTCCCTTTTAGAAGAAAAAAAGGTTGTAACTGGTAACACTTGAGAAATGCTTACAAAGACTGTTTACTACAATTGCCAGCATTTTGGCGCCCATTGGAGTTGAAGGATTATTCCTGTCTGGATTTAAAATGGTTCGGTTGTTAGTATCCAGTCTAATAATTCATGCGGGTGGATTTGATTTAAACATTTTACTTTTGTTCTTTGCTTGCTATAAAGAGGATCCACATTTTAACTTCCAGCCAACTGTGGTAACTTATGTTATGCGCTAGTGTTTTGTCATTGAATAGAGCACACTTTATTTTTAAGAGTGAACAGTCGTGCTTCAGTTTCAGATATAAAAAACTAATTTAAGTTAAAGGTACAGTTATGATGAGTACAAACGAAAAGATACTTTGTGTGATTTTTGGGCCTATTTCTCCCCTTCCAACAATCCAAGGTAAATCCAGATTATCTTGATGGTTCTACAGATTATTTTATCAGAATTTTCCTGTGGTGTGAGGTGTGTTAAGAGGGATGGAACCTTATCGGAAGAACGCCAGGGCCACCCTAATCTCGAATCGTAAATATTCAACATTATGAATATTAATTATCAGAAATCCTGCCGTGTGGGAGATTATCACATGAAACGAAAAAGTACCCAATCAGAAAGCAAGCTGACGGAAGACTCACCTCCAGCTTGCGCTGCCGCTGTAACATGTAAAGTTCATTTTCACACTGTATCCATAACTTTATCGAAACATTTTCCTTTTCTCAAGGTTTATGATCAGGCAAGAGCTTTAGGACCCGCGTAATATTTGAATAGCTTTCTGGCACGAGAGACCCAAGTGGAAAGGCCCGACAACAAAACTAGTTATATTGGTTATTTTGGTTCTTCTAACCAGGATATGCTTTTGTTATAATGTCAGCTATATCAGGAACGTTTTTAGTGTCATTGTTTGTCTGGAGCTGGGGCCTGTTCTTCGTACCTCCCTTAATACATCTTAGATGATTTGACAGATCCCAGATCTTTTAATCCTGATAACTGATCTCTGGCTAATTTGGTTCTTCAAACGAATTTGCGGATTGGATTAATATAGCTGGATTAAATTATCTGAGATCACTGCTCGTGCCTGTGTTCCCTTAAGAGGGCAGATGCATTGATACTCAAAACCATGATCAGCAATGGAGCGATTGACTGGCATCAAGAAAACGTAATGACATCATATAAATAAAAAAGCCACCTGGCAAAAAACTTGTCAAAGAAAAAAACTCAAATTTCTGGACCTTTATAAGGAAACAGACAAACGACCAAACCAATATAAAAGTTAGAAAAATTAAATGTGCACTGTTTTGATCAACATGATTCCTAATTATTTATAATAATTATATATAAAAAAAATTATTCAGGATTTTATAATATTTGTACACACTTTACATTTTTATTTTAATGTTGTAATTTCATTTTTAATTCAATTTGAAGCAGATTTGTTCTTTGACAATATTAATTAATGTTTCTTAACAGTCAAGATCAAATGATCTGCATCTCTTGCGCTGCATCTAGCCATCCCATATTATCCGTCATCACTCGCATTAATGCACAACAAAGATTAACTGCACAATGTGTGTAAACCTCCAATACATCTATAAAGTAATCATTCCATCACAATTCACAAATAAATCTCTCAATCAAGTGACTGTGTCTATAGTATTATACACAAATTTTACACAACATTAAAATATTATTTTCAAATAAACTTTTATATTTATTATTATTTTAAATTATTATTGTCCCAGGTTCAGTAATGAACTCTTGTAATAAAGTAGCAGTGGCTGGGACAGATTTTAAGTATCACCTCAAGATGCAATCTAATCCTGTTTACATGAAATACGCCTGCCCCGAGCAGGTTTAAGCTAACGGACCTGTTGCTATAACAGCAAGTCCAGGATGAGCTTTGAAGAACCAAACAATCCGAGATTATGCCAAATCGTCAACAGTCAAATCCAGCTAACTGAGTTAGCTACATACGAAGAACGGGCTCCTGGTGTGCTGCTGGCGACTTTATTCAAAAATTACCGAAATGTTTTTTTTTTTTATTTCAATGAAATTAATGTACTAAATTTTAGTTTGATCATTTTTTATTTAATATTTAGTTTTTTTTAGGGGATGGTATAATTATGGTACTAAATTATATTTATTCAGTAGTTATAATCTTGAATGCTTTAGAGCACATAATTAAGTTTGATCTCTTTTCAAAGATGACACCCGTAAAATTATTGCTGAAGTAAAAAATCTTTTTTTAAAGTGAACAGTTACAAAATGTTACATTTATTATGAAAAAGGAACAGAAATGCGAATTTTTTTACATGAAATATATAATTTTAAAATCACATTTTACTGTAAAACTGCAAGAAAATCAGAGCCATAAATCTTAAGTTGTGTTCCAAATTTGAACTTTGCAACCTTTTGCCACATTTCAGGCTTCAAACATAAAGATATAAAACTGTATTTTTTTGTGAAGAATCAACAACAAGTGGGACACAATCATATAGTGGAACGAAATTTATTGGATATTTCAAACTTTTTTAACAAATCAAAAACTGAAAAATTGGGCGTGCAAAATTATTCAGCCCCTTTTACTTTCACTGCAGCAAACTCTCTCCAGAAGTTCAGTGAGGATCTTTGAATGATCCAATGTTGATCTAAATGAGTAATGATGATAAATAGAATCCACCTGTGTGTAATCAAGTCTCCATATAAATGCACCTGCACCGTGATAGTCTCAGAGGTCCGTTTAAAGCGCAGAGAGCATCATGAAGAACAAGGAACACACCAGGCAGGTCCGAGATACTGTTGTGGAGAAGTTTAAAGCCGGATTTGGATACAAAAAGATTTCCCAAGCTTTAAACATCCCAAGGAGCACTGTGCAAGTGATAATATTGAAATGGAAGGAGTATCAGACCACTGCAAATCTACCAAGACCTGGCCGTCCCTCTAAACTTTCAGCTCATACAAGGAGAAGACTGATCAGAGATGCAGCCAAGAGGCCCATGATCACTCTGGATGAACTGCAGAGATCTACAGCTGAGGTAGGAGACTCTGTCCATAGGACAACAATCAGTTGTATATTGCACACATCAGGCCTTTATGGAAAAGTGGCAAGAAGAAAGCCATTTCTTAAAGATATCAATAAAAAGTGTTTAAAGTTTGCCACAAGCCACCTGGGAGACACACCAAACATGTGGAAGAAGGTGCTCTGGTCAGATGAAACCAAAATTGAACTTTTTGGCGACAATGCAAAACGTTATGTTTGGTGTAAAAGCAACACAGCTCATCACCCTGAACACACCATCCCCACTGTCAAACATGGTGGTGGCAGCATCATGGTTTGGGCCTGCTTTTCTTCAGCAGGGACAGGGAAGATGGTTTAAACTGATGGGAAGATGGATGGAGCCAAATACAGGACCATTCTGGAAGAAAACCTGATGGAGTCTGCAAAAGACCTGAGACTGGGACGGAGATTTGTTCCAACAAGACAATGATCCAAAACATAAAGCAAAATCTACAATGGAATGGTTAAAAAATAAACATATCCAGGTGTTAGAATGGCCAAGTCAAAGTCCAGACCTGAATCCAATCGAGAATCTGTGGAAATAACTGAAAACTGCTGTTCACAAACGCTCTCCATCAAATCTCACTGAGCTCGAGCTGTTCTGCAAGGAGGAATGGGCAAAATGTCAGTCTCTCGATGTGCAAAACTGATAGAGATACCCCAAGCGACTTACAGCTGTAATCGCAGCAAAAGGTGGCGCTACAAAGTATTAACTTAGGGGGGCCGAATAATTTTGCACGCCCAATGTTTCAGTTTTTGATTTATTAAAAAAGTTTGAAATATCCAATCCATTTCCACTTTATGATTGTGTCCCACTTGTTGTTGATTCTTCACAAAAAATTACAGTTTTATATCTTTATGTTTAGAAGCCTGAAATGTAGCAAAAGGTCGTAAAAAGTTCAAGGGTGCCGAATACTTTCGCAAGGCACTGTATTAATATATGCTTGGATGCATAGATTTACAATATGATATGTAGAAAATAGATAGTTTGAATTTTCCTTTTGTGCTCACTTTATTCCCTATAAAAAACAACAAATGCTTCCAAAACCAGGAAGACCTAAAAAGCAGGCAATCACTGATGTTCTGTATACAACTGTCTCCTTCATCCACTTATGGACAGAAACATTTGCTTGACTTCTCTCTGGTGGGTCTGGTCATTATGATTCAATCTAAGGTTGTCACTCATCCTTTTGCTTCTGCTTTGGCCTTTAGACGAGTGAGATTTAGATGTCAAGGCAGTGAGGTGAGGTGTATCCAACAAACCCATTGAGAGCGAGAAATGCTCATCACGTGGCTGTACGGCTTCAATCATCTCCTTCCTTATATACTTGCACATGCAAAAAATAAAGAATATTCATGAATTTGTTGGTGGGGCAACATTTGCCCAAGCTGTATATCTTTAGGCCTTTCCTCACAGCATTTGTGACCTGTGGCAGAGCTGGCACTGGAGCGTACGTGTTCTGGCCTGAAGCCATTTGGTGCCAATTAACCAAAGAAGAGTAACGGTTCAGTCGTATTTACCATTGCTCAGTGAAATTTTAGAGTCATTTCAGTAGGAATCCATGCAATCTGGAGTTTTGCTTAAGGGTGAAAAAGTTCCCCAGTCAGATTTCTCTCTTTTTCAAGTTAAATTCACCACACTGGCTAACAGAAAGCTGCTTGGTTTGAAAGTGACTTCTGTGTGAGCAGTGCTTCGTGCATGGCTACGCTATTGATAATATTTAATATAAATATTGCTAATGTGACCACACCTTAAAGGGGGATTGTGTTTGTGTAGCTCTTTTGGATTTAAGTGGCATTGGTTTAGTAAGTAGTGTTGCTTAACACTTTCCTATAGAAGTTCTTGAGGTCAGATGTTCTTCAATAAAACTGATCACTCACATTGAGATTGGTATTTAAGCAAGTAAATCAAATATCATCCATTGGTTTGTATATTTGACACAACCTCCATCTAGATATAGGATGGAGCAGATGAACTCCACCCAGGGGCCTTTATTCCAGCAATGAGGCATGGATTATGCGGCAAGGTCTCATGGGTAAAGCTTTGGCAGCACGATAAAGGTCATGAGCCCCCATGCAAGCATCACCCCCTCCATACAAGATCAAGAATTACTCCCATGGCAGGAACTGTCATCATGTGTCTATGTTCAGATTCATCTAGTGCAGCTCAAGATGGCTGTGCTCTGTGTATCTTGTTTTTCTGCTCCAGTCCAGTGACGTTGTGCTCTCATGATAAGACCCATAACCGGCCCAGTCTGCTTGTGTCCCACAGTGTTAGAGGCTACTGGGAAATTCATCATGTTGCCAAGGACCAGCTGAAATGTTATTGTTACAGAAGAAGGTGAATTTAAAAAGGAAGAAGAGTGCAGGCCGAATGCCCTATTCCTGAGAACATGCTGAGTTGATCTGTTGACTTTGGGGCGGCTTTGCTTCCTCGAACTCAAAGCCAGATCTTCCTATTTTCATAGTCAGCTGACATTCATATAATGCTTTTCTCAGCTTGGATGGAATAACTGTTGACCACTGTCTTGGTGACCTAGAAACCAAAAAATTCCCACTGACATCAAAGAGAGGTCCTTCCAAAATATACACATTCATACAGATTCACCTCTCAAGTATCCACAGGCCCTTGCTGCCCATGGACATCAAACAGACTTGAAAGAGACTTCCTGACCCTCATGTGACTTATTCATTGGTCAAGTTACCGTTCCTGATTCTATTCTTTTTTTGTTTTATGTCTCTGCCTGTATTGTCAGGATCTTAATTGAGAAGACTTCAATAACATAGCCTTGAGATGATAATAGCGATTAAATGAAGAAATATAAACATTTAAGTACCCACAAAAATGTTTTAAAAAAACTTGGTAAGATTGCATACTTTTATCAGGTTCTAAGCTGGGTTTAACAGTAGAATTCAGGTAAGAAATACTACAGAAATTATAACACTGGATAGTTTTCATTGTAAAAAATACAGATTATTACTTACAATTAAAGTACAAAGGTTAATCAGTCAAGAGCAGCAAGTCATTTTCTCTTTGTCTTTTGTTCTTTGATTAAAGGGTTTCTTCACCGCTTTTTCGTATTAAACTATGTTATTCCCTTAACTAAAACGAGTTGATACATACCTCTCTCGTCTCAGTGTGTGCACTTAATCTCTCTGACGCGTTGATGATCTGATAGCATTTAGCTTAGCCCACTAAGCCCAGTTCATTCACTATGGTACCATGGCCGAAACATCTTTCCTCACACCTCCCCCTCACTCTCTCATTTCTGTCAATAGGGAGATGTGAGGGAAGATGTTTCGGCCGGGACTTTTTACTGTGCCAAGCCGAAGTACTCTCAGAAGTGCTATTTCGCCATACATTATAGTTCTCCTTTTTAATCCAATTAGAAACGCGCCACGTTTTATTTTGTCACCATACTTGATCGTTCAACTACTCGTGTAACTGTATTTAAATAGGGGAAACGTGGAGGTGTTTGGTACTTCTAACTTGATCTCTGTTTGGTTCCATTGTGAATGAACTGGGCTTAGGGAGCTAAGCTAAATGCTATCAGATCGTCACTGCGTGTCAGAGAGATTAAGTGCACGCACTGAGACGAGAGAGGTATGTATAAACTAGTTTTAATTAAGGGAATAACATAGTTTAATATGAAAAGGCAGTGAAGTATCCCTTTAAGTAGTCGGTAGTCAGTAGTCTGTTTATTAGGTTTATTAGACTGCACGGGTGCGCAGTCATGTTGAAACGATTAAAGGACAACTCCGGCGAATTTTTAAGTTTCTCTTGATCGTTATATCTTTTTTGGGTACAGTCTATAGAAGAAAAAAAAACGAACCGGATTGGTGTTTGCAACAAACTGCAGTTGCAAAATTGGCTAGATGCATCTCGTTGTCATGTAAGGGCCCTGTTCATGTTGGACAGACATTTTAATTGCATTTTGTGTCTGTTAAGAGGCAGACGACACCCTTTACGTTATGTCCCCAAAGCTGCCGTTTTAGCTGAGGGGGGGCTCTGGGCATTAACTGTAATAACTCCGCGTTGCAAGCACCAATCCGGTTCGTTTTTTTCTTCTTTAGACTGTACTCACAAAGATTTAACGATCAAGATAAACTTAAAAATTCGCCGGAGTTGTCCTTTAAGAGTTCCTTTCACTGGAACTAGGGGGTCAAGCCCAACCCCTGAAAAACAATGTAGTCAGGCAAGTACCGTTCTCCTGGCAACCGTCAAACAGAGACATGTCCATCAGCTTGCCAGACAGAGAAGCTTCAGTCATCACTCCAGAGAACACGTCTCCACTGCTCTGGAATCCAGTGGTGGCATGCTTTACACCACTGCATCCGACACTTTGCATTGCACTTGGTGATGCAAGGCTTAGATTCAGCTACTTGGCAATGGAAACCCATTCCATAAAGTTCTTGAGCTAATCTGAAGGCCACACAAAGTTTGGAGGTCTGTAGCTATTGATTCTGGCTGAGTCGTGGCTGAGTTGCTGTTGTTCCCAATTGCTTCCACTTTATTATAATACCACTACAAGTTGACCGTAGAATATTTAGAGCAACCCATTGTTTCACAAATGTTTGTAGACGGTCTGCATGCCTAGTTGGATGATATTATACACCTGTGGCCTATGGAAGTGATTGAAACACCTGAATTGTCCCAATAGAGGGAATGCACGTGACGTCACCGTCAGCTGGAGCGACTGTGATTACGCCCCGCTGAGTGGCAGAAAGACTGAGAGGCAGCACTGGTTTGCCGTGTGAATGTAGCAAAAACACACAAAACCAGGCCCGGCACCAGAGGGGGGGTAGGGGGAGGCTTGTCCACGGACCCAATGGTCATCGCTGTTCCGAGCTTGAGACGGACTTGATAATAGCGTGCAATTTTCTCACTCAAACCACCAACCTGCTGCTGCTTCTGCTTTAAGAGGGAAACACTGCCCATAACTGCTTGTCTAGGATCTGTAATCCTCCGTAATAATTCGTAATAAAAGCATATTATTAGCGAAAAGGAGCTAGCAAAGGATCCAGTGTGTATCTGTATTTGCACTCGTCAAATGATTACATTTCCAACGTGTTTTCGCCTCGGTGAGTAATGTAGCCAATCACAGACATGTTTGTAGATATCTACAACGCAGTTGCCCAATCACACATGTTGAACTTGGAATCCACTCACCGCTCAAGTGTTTGCCCAGGCGCTGAGTTCAGTTAAACGCGCGTCTGTAAGTGCAGACATTGTGAAAATAAGTGATTCATTGTATACCAGCTTCACTGTGGAACTTTGTGAGATTGTGTTTATTGAATGAGTGACAGCTTTTAGTGATTATAAAGGGAGCACTCTTTGCACGCTGTCTGGACAATATAATTATTTTTTATTAATAGGTCTTATATTCAGAATTTGAATAAAACTTTTGTTTTCCATTCGTGACAAGCGGCCAAATACACGCTGCAATACACTGACCCATCCACATATACAAGCGGGATTCACTCGAAAAATGTGATGACTGATCAGTTATAAATAATCATGTCAAAATCAGGCTCATAAAAATGTCAGGAAAACACGATTCCTGGCTGCATTTCATTATCCATGGATCACTGAATCTGTGGTAGTTTTAAGGACCACTGTATCGAGCCCAACCTTTAGTTTAAACTGATAATTGTTTGCTATACTGACGTTTTCCTCTAATAGCTGCGGTCACGCAGCAGCTCTTCTGCCACTCAGCCCCAGCTGAGGGGGCGTGTTCCGGCGGGAAAGTGATGACGATGCATTCCCTCTATTAGGGGTTTCCCAATACTTTTGGCGAAGCTGGTGGAAAGCTATGTTATGCTACTCTGTGCGTTCGCTCAGCGACTACTATGAGACAGTTGTTGCACACAGCAGTAAACTAGATTAGGCATGGTAAAACTTGTAAATCAAGAAAACAAGATTTAACCAATAAATACTGTGCTGAGCTATATAACAATGATTAGTTTTCTGTCGATGAATGTATCCAAACAGTTGCTCGCCTGTCTAAAAAACAATTCATATATTAAAGCATCTTTGGTGTTTTCATGGTTTTTACTAAATAAAACCGGAAATCGAGGGTAACCCGGTTATGATGTCATTGATAGGCGAAACACAGACACGGTCCGTGTCCCGGTTCAAATAGCTTATTTCTCTGGATTTAACCTCTAGAGGTCTGCACAGTTTTGGGGTCATTCTTGGGAACATTTAGGATAAAGTAAGTACACAAGTTAATAAAATATGTAACATTATTCTAGTGTTTTACGGATATTTTAATCCAAAAATCTCATATGTTGTTCCTTTAATGCAAAAACAGTGTGATTAACCATAGCTAATCTCCAAAACAAAGAAGTTGGCCATCTTATTTCCTTTCCAAACCCCCACCCCCTACAAAAACACAATAATTTCCACAGATTCGCAATAAATTGTTTCAGATGTGCTGGGAATTACAAGGAAATAATGACAAGTGAACCAAAAGTGCTTATAGTTGAAGAAACTTGCTTGTTTTTTCTCCCTATAACCCTGTGGATCGTGTTTTTTGTTATATTTTTCTGCCAGATGTAGTTCAATGAACAAATGATAAAAATCATTTTGTAATATCACATTCCAGTGTCGGTTCAGGCTTGTCTTAAAGCATCCTCAACTTGTGTGTAAAGTTACTTTCAAAAGAATTATTTTACATACTTAACACAGCACTGAATATCAAAAGGTATGAGAACCCAGGGGCTTCAAATAAAATGTTGACCACTGAGTACAGAGATATCGTCTCTCCGTATAATAACTGTCATAATAATAATCCTGCTCTTCCTCAGACCTCATTGTCTCGTGTCCATTAGAGAGGACAGACATTAGGCATTATCTGCGTGGGGTGAAATAAGCCCAAGGAGTTGGTCACATGCCGCAGTAGGGTTGGGTCCTGCTGCTCTGGACTGCAGATGTTGTGCTTTTCAGAAGCTACCTCTACAAAAGCTTGGGGAGTGGTGGCCTTCATTGGAGTTGTGTCTGAAAAGGAACATAGATCCACCAAGCATTACTTTAGCCAATTTTCTTTTTTTCACAAGCCCGAGCAGGAAACAAGCACTAATTCATCATATGTATTCGTTAAAAGGACATGCTGGGGTTATAATGTAATTTAGATGTTTGGCATAAGGGAGAAGAAGGACCTCCCCATGAAGCTGTAGCTTGTTATGTAAAAGGTCAGGTTTGAACATGATAGACGTGGGCATGGCAGGAACAGCTGGGGTTGGCAGGTCACCATGTATGTTGGCACGCTGCCCTGCTGGCACGGATGCTGCTCTTTGATCTTTCGCACAACATGTGGAGTTGATGGTACCCAGAATTCCCCTCGGAATGTTATGTGCTGGTGGAAATATGGACTAGCATCTGACACCAGGACGCTGCACCTCATCTTTGTGTCTACCATGATGTCTGAGCACTGTACTACATTTATTTTATCTGAATATTGCATGGGTCTCTGGAATACTTGATTCTGATTGGTCAATTGAGGCCATTGGTGCATTGGTGCGATATTGCCTAATAGAGTGCAATAGCTGGGTTTCAGAAGTAAAATCTCCATACTGTTTTTTTTTTTTAAAGACAGCCTTACTGTGAGCTACAAGGTGGTTAATTGATAGTATTTGCTTCTTAGCCCACATTATTTCAACTTAGTTTTAAAATAATTGTGTTTAACTTGTGGTAAAAAAACAACAACAACAAAAAAAAAAAACTACAGTACCCATGGTGCTGTACAGTCTCCCTACGCTTTCAAAATACTTAAATGTATATGTTTATTTTGCAATAAATGTATTATTTTTATATATATAATCAGAATTTTTAGATGAGTATATTTTGCCATATTTTTATTTCGATTATGCTGTTCGCAATGCTTCGTTCATGGGATTGTAGCTCTTTCCATCACTAAAGCCATTAGTATAGAGTCTTGTATCTATGTATCTTTGCCCAATTTTCAAATACTTTTTTGCTTCAAATCAATGTTGTAATGTTATGATTCACCTCATAGCTGATTTGTTTGGTTCATTCACTCAAATTATTATTTCGTTCACAGTGCTTTTTGGTATTGTAGTTCTTTCTCTCATTAAAGTTAAGTACACCGTCCTGTACTTTTGTCTTATTTTTTTCTTCAATGGTCAGAGCTCAACATATTTGAACTTTGGAATGCACCGAAAGTGTGAAAATTCTGCGTATGCCGTATGAGCTGCCTTGCGTTTCTGGTCTCCCGCTTTTACAGCCGTATGAATGGAGAAAAAAATATTTTTTCTTTTGCTTATTGATGTAGACCTACCATGTCATAGAAAACAAACTCAGTTACTCATTCCAACTGGGTCAATGAGATGTGAGTAGTTTCGGAAGGGCCGTATTACTACCTCAAAGGGGCCAGCGCGAGGCTCAGACCACCACTGCCAAAGATAAAGCAAATATAGGTAGCGGGAAAGGGAGGGTGACTTACTACAGAGGGAACTGTAAAGTCGTTAAGCTGTGGCTTTGTATTTTTAAAACAGACATGCATAACTAGTGTAGGATCCCCAGTTGATTTTGGAGTTTCTGCGATAGCTGAGGTGATGAGAATGCTTCTGTCATCCTGTACGGCTGAAAGAGGCATCAACTATAAAGTCGGCTGCCTTCCTTCCTGTGTCTGTCCAGTCAGTGCCACACTCAAACAGAGGCTGATAGTGCTCTCTTGACAAGGTGCCTGATTTGATACCTCGAGCCCTTAACTTATCACACACACACTGCGATATGACCCCGGCGAGCACTGCTGCTGTCTGCTGTCCAGATATCGTAGGCTTCTATGTGTCACAGGAGGGCACGGTCATAGACCCCGTTTCAACAATCGACGGCAACCAGGAAATTGTCTTTAATAAATTGAAAACTCTCCCTTTGGATCTCTGTTAATAAAATATCTCTATTTGAGTATTCTTGCAAAGTAAATAAGTGGTGAGACTATTTTCACGAGTATTGGCACCCTTGGGTCTCATTATGAAATAAATGTTTGTTTCTAGTTCACGTGGGCACCCAAATACTACAATGTCGTTTTCTCAAGATAACATCTCTGAGTCTTCTTCTATAATTCCTGATGAGTTTGGAGAAAACCTGAGAAGAGATCAGAGATCATTCCTTCATCCAGAATCTATCCAGATCCTTCAGACTCTTTTTTTTTCAGTTCATCACTCATTTTCTATAGGGTTCTGGTCAGGGGACTGGGGGGGTCATGGAAGAAGCTTTATTTTCTGCTCAGTGACACAATTTTTTTTTTTTTTTTACATTGTCCTGAGGGAAGATCGAACCATGGCCCTATATAAGATTTCTATCAGAAGTGCTCAGGAAAAAAAATAGACCAACATTAGAGATCCAGCAGTATATTTAACCATAGGCATAGGGTACTTTTTCCCCAGTTCGAACCAAACCGATCTGGTGGGTTTGCTGCCTTTTTTTTAAGTTTCATCTGACCATAGAACCAGGTCCCTTATGAAGTTACCTCAAGACTCAATTAATCTCTGCAATTTTTCATCTGTGATCCTTGGAGAGTCTTTGTCCACTCAAACTCTCCTCCTCTCGTGCATTAGGATGATATAGACACACGTCCTCTTCCAGGCAGTTTTATGTTCCTAGTCATCCTGGTGTGCTAACAAAACGTAAATATGAATAGGAATATACTTCAGATATATTTTACTCTTAAGAATTTCTAGGGCTTTTCACATTTGAAATAGTTAACCCTGGGTCATTTTAAGCCCCAGATAAACGTAATCCTGGGATATCTTTATTCACGTTTCACAAAGTCTGTGTTGTGGTGTCAGTGGTACTGACTGGTCAAACGCAGCAGGTGATCTGTTTATGTAAAGGCTCTAGCATTACCAGTGATGCCAGTAACGTGTTACTTAGTAACGCATTACTCTAATCTGACTACTTTTTTCCAGTAACAAGTAATCTAACCCGTTACTATTTCCAAACTAGTAATCAGATTAAAGTAATTTATCCAAGTCACTGTGAGTTTCTATTTTAGTCATTTTCCTTTGTAAAAATGAAAAAAAAAAAAAAACACTATTTTTGCTTTCTTCTTGCGTCTCGGGGAAAGTATTTTTCTAGGAAATATTTTTTAGTTTCAACTTAAAATGTCAGGAGATACATTGTTGACGTTTCTGTTAAAAATGCACTTCCAATAAAGTGAGTGTCGGCAAAAACGGTTGTCATTTCTGTTGAGGCGGCAGGGGAGTTGTCGGCAACTGCTGAATGTAACTAATAAAGTAACTTGTTATCTTACTTTAAAAAGCAAGTACTTTTTTTAAAAATCAAGTAATCTGTAAAGTAACTAAGTTACTTTTTAAAGGAGTAACAAGTTTTTTTCTATCGGTATTTATAATAGAAAGGTAAGAATGGTCTCTTCTTCACTCCAATTGTCACATTTTCCACATTTTTCCTATCATACGCAAAAAAGGCTGTTTATATACATTGTGCAGTGTTTCCGTGACTGCCCAAAGCGCATGAATATAAGGTTAGGTTTCACCACCCCAGGTAAAAAGCAGTGCTAACCCTACATGTAACCCTGCAAAATATATACAAATATATTTAAATGCATGCCACAAGTTTCAATAGAAATTACATTAAAGTATATGTTGCATATAAAGATGTACTTAAGTCCTACTTCAGTGGGTCAAAAAGGCACACTAAAGTTAAGCTTATTGCATTTAATATAAATTTAAATTATAATAGATTTTTAGTTAATTGCAATTAACATCCAGCACCATTACATTTAATTCTCACTTCAAGGTACAGTGTGTAGTACGTTTGAGGATCTATTGACAGAAATGCAATATAATATACATAACTATTTTTCAGTGGTGTATAAAGATCTTACATAATGAACCGTTATCTTTTTACGTCGCGGGTCCCCTTGCAGTAAATGTTTCTACAGTAGCCCTAAACAGACACATTTTGTTTTGTTCACTACGTGCTTCGAAAGGGTCGGGTGAGTGTTGCGTGATTGGAATTCACAACCTAATCTACACACAGCACCTTTACAAAAAATCT
Organism: Pseudorasbora parva; assembly: GCF_024679245.1. Classification (NCBI taxonomy): domain Eukaryota; kingdom Metazoa; phylum Chordata; class Actinopteri; order Cypriniformes; family Gobionidae; genus Pseudorasbora; species Pseudorasbora parva. The sequence goes on along the minus strand of NC_090186.1, from coordinate 8,520,734 downwards.
ACACACAGCACCTTTAAATATATATTTTTAAAGTATACTATGACCATAATAAGTATTTTATTTTATTTTATTTGAAGTATACTTTTTGACAAGGAGGACTGTATGTTGAACTGGCTGAACTCTTGTTCTGTATTTGGAAGCCATTGATCGGTGCTAAAGATAAATCTATTTCAGGGGCATTGTGTGAGGCTCTTCACATCAACAACTCCCTCTGTCTCTCTTATCCTTCTGCTCATTTTCAGATGTAGTGCTGCACTGCCTCCCATGGCTAAGACAGCTTTGTCAAGGACCAGTGTTGACAGTTACTTAAGCAGGGTTTAAACTGTAAAGAGTCATGTAACTCCTCTCCATGTCTTCATTCAGAACTCCTCTCCCTTCAGGTGTATTTAAGTCAGCAAATAGCCCTCCTGGTCTCTGCGCCTCAACAGTCTGAGTATGTTTCTGATGTATCGAATGTCAGACAGAGATCCAAGTCAAGCCAGACTGCATCTTCACTCTGACTGCAGAGTTAAGGGAGGAGCCGTGCGGAGAAGAAGAGCTGCATCTCCCCACAGTGTGACCTCTGTGAAAGACACTGTGAGATCAAACTCTGTTGAGAATTAGCTCAGGGCAGGCCAAGGTTGGTTTGTCTCAAGGTACCTGAATAACATAAAAGAGGAGTAGGCCTACTGTACTTGTTGTTCTTTATGGATTTAGAAGAATTTCTGAGGTTCCCATTGTGGTGGAGACTGTAGTTTGTGCTTAGGTTGATGAAGGATGTGTGAAGAGTATGTTGTTTTGTGCCAATACCATGGTATACCGGGTACATTTTGCATGCTGACTTGCATTATTCTTCTTAAACATGATTACAGACCCTCTTCATTTAAAGTGTAACTTCACAAATTTATTGTAAGTGTAGGTTTATAACTGAAAATTGCGTCATACTTTGTCTAAAATAGAACATTATGGCAAGAGCTTTCTTACGCGATGACGCTTGCTTCGGTAGCCTCTTAGAAGAAAAGTTTCTATATAGAACCTTAAAAAGTTCTATTGGCGCTATACGTATTTGGAACCCCTAAAAGGGTCACTGCAAAAAATGCTTTTCTTACTTAGTATTTCTGTCTTGTTTCTAGTCCAAAAATCGAAAAATTCTTAAAGCAAGAAGTATTTACTGGACAAGCAAAAGTAATTGGCTTGTTTTGGGGGAAAATAACTTAAAATGAAGAGAGTTTTTGCTTAAAATAAGCAAAATAATCAAAATAATCAATTTTACAGCATTATTTTACTTACCGCATTGGCATATTATTTTGCTTATTTTAAGCAAAAACTCTAAATTTTGAGTTATTTTTCCCCCAAAACAAGACAATAATTTTAACTTGTCTAGTAATTCTTTCTTAATGTAAGATTTTTTTTAGATATTTAGACTAGAAACAAGACAAAAATAGTAAATAAGAAATGCATTTTTTGCAGTGTTCTATATAGAACCCTTTTTAAGAGCCAAAAGGGCTCTTTCTGGTCATTATAGAACCTTTTAAGCATAAAGTTTTTTTGAAGTATACTCAACTAATACTTCTATATAGAACCTTTTAGGGGTTCCAAATATGTAGCGCCGATAGAAGATAGATTTTGTGGAACTGACGGATCAGCAGTTTTTTTTTCCAGTTGTATCCCCTCTGTTTTGCCTAAAACACTGTATTTGTGAAATGTTTCCTACAAACTGATTTTTGTTTTTACTCTCCATTTCGATTATTTGCAGCCACTGCCTACAACTCCCTGGATCCTTTACTAGAAACCAAAAAATAACTTAACTGCCCACTAAACGTTTACTCTTTGAATTCTTGAACACAACAATACTTTGTAACAATGCCAAGATTGCCTCAGTGTTTTGAGGGCAGGTGTGGTCTAAGGGTTAGAGAGTTGGACTTGTAACCCGAAGGTCACGTATTCGAGTCTCACACAGATTGTATATTTCATTCTGAAGCAGGGACTTAATTTATTACAATCTTGCATTTACTTTTTGGTTTGTTCTGCATTCATAAGACATTTCTCCGCCTACCAAAATGTGTTCACGCAAGTCACAGAGTACAACTGCCCTCTCTGTCATCCATCAAGATGATTGACAAGTTTGCTCTTATTGTGGCTTTATTTACTATACGATCAATGTGGCCGCCATTCTCTGTGTTAAATTATACCCTAATACTGCAGCAAATTCAAACACGCTCTCTCTGGATCTCCCAGCGCTGTCTAGAGTTAACAGTGTCTAGACGCAAGGCTTCATCAGGACAGCATTTTCGCACAAAGAAGCGCAATTACACAACATTTTAAGATGAAGAGGTGCTCTTTTGGTCTTCAACTGTGATGACTAATGGGCTCACTCAGAGAATCAGACACTACTGCTATTTATTTTTTGCTATTTCCCATTATGAATTATAGCACCATTTGGTCCGTTGAGTCTGATTGCTTTCACACCTCAAGCAAACCATCCCAGAATTTGTTTGCAATCGAGCCTTGTCCAGGCGGTCACGGAGTGATTGTTTTGGTGCTGATCCGAGCATGATTGCCGTCTTCACATATGCCTAAATCAGAAAGAAGTGAACAAGAAATGTACAACCTAAAAAATTCTGTAAATATGACTCAACATTTTTTTTTTACACAAGACAATTTCATTGTTACTACAACGTAATTTAAAAAAACATTTTTTTTTAAATTATAAAGTTCAGTATATTCTCTTCATATTGCTCATTGCTTTCATAATTCACTTAAAGTGAACCAGTTGACCTACTGAGATCTGAGCATCTATATAATCCAATCTGCCAAGGAAAAAAACAAGGCTGTCAAAGTTCTACCCTCCCAGAATTCAACAGACAAGCACATCTTTCTTGTAAAATCCACTTGTTCTGACACACCTAATTACACCAAGACAGCAAAAGAAATGTATGGAGAAAATACTGGAGGGGAGGAATGTGAAGTTTGCATGCGAGTGGAAGTAATTACACAGTTGATGTAACATCTCTCCTGATAGGGAAATGTGATACATGAGTTATGAGACTTAGCAGAGCTTAAGCTGTCATAAAAGGCATCAGTAACCAGATTAATGTTCTGACGGGGCTGTCTGATTGTCGCCATGAGGCTAATGATTAAAGGAAAGAGGATGCTGCGTGCGGTCACTAAGATCGTTCTTGTTTTGCATCTCAGCCTCGAATACAAGGTCAACTTGGACTTCTTTTGTCCCGCTAAACATACACAGTAGACGGGGCGACGTGGGGCATTGATCTAAAGACTGTTATTAATTTCATAAAAGGCTCTTAAATGTGTCAGGGTCTATTTGGTGGCACAATATAACTGGTCAGTATGATGGATTGAGGATTACATTAGAGTGGGTAACCATTCAGAGTTTCCTGCGATAAGTAATATCCTGTCAAATCCATTGTTCAGGGATCTTTCTTTGGTTTGTGAAGTACACTCACTCCTTTTCGGTTCGAGCGCAGAAACGGCTCCCAGCCCCTCAGTCCCCAGGGCTGATTACAGAAAGCCCCTTAATGTGTATTGTAGGAGTCAAACAATGACATTTCCAAAGTAGGAACTGTGACTTCCTGTTGATAAGCGGCTCGCTATTCCAAGCCAACTAGTGTTTATGTGTGTTTATGCACCGGGTGAACAATATCTCTCGGTTCGAGGAGAACAAGTGTCGGTGTAAAAATAGCGATGCGTGGTTAAGCATCAAAGGCCAGAAAATTCCTTGCAATAAACAATGTTTTGCGAGAACTCAACACAAACCATTCAATCCCACACATGTATTTCTAACAATATAAATCTGTCTTGGAAGGATTTGTTTTGGGAGCATGATGAATAATGCTCCTCTTTCTAAGTTTTCCATAGTGTGAACTATGGCACGCTGTAACTTATGTTGCGGTTATACAGTATGAATGCAAATTTGCTGATTTGCTTTCACAGTGGGCACCGTCTGAGGCACTCAATAAATCAAGCTTCATTCCTGCTGATGGATCAAAGGGTTTTCATCTTGAACCAATGAAAACTATCAAAGTGAAAAAGAAAAAAAAACATAATCTTGACTGAGATATTTCGTTTTTTGTTGTTGTTATATTAATTGAACGATAAAATAAACCTAAACTAAATGAAATAATTTTGGTTTGGTTTTGTTTGCTAGACTTATTGTGTATTCTATTTGTGAGTTGTTGTTGTTGTTGTTGTTGTTGTTGTTTTCTGACAAAAAAATATTTTCATTCATCTTACTGGCAAAAGAAAACACATCAGAAAGGATGATCGCTATGGCAAATGAGAGCTGACATTTTTTTGGCATGTAGATTAAACTTAAAGGCACAACTTAAAGGGGTACTTCAGCGCTGGGAAGATGAATCTGTATTTAAACTGGGTCCTCAATGTAGTAGAAATGTGAAATTATTTTTGAATTTGGTGCTTTCTAGACTGAGAAAAGACAAAAAAATGTATTTTTGTCTCATGGGGATGAAAGACTACAATTCCCAGAATGCTTCGCTGCCCTGTGAGGCCATTCCCAAAGCCACCTACTGGATTACTGTGACTGAGTTAGAGAAGACACTACAATTAAAAACTGAACGTGTCTGTTCAATATAATGAGTGAGTCACCATGCGAGTATCACAGCACTGAGCACTAACTGCAGGAGTGAGAGAAATGAGCTGATGAGGTCTCATGATGAGAGCTGAGGTAATCACGACTACACTCACAGCATAGATTCACAATGCGAGTTCAGTCTGGCACGCGTTTCAGTTCATGCCTTTGCAAGCTTAACTTTCATAGAAATTAATTTGAGAAGTTAAAAGACTTACATTGCTCACCATAGCTCCGTTTAAATGAGTGCCTGTAGCATAGACTGTAAAAAAATATGGACGTAGTGTCCGTGACGTCACCCATAGGATTCTGATAAGCCGTTCTGAAGCTTAAAGTATGGGCGAGCTGGGCGTTGCCATCTTGTGAGCGAGTCAACGCGTGTCACTCCCGGATAACAGAAAATGGGCAAAAAGGCGGGATGTGCGAAGAGCTGAGGTGACGCAATAACTATAGACGGCGGATAAATGGCTATTCACTTGTAACCACGCCCTTAATTATGCAGAACCTTAAGGCTTAATATAATGGAAACGAATGAGTTATAAAAAAATTCACCCCCCTCGGAGTTGTCATGAAGATCAAAATTAGCCTTATAAGCCAAAACCACAATTTGTACCAGGCTGTAAACATGTTTTTTTCTGCTTTAAAGTTGAGAATTTTAACATGGGGCTCAATGAGATTCTGCTCCTTCTGGAGCCTGTCTCTAGTGGCCAGTTAAGGAATTACAGTTTACATTACTTCCGTATTGGCTTCAAGAGAGATCGCGGGAGGTTGCCGCTTGGCCTGTAGCTGAGCTCTCCCTGCGAGCTGAGTGTAATCTCCCATCCCCCATGCGCAGATTCAAAACATGCGGAAATGGCTCCCTCTGCTGGCTGTAGTCTTTAGCCTTTGGCCAAACATTCCTCCTATGATGCAAAAATCGTCAATTTGCATCATAGGAGGAATTTTTCCAGAAATAAAATGCATAAATCTCTTGTCTCAGGGGGATATGAGGGGGGAAAGGACAATCATTTGAATATACTCCAGGGTTTCTACTGATACAAAGCCATATGCTAATCGCTGAAGTAACCCTTTAAGGAAAAATGTGCTTTTCATTACTTTCATAGTGTATGATTATTCTTAATATCTTGAACATTTATGAAGCAACATTTTTTGTGTGAAAATAAATCATGAAAGTGGTTCATTTTGTTTAAAAATTTAATAAATGATTGCGGTACCAAGCATGGGATAAAAGGCTCACCAGTATTTATAGAAATACTTTAGCTAAAATAATTATTAGCTATATTTAAGATATTTTTAAATATGATGAATTCATTGTAAATATGGTGATTATCTATAAAATGGACACCAGACATGTTCACAAAGTCCCCGAGGGTCAAGTCAAGTCTAAAGTCTCAAGTCTTTAGGGTCCAAATCAAGTCGCAAGTCAAGTTTTTGTTCTGTTTTAAGCAATATTTGTATCAAAACAGATGCATTTTACTTTAAAACCGCATAATAAAGCACACAAAATACTACTTAAATAATTCCTATTACTTTCCAACTTTGTACAAAACCACCACAAGGGGGAGGAAAGTGCTGTGTATTTTGAGCTATTTGAGTTGCCTTAGTTTGCTGTCAGGCAATGCAGGATAACGTAGTCTTCCAGTGAGCGCCAGCGGTAACAAAACCTGTGTATGGATGCCATGGGCTCGTTACAGTAAACGAAACAACAACAACATTTCTATCTGCATATCTCGTTTGTGAAAATGAGTCGGGCATATGTTAGCAAATAGCCTACTTTGGGGGAAAACATGAACAGGGCATGGAAATGTGTAGGCCTAGTTGGAAAATTGACCGCAAGCAAGCCTCTGCTGCTGTGCAACACCACAGCTTCCCTTCGGATTCATTGATTGTTATTCAAATTAAATGACAAAGTTTTGCAAGGTAAGGCTTGACTTGTATCTGTTGCTAATTTATTTAACATCAGTTTTCTAATGGGCGAAAAATTTGTGTTGGCCTCAGGTGAGTCTCGTGCTCGCTGGCTTGTTTAGAAATGTGTTGATATTCGCTGCTACAGCACATATTTCCGAATTAATAAATAGTAAAATGTGGCATTTCGTGCTGTCGTGGGGTATAAAAAGAGAACGTAATCAGGAATGCAGTGCCAAAATACTTGCAAGTCTCAGTCTTCAAGTCCAAGTCAAATCTCAAGCAAGCGGCAACATCCCCCAGTTTCTCTTGAAGCCAATACGGAAGTAATTTTAACAGCAATTCCTCGACTGGCCACTGGGGACAGGCTCCAGAAGGGAGCAGAATCTCATTGAGCTCCATGTTAAAATGAGAGAACTTTACAGCAGAAAAAGCATGTTTACAGCCTGGTACAAATTGTGTTTTTGGTCATTATGTGGCTAATTTTGCCCTTCATGACAACTTTGAGGGGGGTGAATTTTTTTTTAATAACTCATTCGTTTACATTATGCCTTAAAGTCCCAGTGAACCGGAAGTATAAAGTGAGTGTTCTTTAGTGCTGTGATGTATTTCCAAATGAAATGGAATACTGAACAGATGGCAGGGTTTAACCTCAACGCTCCTCCTCTCCGTCTTACACTCATAGTAGACTAGCGGTTGGAGGGGAGTGGTTACGCATTTTAAAATGCAAGCCGTCAAACTGACATCAGTTGAGAAGGAACGCCGTTTCCAGACCGGAAATTACTCTTCAGATTTTGATAAAAAAATTACCACGGCAAACTATTTTTTTCTGTGTATTAACTTGCACAGATTAATGGTTCACCCTAAGACCTGTAATATGTGCTAACAAAGTAAATAAGATCAATTTTGATTTAATGAGGACTTTAAAGTTCTGCATAATTAAGGGCATGGCCACCTTGAGTGACAGGATAGCCATTTATCTGTCTGTTAGTCTCTACGCTTTAAAACTGCTCTTCAGAATCCTATGGGTGACGTCATGGACAATAAATCCATATTTATTTATTTTCAGTCTATGGTCTCAGGTCAGTTCGTTTTCGAGTCCAAGTGACGTCGCAAGAAAAAATGTTTTGCAACCTAAGTGTCACTGTAGTTCAAGTCGCAGACTCAAGTTTCCATCTCGGGTGGGCACCCAACTTGATATATGATTTGCAACGCTATCTCCCAACCAATTCGTACATATTTGTACGAGGTGGTGAATTTGTATGAATTCACACAACCTCACTCATATGAGTTCATACGATTGGTCACAACCGCAGTGATGGGTAGGTTTAGTGGTGGGGTTTGAGGTTCGGTCATTCGTACGAAATCATACGAATTGGTCAACTTGTCAAATACATACTATTTAGCAAAAATCGCCCCAAATAACATACTTTTACATATTCTTCTGTTATTGAAAAACTGTTGTTTAATTTATATAATAGCTTGAACAATTAAATGAATTAGCTTGTCTCAAAATATTTTCAATGATTTTATCGATTTTCATTTGCTAATTAAATCTACAACATTTAAAAAACCTATTAGATCAAATTAGCACAGAATCAACTTTGCGTTGCTCTCTGCAATCGTGTCAAGGATCAGCCAAATTTCCACGTGCAAAACTCTTCTTCAAAACTTTGATTCACCCACCCTAGATTTTATTTTTTACTTAAAAGATAAAATCTAGTTATAGATGATTTTATATTTTTGTGACCTCTCACCCTGATTTTTTTACTCCACATAGTATTTAAAACAACAAACCATGAGGCATAGTGAAACTCAATCGCTATTTGACGTGTCACTGCTATCATGGCTGCAGTATTGTTGGGCAGCAGCAGCTGTCTTGAGCTACAGAAAACGGGAAGAAGTTAGTCGCTTACGAGCAGCTCTTTGAACTTGATGCTGTGATTTAACTGTTTGCACCATGGAAACGCACCTTAGTTATCCAGTTCCTGCCTGTTTTATGCATTTATATAATTCAAGGAGCTACTGAAAGACAAAGGTTATTCCGCTTGCATCTCTGCTTGTTCCAGCTTAAAATGCATTTACCCTAATAGGGCAGGGTATGAAAGTTTTGTTGGAAATTTTAATGTGTTTTTCTAAACTCTTCATATTTACAATAACGTTTTCTTGGCAATCAGGTGACTGTGGCTTAATGTCCTTCAGGAACTTGAAGGCCAGCGTTCCCTGAGGAGCATGTTCTAAAATGTGTTCCATGTTGACACTCTAAAAATAGACCCTGTTACCGTCTAGTCGCTCACAGCACCCCCTCATCGCTTTATCAAATAACCCGGTTCTGAAGAAGACAGTGGGGCTTCTGCTACAGACCTGCTCCAGCTGGGCTGTCCAAAAGAAGAACAGGGTAGTATCAGAATAATCGCAGGTTTTTTTGGGGGCTTTTGGTTTCAGAACGGTAGAAACTCCCCAAGCAGGATGGGAGAACACCCCTTTGACTTCAGTGAAAACCTCTACAACTTGCTTGCCTTGTTATGGAGAGATTATTTGTTTCCTATTCGGGTTTTATGCTTACAATTGTTTAGCCATTCAACCAGGGTAAACGTATTCCTGGGTTATCTTATTTTATATATATATTAGATTAAATGCTTTATGAGAAACCTTAAAGTGATAGTTCACCCAAAAAATGAAATTTGTCATAATTTACCCTCATGTTGGTCCAACCCTGCATTTTTTTCTTTTCTTCGACCAAACATATAAGATATTTTTCAGTGTCTGTAACTAAACAGTTGATGGGCCCCATTTACTTTCATAATACTATGGAAGTAAATGGGGCCCATCAACTGTTTAGTTTTTTTTCCTCTTATGTAGTATTATTTGTTTTATGTTCAACAGAAGAATGAAATTCACACAGGTTTGGAACAACTTGAGGGTGTGTAAATGATGACATACATTTAATTTTTGGGTGAACTATTCATTTAATGTGTTAACTACTGAAAAGCACAGAATAAGAAGAATAGATGAGCGTGCTGTCTCAGCACTGGAGCCCGATTAGTCCTGCCAGCTGAAAAACGCTCCAGTCTGAAGCATTGAAGAGTGTGTGTGTATAGCGTACACATGGCAGCATCTCTGTGACCGATGAGCTGATACAGAGGCCTCAGGTTTCTCGCTTTGGCTGCTGATTGACTGAAGACTCGTTGCACTTGCAGTCTGATATTTTAATCGGATGCTCTAATGAGTTAATGGACACCCAAAGCAGGATGTGGCCCCCAAGCCCCAGGAGCTCAGGAGGAGCTTTCTCTTTCATTTTGATGCATGCTTAGTCTTGATTTCAGCTGTCACAAGTGCAGAGATATGACGCATTCATAATTTCTGCTTGTATTCAAACATCAAACCATTTTAAAGAGGCTGTATTATGCTCTTTTACAAAGTCTTGATTTTGTTTTGGGATTTACTAGAGTAGGTTTTTTTGCTTTTATGTACAAAAATACATTATTTTTACATATTTTGCATTGTCTCGCCCCATTTTTCTGTAACGCTCCAGTGTCTATAATGACCCTCCTTTCAAATAGCACAATGTGCTCTGATTGGTCAACTGCTTCAAGTGTGTTTCGGGAATGTCACGCCCCTTACCATAGCTACGAGTTTCAACACACTACTAACGCAACTCAACCTATTCTCGCTCCTTGCATATACTTTGGATGGGGATTACATAAAGGAGGAATATTGTGTTGTGTACATTCCAGGAAGAAAACTCAAGACTGCAATCGAGGCGTATTAGGGAGTTCAGAAAAAGTGTGCTCTGATATAGAGAATAACTCCCTTTGGAGTGACTTTCTGCCTTGTATCTTTGCAGTCTTTTTCCTCCTCAAACAGCAACATTACACACTAAAGAAAGTTTAAAAAAAATCATAGTTCTCTAAAAAATATGTGATCCAAACTTCATTCATTCATTCATTCACACAAACACACACACACGTTTGGTTTACTATATTTTTGGGGTCTCCATAGACTTAATGGTTTTTATACTGTACAAACTGTATATTCTATACCCTTATTCTACACTTACCCATCACACAAAACTTTCTGCATTTTTACATTTTCAAAATCCTTATGTTTGATTTATAAACTTGTTTTAGGTCCCCACGGTGACACAAGTCCCCATGAGTCTGTGCGCTTTCAGGTTGAAGTCCCCACCAGGATAGAAACACATGAACACACACACTTTTGTTCACAGACCTGATGTGTGCAACACATCCCTCAGATGCTCAATTGGATTGAGATCTGGGGAATTTGGAGGCCAAGTCAACACCTCAAACTCGTTGTGCTCCTCAAACCATTCTTCAATCAGTTTTGCTTTGTGGCAGGGCCCATTATCCTGCTGAAAGAGACCACAGCCCCCAGGGAATACCGTTTCCATGAAAGGATGTACATGGTCTGCAACAATGCTTAGGTAGGTGGTACATGTCGAAGTAACGTCCACATGGATGGCATGACCTTCCCAGCAGGTTTCCCAGCAGAACATTGCCCAAAGAATCACATTGCCTCCACCGGCTTGCCTTCTTCCCATAGTGCATCCTGGTGCCATGTGTTCTCCAGGTAAGCAACACACACGGCCATCCATGTGATGTAAAAGAAAATGTGATTCATCAGACCAGGCCACCTTCTTCCATTGCTCAGTGAGTCAGTGTTATTCACTTCACCTCTCAGTGGTAATAATGTTATTCCTGATCAGAAATAGCATTAACTTCTAGAACAATTTGAGCTGCAGCATCTCGTCTGTTTGATTTGACCACATGATCCAGCCTTCGCTAACCCTGTGCACCAATGAGCCTTGGCCGTCCATGACCCTGTCGCCGGTTCACCACTGTTCTTTCCTTGGACCACTTTTGATAGATACTGACCACTGCAGACCGGGAACACCCCACAAGAGCTGCAGTTCTGGAGATGCTCTGACCCAGTTGTCTAGCCATCACAGTTTGGCCCTCGTCAAACTTGCTCAAATCCTTACGCTTGGCCATTTTTCCTGCTTCTTACACATCAGCTTAGAGGACAAAATGTTGACTTGCTGCCTAATATATACACCCACTATCAGGGGCCGTGATGAAGAGATAATTAGTGTTATTCACTTAGCCTGTCAGTGGTCATAATGTTATGCATGGTCGGTGTATATAGTTGCTGTTGGGAAACCTCATCTCCATATTTTGTCTTTTTTTCATACTATTGATCCCCCTTTACGTCTGTCTCTTGGGTTTGTAGATATTTAAACAATGAAAAGTATTAAAAAGAGCTTGTGACCTCGTAACTCCACCCCGCCTCTATCATGACAAGAGATTTTGGCTAAAATCTAAAAATAATGGAGGGATTCGGTATATTGTGGATTTATTTGTCATTCTCAAGTTATTTTGTTGATGTAATTTTAGTTTGAATGTTTCATCAGCTACTGTATTCATAATCATTTAATCTTGAGTTTGAACTTTTGACTTAGTGGGAGAAACGTGTGTGTGTGTGTGTGTGTGTGTTACAGTCATGAGACTACTGTAAAATATAAGCATGTCATTGAAGCTGTGGAGCTCTCCTCCAGGCCTCCTTCCAATAACATCCTTTATTCACATTCTTCATATCATTTTTTGTGCGCCTCTCATACATGACTATCCTATTTTTTAACCTTTTTTTGACTCCTCAATTACACCATTTTTTTCCATCATCTACTGTAAATGTTTTTCTTATCAGCCTCCCGACGCTTTTTATTTAAATAATTTCCATTATGGATTTGATGCTTTTTAAGATTCGATTTTCAGCATCTTTTGAAAATGTAAAATATTATAGCCGTGTACTTTAGAACTTTTCAACCGGAATCATTTGTCAGTGCTGACTTAGAAACATGAAACAAATATTTTTGGGCTGTTTATTTACCAGATACATTTCTGTTGTGTGTCTCATATAAATATATATTTAAGATTTATCTGTACTTGGGTTGGTGGAGAAAATCTGTATTGTACATTTTTTTAGATAATTTATTGATTTCAGGTTTGACCCCTATCCAACAATTTTTTTTTTTGTCTTTTTAAAAGTATTGACTTTTATTTCAATAATACAATGTATTACTTTTAAATGTATTCATTTTTATTTCAAAGTATTGAGTGACATTCAGAGAAAGTCTGTGACTCGATTATTTCTATTAAGAATGAGCTAAGAAGTCCAAGTGATTATATATACTCTCTATGTACACAGATCAGGCATAACATCATGACCACCTTCCTAATATTGTGTTGGTCCCCCTTTTGCTGCCAAAACAGCCCTGACCTGTCGAGGCATGGACTCCACTAGACCCCTGAAGGTGTGCTGTGGTATCTGGTACCAAGATGTTAGCAGCAGATCATTTAAGTCCTGTAAGTTTCAAGGTGGGTCTTCCATGGGTCGGACTTATTTGTTCAGCGCATCCTACAGACGCTCAATTAGATTGAGATCTGGAGAATTTGGAGGCCAAGTCAACTCCTCAAACTCTTTGTTGTGCTCCTCAAACCATTCCTGAACCATTTTTGATTTGTGGCAGGGCCCATTATCCTGCTGAAAGTGGCCACAGTCACCAGGGAATACCGTTTCCATGAAAGGGTGTACATGGTCTGCAACAATGCTTAGGTAGGTTTTACATGTCAAAGTAACGTCCACATGGATGGCAGGACCTTCCCACCAGAACATTGCCCAAAGTGTCACACTGTCTCTGCCAGCTTGCCTTTTTCCCATAGTGCATCCTGGTGCCATGTGTTCCTCAGGTAAGCAACACACACGGCCATCCATGTGATGTAAAAGAAAATGTGATTCATCAGACCAGGCCACCTTCTTCCATTGCTCAGTGAATCAGTGGTATTCACTTCACCTGTCAGTGGTAATAATGTTATTCCTGATTGGTGTATATACACCCCTGGAAAACACATATTGTCCAATTTATTTAATCATATTATTTGCTATCTATGAAACAAAATTGTGTTTGTCTTCTAAACTTGATTTCTTTATTTTCTATTAAAGGGATAGTTCACCCAAAAATGAAAATTACCCCATGATTTACTCAAGCTTTACTTCACCCTCAAGCCATCCTAGCTGTATATGACCTTCTTCTTTCAGACAAATACAATTGGAGTTAAAAATTGTCCTGGCTCTTCCAAGCTTTATAATGGCAATGAGTGGCTGTTCCATATGGCTACAGGGGGTTAATAAAGGCCTTCAAAAGCGAAGTGATGTGTTTGTGTAAGAAAAATATCCATATTAAAAACAAAAACAGCCATTGACTGCCATTATAAAGCTTGGAAGAGCCAGGACATTTTTAATATAACTGATTGTATTAATCTGAAAGACACCTATAGGATGGCTTGAGGGTGAGATAATCATGGGCTCATTTATATTTTTTGGGTGAACTATCTGTTTAATGTAATTCTATAAAATGTGCTACTAGATCAAATTATTTCGGGGCGAATGTGAACCAATCAAGTAGTCAAAAATTATTTTTTTACTGAAACTGTAGTTCCCAGTATACTTTGTTTGGGAGTTAATGAAGAGAGTAAAACGTTTATTTTTTTTTGTGCTTTTGAGCGGGATGTGAAAAGGGGGAGACTATATAACTATACATATAACTATACAAATTTATAAATACAGTTTGTTTGCATCTTACCTCATTTATTGATATAATATCATATCAGCAGGTCCACGCTGATTTCCCCTCGTGTGTTAATCTGGCATCAGAAACGGGCCTGTTAGCTGAAGCCTCTTATAGCAGTACTCAGTGTTCAGTGTCCAGCTCAGTTGTAAGAGAGATCCATTGACAATAGACCTCGGCACCCCCACCTCCATCCTGCGTTCCTGCCTGTCTGGCTCACAGTCTGATGTTCTTCCTGGCTGGATATCAGTGGCTAATTGCCAGTGATGTTTAGTAATTCTGTGCATGAGACAACGAGTCTGAAATCCAGTGAACAAGCATTTTTTTCCAGCCTTTTTGCCCCTGATTCACTTTGCATCTAAGTCCGTAATCATGACCAACCTCTAGACTTTCTTTCATGTCAGTTTTCCCACGCTTGTCCCGGCCATGATCTCCAGTACTGCAAGTCGGGACACTGTAAATGCGTGTGTGGCTTCAAATCAGCCCCCTGTAATTGGTGTTTCAGACATGAAAGGCATTGTGGGATTAGTCGGTTGCATGGACTCCCTCTGTGACTGAGATGAATTAGAGTATATTAGAGCATTAAAGGTCATGCACGGATAACATGGCATTGCTTTGCAATTGAGGTTGAGTCAGGTGAGGAAGCCTGCAATGGGCAAATGTGATGTGCTATAAAATGACAATTCTTTCATAATTTATTCAACCTCATGTTGACTTATTCGGAAGAATTTATACTGCTTTATATTACAATTACAACAAATCTGATCTAAAGCTTTTGAAGCATAAAAAAGCTATTAAAGTGGCCCAACTGAGCTATATTCTGAAGTCACACGATAGCTTTGTGTTTAGAACAGACCAAAATTCACTGATAGTTCCTTCCAGTGAGCTTTTAACAATGAAGTATCATTGAGTCAGTGAGTTTAACTCAAGGACTGGTTTAGTAAGGTTTGTGAACACATCCTTCAGTTTTTTAAATGATTCATTGAAAGATCCTTCTTAAACGAGTGATTCATTCACAAACCAGACGTCACTAGTACTTTCAAGAACTTACATGAGCCTAGGAGGTCTAGGGTCGGATGACGTCAAGATTTTCAGTAAATAACGGGTTCTATTTCTGTCTGTTCCTCACAAACCTGTCTCAAGACTTAAGATGGAATACAGCGCTGATAGAATACAGTCATATATGGACACTTTTTATGATTCTTTTGACTTGCATTAAAAAAAACAGTACAGTGGCATATACAATTATTTTCGGTTAGCTATTCTTTTAATGTGTAGAACAAACAGTGTAAAACACTTTTTGATGTGTTGCCTAACGTGCTAAAGCACATGAAGGGCCCCAATTTAACCATCGAAATACATGGTCTGAAGCACGTGGCGCAGGCGCACTTAGGACGTGTTCAAAGCCACTTTTGTTAGTTTAACAGTTTAAGTAAAACAGTTGGCACATGGTCCAAAAGGGTTGTCTCTAGTCTCCTAATGAGTCATGGGTGTGTTTTGGACGTAACATGCAAAAAAAAAAAACAGTCTCATCTCCCTTTCCCTTTAAAGGTGTCATGAACTGTCTTTTTTCCTTTTTTTATACTGTTGTCTGAGGTCAACTAATGACATTTGTGTGGTTTTTACATTAAAAAACATCACAACCAATAAGTAATAGGCTATTTTCTACACTGGTTTTGAGGCTCTCTCCTGAACGCTGGGTTTTGATGGGCGTGACATACTGAAGACTTGAAGTAAAAGCCCACGGCTAGGATTGGATAAGATCATCCCCTGTCAGTTCACGCGGAAGAGGAGAGATTGAGGGAGAAACGGCAACCAAACGATTACGCAGTGAACTGAAGTGAATGTCTTCCCCACGTGAGCTGGAACTTCATTAAAAATAAAGTTCAACCACTTATTCCTACTATTAGGATCCAAAGGAAGCTTATGCAGCGACTGTGTTCTTCCACAACCAGGAATAGCGCAATATCTTAATCTTCCTTGGCATATTTATTGTTGTTGACCAGCTAGCACGAGCCCTCCATGAGTCGGTGGGCGGGGCTACTGGATTAGACGCACTGTAGAGATGGTGTTTCGTCGCGCAGTGACGTCAGTATGAAGCACAGGACCGTTTGCTGAGCCTGGTGTCTATAAAGCTTTTTCTTTGAAGAAAATAAAAGCTTTCTTTTGTTGGTTAGGCGCATATTTGATTACACATGGCCGAAGAGAGGAATGAGTGCATTTGTTATTTAAACAACCTGGCACTGGACCTGAAAATGATAACTGCGTCAGGCTAAAACGGGCACTTAGCAAAAAAAAAAAACAATTGCAGTGCGCAATTGATAGGGCCCATAAATTATATTATATCTAGGACAGCACGATTAATCGCAAATAAACAGAAATCCCGCTTAAATTGATATGGCTTAGTGCGATTAATAAATCGCAAAGGCTGTTTGTTTCTTTTGTTTGTTTTTTATGCGCATGCAGCTTGTCAGTGAAAAGCAGCTCCGTGATGAAGGCTATGTTGATTAGCATTGAAGTTTAAATACAATTTATTATCATGAAAATACCCTCAGATAAACCATATATTGTTGTAGTCGTGTGTTAGTCATGTTTAATCAAAGTATTTCAATCTTCTCTTTATTCAGCTACAGTATGATGCCCATATGGATTTCCTGGAACGGCTTATTCAGAGTTTTTGCGCGAGAGCGCCCTCCGGCTTTCAGATGAAACAGCGAGCTATGTTTCAAAAAATCAGTCTTTGCCAAATTGTGTACGGTTTAATTTCGATTAATGGATCAACCCTTATTTTAGTCTTTTTGTAGTAAACACTCTTTTTTAAAAGTATGTATTTAAAGTATGCTTCTTTTTCACAAGGGCTTTCTTCACAGTCCTAGCATGAATAAAACTGGTGTTTTCCTACAATATTAGCCTCAGAATTAATTGCAGTCAATATCTGCAACATATATGATCATTTTAATCATGTTAATCACTGCCGAAACTCACCAACTTGCAAGAGTTTTGTTCCCACTGCATTAGATAACAGTATCTCAGCTCAGCTCTTGCGATGCCAGTTGTCTTTTCTGGCATTGCTTTTGCGGGTGTCTGGTTGTGGTCAGGCTAGACCAGCGTCCTCCAGCTTCTGTTTGGCCTGTGACTGCAGCTGTTCCTCCACCCCCCAACCTCTCAGCCCACCTTACCGCCAGCAGTGCAGTTGCTCCAGCAGTCTCGTCACAGCCGGTAGCAGCCAGTCTGAAACCAGTGGGTATATGAGAGAGACCCAGAGGGGATGCAGAGGGCTTCAGGGAAGATGTGTGGAAAGAATGATTAGCCCTCTGCATCTCCTTTTGTGTCAGATGGCAGCTTGTCGGCTCACACTTGATAAAGGGGTATGCAGTGGTTGTCAGGGATGTGGTAGCACAGACGTGCGTCACAGCGGCACCTATAAGGTGACGGGCCTGAGTGGCAGAAAGGGGATATTTCAACACCACGAGACATGGTTGTCAGAGCTAATGAATCTGTTCGAATCTCTGTTTTGACAGTAAAATGTCCCCTATAAATAAAATATATGCTTAGTCGAGTAGCCAAGGCGCACATCCAATGGGTCCATCCTCTTAATGCACATCTTCTAGTGTTGACTGCTTCTGCCAAGAAGATTTGCTTACTGTACATGTAGGGGTGGGCGATATACCTGTAGACACGATTAACTGGTAGAAATTTGTCAACTGGTAGAGATTTTGGAATATTGTCTCCATTGAGGTTACACTCATGTGACATTATTGTGGTCACGGAAGCATATCGTTTGTATGTTTTTAAGCATTGTGATTTAAAAATATTTTTAAACCATTGAAGCACAATTAGCAGTAAAAGAGAACTCATTTCAGTATGTGTGCTGTCAGAGAGACTGTTATTTATTCACCCTCATGTCATTATTTCGTTCATCCATTCACTATTTTGTTCTTGCCTGTGCCAGTCTCCTACATTTTTTTTCACGTTGCAGCTCTCACATGTCGTGGTGTTCACGTGAACATCATCGGCTACCGCAGATCTCAAGGGCGCTGCACTATTTATAATGGAAACTGCGTAGACGAATGACACAGGCTAGACTGAAATTGTTGAATAAAGTCATTTTGTTTGTTTTTGAGCACAAAAATGATTCTTGTCGCTTCATTAAATTAAGGTTGAACCACTGGAGTCACATGGACTAATTTAATAATGTCTTTACTATCTTTCTGGGCCTTGAAAGTGTTAATTAAATTGATGTCTATGGAGCTTTTTGATGTCAGAAAGCTCTCGGATTTTATCAAAAATATCTTAATTTGTGTTCTGAAGATGTTCTTACGGGTTTGGAATGACATGAGGGTGAGTAATTAATGACACAATTGTCATTTTCCGGTGAACTAACCCTTTAAATACATATACCTACGTAGTGCGGTGCGGTGTGACCAAAAATTTATATCAGGGCATTTTTCTAAATTATACTGGTTTTGCAGTATGTGACAGTATTTTTCCTCCATCCATGACTAGGTGTTAGCTGGATTTTTTCCTACTGATTGAGAGCAGAAACTGCAGTAGATTTGACTTAGAATGCCCTAATTTACAGTAATGAGTAAATATTGTAGAAAAATTCCACACTGCAAAATTATCAGTGTCTCTGATTTTACTATTTATAGGTATGTGTTTGGGTAAAATTAACATTTTTGTTTTATTCTATAAACTATTGGAAACATTTTTCCCAAATTCAAAATAAAAATAATAGTAATTTAGAGCATTTATTTGCCGAAAGCAATGACTCAAAAAAAAAAAAAAAATGCATATTAATTTTTTATGTTTATATTGTTCATATAATTATTTTCATATTCATTTTTAAACAACACAATACTATGTTTAACTTAGGAAGAGTTCAGAAATCAATATTTGGTAGAATAACCCTGATTTTGAATCACCGCTTACATGTGTCTTGGCATGCTCTTTCACATTGATGTTGGGTGACTATGCCACTTCCTGGTGCAAAAAATCACGCAGCTTGGATTTGTTTGATGGCTTTTGACCATCCATCTTCCTCTTGATCACATTCCAGAGGTTTTCAAGGGGGTTCCTGTCTGAAGATTGGGCTGGCCATGACAGGGTCTTGATTTGATGGTCCTCCATCCACACCTTGATTGACCTGGCTGTGTGGCATGGAGCATTGTCCTGCTGGAAAAAAAAACAGTGCTTAGAGTTGGGGAACATTCTGTCAGAGCAGAAGGAAGCAAGTTTTCTTCCAGGACAACCTTGTACGCGTTTGATTTATGCGTCCTTCACAAGGACAAATCTGCCCAAGTCCAGCCTTGCTGAAGCACCCCCTGAACATCACCGATCCTCCACCAAATTTCACAGTGGGTGCAAGACACTGTGCTCTCCAGGCCTCCGTCTAACCATTAGACGACCAGGTGTTTGGACAAAGCTGAAAATTAGACTCATCAGAGAAGATGACCTTACTCCAGCCCACTACAGTCCAATCCTTATGAGCTCCTGCAAACCTCAGCCTGGCTCTTCTTTGCTTCTCGTTGATGAAGGGCTTTTTTTTTAGCTTTGCACGACTTCAGCCCTGCCCTTAGGAGTCTGTTTCGAATCGTCCTCGCCGTGCTCTTCACTCCAGTGCCTTTTGCCATTTTATTGTAGGTCACTTGATGTCATCCTACGGTTGTTGAGTGAAATTCGAATGAGTTTGCAGTCATTCTGGTCAGTGGAGAGTTGTTTTCGCCCTCTGCCGGTCTGTAGCTTTGTTGTCCCCAATGTCTGCTGCTTGACCGTGTTCTTATGAATCGCCGTCTTTGATATTTTAAGGATGGAAGCAAACCGACGCTCACTGTATCCCTCCAACAGTAAAGCCAGAATTCAACCCTTCTTTTCCTCTCTCAAAACTTTCCTTTTCAACTTTTTTGGCATGGTCAATAGTTACTTTTTTGATTCCAATTACTTTTGAGGTACTACTAGCACTGTTTTTGCCATCCAGCTGGACCTACTGCAAGAGGATAGTGATGACCACAAAAGTGTTTTTTTAAAATACTTTTTCTTATTAAATAAGATTTGGTTAAGGTGATCACCTAATCAGCACCTAATCATGCAGTGGTCTCTTATTTTTTCTTTTACAGTATTACAGTTTTTGCTATATTTTGTCAAATAAATGTACCTTAGTGAGTATCAGAGACGTTCAAAAAGTCGTATCATGTCTTTTAAAAACTCTTTAGATTTTCATCTTTTACATGCATTGTGCAATGTTATAAATCACTACTATTGACTGTCTGAAAATAACTGAAACAAAACCTTATTTATAAAGTAGACAATATAAGTTTGCGACTGTATTACTGTTCTAATAACAGGATCTTGTATTGAAGGCACATTCTGGCTTTGTATATTCAAATAAAATTCATATTTTCATTCGCTTACATTAACATTCTAATTTGTCACACTGAAACCATTTTTCTTTGTAAATTTGCATCATTGTAGACTCATTTCATGGCTTTTCAACGGGCAGTACCACAAACAAGCTGAGTTGGATTGAGTCAAGGCACAGTTAACTTTGTCTGGCAGGGAACTGGCTTCCCTAAAGAAAGAGGATATCATGTACCCGCCTCAGTTGCTCAGAAGAATTAATAAGGTGATGCAGCCAAGACGGAGGCCGGAAGCATCTCTAAATAAATAACAGGGTAAATAAGGGGTTGATCCCATAAAAGGTGGGAAAAACTCTTGTGGTCCCAGGGCTGGGCAGAGCAAGAAGTGATTTGGCACCACAGCAGCAGAATTGCCTGGAAGATAAGAGTGGGTGGGATTTAATGCTGAACATTCATTGGGAGGGCTTTTCCAAAACTAGCGACTAAGTTGTGGGGTGACTAGATTTCTGAGCAAGACGAGAATAGGATATAGATCTCTTTTATAGCACCATCCAAGAGCATTGAGGAAGATGCAACAGCCAAATGGAGGAGAATTTGCCAGTATTGGAGGCTGCAGTTGGCTCAAGTGTGCGGTAGATTTATAAGACAGTAGATTTACTGGAAGTAGTTGGAAAGAAAACATAATGCCTTCCCATTTGATTCAAACTCTAACTCCATCTAGCTTTTGTAACTCCTGTCTTATTTTAGGATATTCTACAAATGATTAGCAATAATTATATATATATATGTCGTAGTACCAATTTTTTTTTTTTTTTGGGACCTATATAATTTATCGCATCTCTTGCTTTTAATTTGGTAAGATATCAAATACACTGCTGAACAATAACCTCTAATATCTATAATATTTTTCTCCAATATTTTAGGCCAATTTTATGATTGGTTTACTACAAACACTTGTGCATTAATTCTCCATAGATTTTATGCAAAGTAAAAAAAATACATATTCTTATGTAAACCAGCTGTTCTCTATGTGAATATATAGTAAAGTGTAATTTATTCCTGAATTTATCATCATTACGCCAATCTTCAATGTCACATGATCCTTCACTGATCATTCTCATATGAGGATTTGATGATCAACACACATTTATGATTATTAGCCTATCAGTTGTGCTGCTCATGGTGATGCTTAATTTTTGTGGAAACCATCTAAACATTTGTGGTAAAATTAAAAAAGAGAGAAATTAATACTTTTATTGATCAGACATGCATTAAATTGATCGCAAGTGATATTTTTTATATTATAAAAGATAATAATTTATTTAATAAATAAAAATAAAAGCTGTCCATTGAACTTTCTATTCATCAAAGAATCCTGAAAAATAAAATGAATCATGGTTTCCACAACATTTATAAGCAGCACAACTGTTTTCAACACTGATAATAGTCATAAATGTTTATTGATTATAAAATCATCATATGAGAATAATTAGTGAAGGATCATGTGACACTGAAGACTGGAGTAATGATAAATTCAGCTTTGATCACAGGAATAAATTACTATATATTCACACAGGAAAAAGGCTGTTTTAATGTGTAATAATATTTCACAATATTACTGTTGAACTATGTTTGATTAAATAAATGCATGTGGTGAGCAGAAGATAAACATTAAAAAAGCTGCATTATTCATATACTTTATTGTCAATAAATAGGCTACATTAAGATGGCTTGAAAAACAAACATAAAGCATATATTGTCGCAATCGTCTGATTGTCATAGTCACGTTTCATTCATCACTCATAACGATTGTTTTGCTTCAGCTGCAGCTCCAGCGTGACAGTGTATTACGAATCTGCTTTTGGACTTTCTATGAGAGCGCCCTCTTCATATTTAGATGCGAATAAAATGGCAGATCATGCATTGATTATTTTTTTGTCTCTGAATTTAAATCTTGATGTATTCACATTGGTTTCTATGTAAATACATTTGACCGTGACCCGTGAAGCGTGCTATCAACCGAGATTAGAGAAAGCTGTCTTTAGCGTCCCTGTTAACTTGCCAGCCGCCGCTCAGGGTAACTTCGGTTCGAATCCCGTTTGGAGCGGTTCGATTAGGATTGGTGAGACCCAGTAAAAGTGCGGGGGACGAAAATACATTTTATTAAAAGTGAGGGGGACACGTCTACGCCCATGTATGTATGTATGTATATGTATATGTGTATATTATATAAATAATAATAGCAGTTCAATGTGACTAACCAGAATAATCAAGGTTTTTAGTATATTTTTTATTGCTACGTGGCAAACAAGTTACCAGTAGGTTCAGTAGATTGTCAGAAAACAAACAAGACCCAGCATTCATGAAATGCACGCTCTTAAGGCTGTGCAATTGGGCAATTAGTTGAAAGGGGTGTGTTCAAAAAAATAGCAGTGTCTACCTTTGACTGTACAAACTCAAAACTATTTTCTACAAACATTTTTTTTTTCTGGGATTTAGCAATCCTGTGAATCACTAAACTAATATTTAGTTGTATAACCACAGTTTTTTAAAACTGCTTGACACCTGTGTGGCATGGAGTCAACCAACTTGTGGCACCTCTCAGCTGTTATTCCACTCCATGATTCTTTAACAACATTCCACAATTCATTCACATTTCTTGGTTTTGCTTCAGAAACAGCATTTTTGATATCACCCCACAAGTTCTCAATTGGATTAAGGTCTGGAGATTGGGCTGGCCACTCCATAACATTAATTTTGTTGGTTTGGAACCAAGACTTTGCCCGTTTACTAGTGTGTTTTGGGTCATTGTCTTGTTGAAACAACCGTTTCAAGGGCATGTCCTCTTCAGCATAGGGCAACATGACCTCTTCAAGTATTTTAACATATGCAAACTGATCCATGATCCCTGGTATGCGATAAATAGGCCCAACACCATAGTAGGAGAAACATGCCCATATCATGATGCTTGCACCTCCATGCTTCACTGTCTTCACTGTGTACTGTGGCTTGAATTCAGAGTTTGGGGGTCATCTCACAAACTGCCTGTGGCCCTTGGACCCAAAAAGAACAATTTTACTCTCATCCGTCCACAAAATGTTCCTCCATTTCTCTTTAGGCCAGTTGATGTGTTCTTTGGCAAATTGTAACCTCTTCTGCACATGCCTTTTTTTTAACAGAGGGACTTTGCGGGGGATTCTTGAAAATAGATTAGCTTCACACAGACGCCTTCTAACTGTCACAGTACTTACAGGTAACTCCAGACTGTCTTTGATCATCCTGGAGGTGATCATTGGCTGAGCCTTTGCCATTCTGGTTATTCTTCTATCCATTTTGATGGTTGTCTTCTGTTTTCTTCCACGTCTCTCTGGGTTTGCTCTCCATTTTAAGGCATTGGAGATCATTTTTTGCACCTCTTTATAGGTTTTCCCCTCTCTAATCAACTTTTTAATCAAAGTACGCTGTTCTTCTGAACAATGTCTTGAACGACCCATTTTCCTCAGCTTTCAAATGCATGTTCAACAAGTGTTGGCTTCATCCTTAAATAGGGGCCACCTGATTCACACCTGTTTCTTCACAAAATTGATGACCTCAGTGATTGAATGCCACACTGCTATTTTTTTTAACACACCCCTTTCAACTAATTGCCCAATTGCACAGCCTTAAGAGCGTGCATATCATGAATGCTGGGTCTTGTTTGTTTTCTGACAATCTACTGAACCTACTGGTAACTTGTTTGCCACGTAGCAATAAAAAATATACTAAAAACCTTGATTATTCTGGTTAGTCACATTGTACTGCTATTATTTTGAACAAGACTTATATATATATATATTATTCTGTTCTTCGATTTCCAAACATCCAGGAGATTTTTGTATGTCGATATGCTCCACATGGAGATCGGATCTCACCATCTTCAAGTATGTCTGTGATTACATGACGAAATAGAAAAACTGAGACTGAATCCAAATGAAATGTGGCAACCCCTCCATGACACTTGATTGAAGAAACCTTCCTGCAAAGCTTTTTGGCATTTTGAGTAAAAAAGTCTGTGAAGTGAGGATGCTTTCAAGAATAATGTCTTTATTAGATTTATTTATCAATACACTTTTATTAACTAAATCAAATCAATATTTGGTGTGACCACCAGCTTTTGTCCTAGGTACACTAGCACTACTTTTCAGGTAGCTTTGCAGGAAGGTTTCTTCAGACGTCTTGGAGACATTGCCACAGTTCTTCTGGATTCAGTCTGTCTCTGTTTTTTTTGTTTCTTCATGTAATCCCAGATGGACTCGATGATGGTGAGATCAGATCATACCGGCTGTTGTCAGACTCACAAAATCTCACTGGATTGTAACAATTAATGGCAAAAGGGATGTTTGGAAATATAAGAAGATATTTCCTGCGGGCCCACTACAGCAAAATATAAAAAATAACTGGCTTAAAAACATTTTTTGTTTTAGTCAAATGCTTGATTCTAGATCATTATTGCTGTGATTATTATGTTTCTAGCATATGTTTGGCAAACTCTAACCCTAATCGATGGAATGTGTACTTTTAATTTCTTAAATAACCATGAAAGAAGACACATCATGGCCATATTCCAGTATGACAATGTAAAGATTCTTCAGGCTCAAATTTTGGAGGAATGGTTGGGAGGGAGAATGAAGAATCATTTTCACATGAATTCCAGACCTTAAATTCATTGAAAGTCTTTGGGACGTTTTGGCCAAGACTTTACAGAGTACTGGACTCTTGCATTGTCAATACAATATCTTGACCAAAACAATGTATTTCCTTTTATTTGACTATTTACAAACAGCGACATGCATATAATATATATATATATATATATATATATATATATATATATATATATATATATATATATATATATATATATATATATATATATATATATATATATATATATATATATATATATATATATATATATATATATATATATCTGCTGATTCATGACCATTTGAATCTTTATTTGAGGTTTGAAAACAAACGTGGAAGAGAAAACAATGCTGATTAAAGTCGTAGTTTTTGTTATTTTTGGACCAAAATGTATTGTCGATGCTTCAAGAGATTCTAATGAACTAACTGATGTCACATATGGACTACTTTGATTATGTTTTTATTCCCTTTCTGGACATGGACAGTATAGTGTGCATACACTTGCATTCGCTCTTTGACTAAATATAAAATATCTTAAACTGTGTTCTGAAGATGAACGGAGGTCTTATGGGTGTGGAATGACATTAGGGCGAGTCATTAATGACATCAGTTTCATTTTTGGGTGAACTAACCCTTTAACTAATGCACAGACAATCATGAGTTAATGCTTGACTTAAGAAGAAGTAAACTATTAATGATTATCAGCAGCTAGCTAGGGCTCTATCTGAATAATAGATTTATACAAATGTTTATTAATCATCTCTAATCCACATCTAGTATTAACAAATTTTTGTGTTATTAAATTTTTTCCATCTCATTCAACACCTGCTTGAGACGGCGAATACAGATATTTGTCGGCTAGGTCACTGCGGTGTCATTGAAAACATAGCAAAGCCTAATAGAAAATTATAAAATGTGCTACAGGGGTATTTTTGCCCTTAACCCTAGGTACTTTATAGTCTTGGTAGAACATTGAAAAGTGGCTTTTACTGCTGATTTTTAATGCTTCATAACCATTCTGGACTTCTTTCAAAGAAACAGAGAAGCCAGGCTGTCTGTAATTGTTATAGCGGTGCCAGTCCAGGCAACACCAGCAGTTGAGTGTGTAGATGTGGATGAAGCAGAAGGTTTTACTGCCCTGAAGCTGCATCATTATGTGAAACCAAGTTTGAGTGTGCCGGCATTATGGAAGGGAGCCAGTGTTTTGAGCGTGTGTGTGTGTGTGTGTGTGTGTTTGACAGCACGCATAGTGGTATTGGGTTTCATGAGTGTCAGTTGTGTGCTGCCAGTTGAATCCTGTCAAATCCACACTGCCTCCTGCTGCCCCCTGCCGGGCCTGAGTCATATGTTCAAAGAAACAGACACACATTAATCATATTTGTATTCTCAAGCTAAAGGGAATTTCATTGTAACAGCTAATGACTAGGACTAGACAATAATATGTTGTGGTTATGGAATAATATGTGAGGCATTGGGAAAGTACTCAAAAAAAACCTGAATATTGAATTAGGTTTCTTCAAATAATGCTTGGACATGCATAGCTTGAGGCTGGCAATCAAAGTTACTCCGAAATACTTGTCAAGTTGCCAATAGTGAGAGCGTATTCATGCACAGGCAATATTTCGGCCAGCCGGTAACACTGACTAAGCGCATAAACGCGCGCCGATCCTAATGGATCAGTTTAGCAGGAGGAGGGCTGTAGTTTAATCATTGCCCGTCTATGCAAATACTCCAATTAATGGGGTGTCATACATTAAGAGGCGTATTGTATGGACACAAAGAATCCTTTTCTGAGCCAGTGTTATAAATCAGTCCGTGATGTCATGCAGCGACAATGCAGGACAATGTGGCTGTGTGACTCTCTCTCTGTGGACAGCAGAGGGAGGTGGTCCCTGGCCCTATGCGCCCCGTGGGACTGGCACTAGCACGGGTCCTCCATCAAAGGCAAGCTAACAAGCTATCAGTGCAGAATTGCTAACCAAAAGTTGATTCAACATTCCTGTCTGTAGATCTTTTGTGTGTGTGTGTGTGTGTGTGTGTGTGTGTGTGTGTGTGTGTGTGTGTGTGTGTGTGTGTGTGTGTGTGTGTGTGTGTGCTGTAGATCTTAAAAAATAAAAATAATTGGATGTCAGCTCCAAAAGAAAGTTAAATATATTAAATATAAGTAACACATTACAACATTGCTTTACTTGGTTCTTTCGAACCAAAATTTAAATAAGGCTGAAGGAAAAGTGAATAACGAGTAAACATTATAGGGTCCAGCTTAAACAAACCTTTCAGCTGTGCTGCCATTCTATATTGCAGAAGAATATGCAGGAATATTGAAGTTAACACTTACTTCAATAAAAGTCCTATTTGCTTATGGTTTAATTTAATCATCAAAGATCAGCAGCAGTACATTGGTCAAAGTGAGATTAAATGCATAAAATATTTGTTTTATTTAATATTTATTTTTGGAGTTTTGCTTAATATTCTGATTTTGTATTTTACTGATTTTATTCCTTTTGAGGAATACTGAATCTTGTGAGAATTGAGAAGTAAATGCACTTTTTCTGCAACTTAAAATGTACTGGTAAACTGGTAAAATTGAGTTTATTGAAATTAAAATTTTGAGTTGGCACAATTAAGGAAATTGGTTTATTAAATAGAAACTCAAAATATCATTGTATCTGAACCACATAACAAATTTGATAAATCATGAAAATAGCACAATTTGGCATGTTTCACTGCATCATCACAAATAAAACACACAATTACCGATTTGCTTACAAAATCTTTTAATAATGTTTGAATAAAGGTTGTTGATTCTCAAAAATGTTCATTGTATTAACTCAAATTTATAATTCAAATTAACTCAAATTTTTAAGGAAACCAGGTAACTTATTCTTATTTTTTTATTTTATTTACAGTGTATAGTAACCATGTTCACATACAACACCTCTGCACTTATGCTGCACGTGCTCTCGGAATTATCATAAATACGAGTTTCCAAGGTAAAAATTGCACATGAACGCCCTCCCATTTCAAAATTTCAATGTGATGAGCTCGTAATCACGTCTTCAGAATTGGGAATTATCAAATTTCCGATAGCACGTGAAGACGGCATTACTTCTGATATTTTCTCAACATGGGGTCAGGAAAGCTGTCACTCAATAAATTGGAAAACAAAGTAACTTGCGTTACTTATTTGAAAAAGTAACTCAGAAATATTGTAAATTCAAAATTGTAAATTTGTAATCTTCATAATAGATTACGTCTATTTCAGATACATAAATGCTAGCTAAGGCATTGGCATATACTGTAATTGCCATCAGTGGACAAATGATGTAAACTATTTGATAAATTCTGCTTGCGCCAGGCGTATGGTCCAAAAGAGTTGTACCTAGTCTCTTACTGGTTCATCATGGTTGTGTTTTGGGTGTAACGTGCAATAAACCAAATTAGAGTCTCATCTCCCATTCCCTTTAAGTACTGCAGTACTGCATTTACGGTTCAATATGAACTTGTGAATTGCGTTTTATTTGTTTTGTTTTTTTCGGTTTTGCATTTAATTGATTATTTCTGTTTCTCTCCTTTTGAAATGGGTGAGTCTATGCGTTTATATGAGCAAATATCCCATCATAGGTACATTAGTTATTCACAATTTCATTTTTTGCATGCGTTTTAAAGCCTTGCTGGTTAAACGTTTAATTTGTGTGCTTATGCACTGCGTTACATGCAAACAGGTCTTATATTGACAGCCACACAGCCTAGTGAACGCTTGTCCTTAAAGGGACAGTTCACCTCTAAATGATGTTAATAAAACAACAAAAGACAGAGAAAATCACTCACTGCTCTTAAATAAATAAAAAAAATCTTAAATAAAGTAGCTTTTAATCAATGTATATTGTATATTGAAGATTTAATTTTAGCCTACATTTATCAATTTAATTTCATTCTTAAATGCTACTGTACATCTTTATCTTTGTGTACATTGTAAATATTTATTTATTTCATATTATACAATACACTAGGAATGTGTACAAGGTTTTTTAAAGTAAAGTTTTAAGTTTAAGATTTTTCAATTCTTTTAAGTAAAATAAAGAAAGATTATTGCAATAAAAAATATTTGCTTTCTGTTCCTGTTGCCTAAGAATAGAATAGCACAAAAAAAACAACAAAACTGAAAGCGTGGTTAAAAACCGAGGTATGTGTTGGACTAACTGTATTGTTGCATCACTAGTATGTGCATTGTGCACCCGCCTATAGGTACATATTACTAACGTGCCCTTTAAATTATTCACAAACTACTGCAAATACTATTGACTTTAGTCCAGGTTTTTGTTAGTCAAAGGTTCAGTTGTTTTTAGTTGCCTCTAAATAGTGCCAACAATCCTCCTGAACACACCTTGTTTTCAGAACAGCATGCTCATGGGTGAACAGATGAGTGTGAGTGCATTTGCTATTTAAACTATGTGGCGCTGGACGTGAAAATGATTAGCCTGGATGCCAGCTGAACTCAGCCCCGCCCACAAAATGTTTAGGTCGGGTGGTTCGGTCTGGCCTTGCACCATAGAGGAGTATTTTCCCCGAACAGAAACTGTTCGGACCAATGAAATCATCAGGCCGGGCTTTAGACGATGATGGACAGATGATCAACAGTAACGTAATCATGCACGTCATCAAAGGGGTTTGGATTATATTTTTTCGAATCCTAAATGGAGAGCTTGTTTCTATCTGCAGTCACCTTCACAATTTCTCTCAGAAATGATGATCATGTTGGGTAAGTACTCTGTGTATCATTAAATTATGTTATTTTTTTACAACACCGGCAAAGATCATGTATTCCAGCTTGATACCAGCGCGCGTGCAGACAGGGTTGCCAAGTTTTTACAACAAAACCCGCCAACTACTAGCCCTAAACAATAGCTTCTCGGGGGGTTCTCCGGGGGAAAAATGGTGTTTGGGGGGTAAAATGTGTGTTATTTTGGCAAGGTTGCCTGCTAAAATTCACATTCATGGGTCTATATATCACATAATAGTTGCTTTAACCCGCGGACATGGAAAACAACCTGCGGGGGGGAAAACGCGGACTTGGCAACACAGTGCAGTTGAGCTCTGTTGACATTTGACAATGCGTCGCTTCGTTGCTCTGATTGGTTGTAGGTCTATCCAATTGATGTCTTTCCTGGTTCGGTTGAAACACGCCCCATAATCACAGCCCAATGGAGCAGTTTCAGACTCATATTCTGACTAGAATTGAGTATGAACACGTCAGGCTAGAAAATGATAACTGCTTCAGGCTGAAACTAGCAATAAACACTTGTGTTGCCCCTAGGAATGGGCTTTTTTTTTCTTTTTTTCTTTTTTTTCAATTTTTCATTTTGATCATCGATAGTTCTCAAAAACGAGTAATCGATTAATCGTGGGGGTGGCTTGTGCAGGGGGGGCGGGGCGTCTCCGTCATGGAGTTACGAAAATGTATGCTAACAAAAACATGATATGTCTATGCAAATATGAACATCTGACTATAGAAAAATAACTGCTAGATTATGATGCATAAAGGTCTTTGAAAAAGAAAATAAATAACCATCTCAAATAACCCAGTCAATGATATCGATCGGGCATTGTATTTGAGCTGAAACTGTGAATACACCACCTGCAGAGCTTTGCTAGAGAATTAATAAACTCAATCAAACGCATCCTATATCAGATATATGCCTATTACAATTTACATCTGCCCAAAAGGACGCAAATGCGCACGTGAACTTGAAAATGAAATTTATTTTGAATTTGCTCTTCCCTTAGCAACAACGCTAATACACAGGCAACGAAACCACAGATAATTTACAACACTTTAATCGTGTTGTTTTTATAATTTTATGTAGCCTACATGACAGATTGGCGCTGCACATAAATTTATTTTTCATGATCAAAGTGAGTACAGCATCACTGCGCGTTTTCCAATGGGTTTTCAATCCATGAGAAACAACTCAGATCTTCTGTTAAAAAAATTAGTAACACTGCTGCATTATTAATATCATCAATGATTTTGAAAAAGAAATAGCCTATCTAAAAATAATATGACCGTCTCAAATAACCCAGAGTCAATAATGTCGGGCTGTTCGCATTTGAGCTGAAGCTGGTGTTCACACCAGCCGAAATAACGGCAACGCTTTGCTAGCTGGTTATTAAACTCAACCAAACGCCGTCCTTTATGAGATTAATCAGATATAGACAACATATAATCATTAAACAAGTAATCTTACAACTTGCATCTGTGGAAAAGGACGTGGATGCGCAGATGAACTTGACTGCGCTCTGACTCTCGTTGTGGATTTCCTTTAACAGCCCGCACTCATACAAGGGGAACTAAAGCACGGAGAATACAACATTATAAGACAATCATGTTCTCATTGTAATGCTGTGTATGTGACAGATTGGCGCCGCACATCTGTATTTCATGATCATTCGCAGTGCTTCAGGCATCGCTGCGCACTTCAGTTTCACTTTATTTCACAGTCTGGAAGGCGTGCTGTCTAATGCTAACCAATCAGACCTCAGTTACCGTCCAAAATGCCGCAATAACCAATCCGAGAAATATACAAATATATATTTTTTAAAGTCAGGACGATCATCGTTTCCAGCCAATTGTGCTCTTGCAACTTTAATTTTTGTTTTGTTTAGATTGTTGTTGAATTATCTTCAGCTGTGCTTGATAGAACTTGCAGAGTCCATTTTATATATACAAGAATGGCACTCTTTTATGCAGGTAATGATTCATTTCATGAAGTTTCATAATAGTTTCATAAAGTCTAATAGTAGTCTCAGTAACAATATCATTTGGTAATGTCCTCCAATGATTTTCCCTCCTTTCCATCGTTCTCTTTTCTTTTCTCTTTGTTTGTCTCTGGGTGTCTGTACCGGCACAGGATGGGTTTGGGGAGCCGGGATGGGTGCTGATGTGTGCCTAATGGCCCCTCCCCACCTCTATGGATCAGCGTTCCACATGGCTAATGACTGACCTCCTCATGGTCCACGGCTCACTCCTTTATCAGCCCTCACAATACCTGACATTCATCTGACATCCCTCCTTTATCCCATCAATATTGCCCTCAAATCCACATTGTCCTAACCGCAACTCCTTAAAATTGCCTAAACTACCTATCACATTAGCCAACAAGAGCTGGGGGTGGGACTGCTGTGACATGGGTCTTAACTGATTATATGGCACAATTTTTCCCCATCGAAGCACCAGGTCGAATTTTTAGGCTTTTAGACATGCCGTTACTTTTAGATGGTGAAGTGAGGAAAAAAAGTGAGTTCTTCTTAAATGTGTGTTTAGTATGATGCTGCTGGTCACTGCTGTCACATCTTGATGGCTTGTTTTCAGAGTGCCCTCATTGTCGGTAGGATTTGCTCTGGTGTGGAGTTCTCCGCTAGCTCACTGCATCATGTTGGGATTGCTGATCTTTTTCCTGATATTTGTTTCCTGTGGGCTTATGGCCTACACACAGACCCTTTCCTCCATCCGGGCCTCTCGCTGGGAAAACAAAACATTGGAGATCCAGGGCTTGTTCTCCAATCAGCTCCAACTTTTCCTTGTAGACAAGCGTCAACATAATGCCTACATGAGTATGTAGGGATGATGCACAGTTGTCCCTTCATAATGACACCTGTAAAAAGGTCAGTACTTGTGCCTAAAAAAATTGTAGACAAGAGTACAGCACAGTCCTTTCAGTCAACTAAGAAGTTTACACTATTGTTTAAAAGTTTGGGTCCGTAAGATTTTTCACGCTGTCACACGCATCTCATTTTCTCACAACTCTTTTAGGCCCTATTTTTTAGATCTGCGTGCATGTTCTGAAACACATGGCAGAGGTGCACTTAGTGCATGTCCATATCCACTTTTGCTAGTTTAATGACACAAAAAACTGTTGGCACGCCAGGTGCATAGCCTAAAATGGATGTTCCTAGTCTGGTCTGGACTTGATTCATAGAGGAGAAATTATGCCCGAACAGAAACTGTTCGGACCAATGAAATCGTCAGGACGGTGATGGACAGATGATAAACAGTAACGTAATCATCCACGTCATCAAAGGCTCTTGGTTGAATTTGTTCTAATCCTAAATGGAGAACTTGTTCGTATATGCATTCGCCTTCACTATTTCTCTCAGAAATGATGATCATGTTGGTAAGTACTCTGTGTATCCTTTAAAACCTTTCCGGGTTCTCGGGGAAAAAGTGCGTTTGAGGGGTAAAATGTGTTATTTTGGCTAAATTGCCTGCTAAAATTCACATTCCTGGGTCTATATATCACATAATTGAGGTCGCTCCAACCCGCGGAAAACAACCGGCGAGCAGAGGCGCAGATTTGGCAACACAGTGCAGTTGAGTTCTGCTGGCATTTGACAACTAACGTTATGCATCGCTCCATTGTTCTGATTGGTTGTAGGTCTATCCAAATGATGTCTTTCCTGGTTCCGTTGAGACACGCCCCATAATTACAGCCCAATGGAGCAGTATCAGACTCTAACTAGAATTGAGTATGACCACGTCAGGATAGCTATGTGTCCCTGTGTGTAATAAGCAGAGTTTATGGGAGTTGTGCACCCGCCTATATGCACATATTACTGACGTGACCTTCAAATAGCACAAAAATGCTGCGCTATTGACTTTAGAGCAAGTTTTTGTTGATCAATGGCGCAGTCGTTTTCAGTTTCTCAAAATAGCAACATGCCAACAATGGGCCTGAACACACCTTGTTTTCAGACCAGCATGCCCATGAGCGAACAGATGGGCACGAGTGCATTTGCCATTTATACAACATGGCGCTAAACATGACAATTATAGCTGCGTCAGGCTGAAACTAGCAAAAAACATTTGCATCACGCTAGCTGTCACATTGCGCCATGTCTATGATGGGGCCCTTTAAGTTAACTAAAGAGATTTTTTACTCATCCAAGACTGCTCTAATGAGAATACACGACAAAACAGTCATTTTGGCATAATTGTGTGTGTTATTTCTTTTTGTCTTGTTGCACTTATATGGTTTAAAAACCATTTGCATTAATAAGAGCGTGATCATGATGTAACGGTAGCCAAAGAATAATAGAAAAGCAGATACTCCGTTAATCGCATTCACCTGAAAAAATATTTGCATGCGTAAACGTGCTAATTTTGATACCATTAGAAAATACTTATCAGTGCATCCTTTAATCTCAGTGACATGGAACATAAACGTCTACATCTATCTCTCTTGCATCATGTTGATTGATTTCTGCTTGTTCTTTTGAGCAGGACAGGTGGACAACAAGCCTACACTGACCTTGAGCCGTGATGTCTAAGACGCACTAATACAGGACTAGTAACAACTTTGTAAAAGGGAGGGAATTTGTGTGTATGACCTACACTGTCTCACTGTGACCTCATGGGGTGACAAGTGACCTCTCCCACTGCACAGATCTTCTGAGACGCACCGTTGAAGTGTAACGGCGCAGAGAGCCCAGCTTGAACTTTGACCCCTGGCTCCCAGGAGCCTCGGCTCTGTCATAGATGATTCAGCTCACGCAACTCACAGGGACTGTGGCTATCAATCATACAGGGGACGGGAACAGAACCGATGTACATCAAGAAGCCATTTTAACATGTCAGGTTGTAGGCCAGGACAGCATATGGTCCTTTTACTCCTGATGATAGACATGGAACACATCTGTTTGTTCAACACAGCAAGACACGTCCCATAAGATCTGACAGGCGGGTGGAAGTCTTGAATAAGCCCAAGCCCACGCCTCAAGGGACAGGTTTCTTAACTGGGGGAAGGGGTGATTCTGTTCAGCCTTATAAAGCTTTTATGAAAACCCCCAAGAACAGAGGGTCACGCTATTGATTGAACCTATGAGAGGAAGCAGTTGTGACCTATAATTCTTACTGAAGACAGGAGCTGAGAACGGAGAGGAGGATGACACCGAGTTGAAAGGGTACATGTATACGCTGTTGACTTTCCTGTGAAATGTAGATGGGCAGCTGGGATAGCGGAGACGAAATGGTGATCCCCACGTTACGTCTGGGACGGTTGGAATGTTTTCAAAATGGAGATGTATTTGTCCATCTTGGTCTATTTAAATCCTTTATGTGTGTTTAACAGCGTGTACACATGCTTTAGGGTCCACGGATGCTTTTTCTGACAGTTAATGTTGACGTCAGATTCTTGAAATCCTCCAGTGCTCTTCTGTGATAGCAGTGAATGAATGTTAGTTGAATGCTCTTTGTGTGACTATAGTTGTACACATTAATATGTGTATATGAGTGTTAAAAAAGACCTAGATCATGTCATCTTACTAACCCCAAACTTATGGAGCATACAATATATATTTACGTAAGAAACAGACCAAAATGCAAGTTATTTTAATTTGTAGGTGAATATCTGAGTACCTCTAGCCTAATGACAACTAAATACTATGTCTTGACATACTATGGTGTATATACTATGTCTATACCAAAGACAATTACATACATAAGATATCAGATTGATAAGGAGATGCAAAAGTGAACCGAAAAAAGAGGTATAGCACAAAAATAGCACAAATGAAGTGAAGAATAGAGAAGACAGATGCAGAGCAGCCTTCTGATGGTGTACTCAGTCAGAAACCTGATCTTATTGTCTCCATTGAGCTCTGTGCAGAGGTCAGAGGCTGCTTTCACAGATGTCCTGCCCTTTGACCTCTGCTGGGCTCATGGTTAGAGCTGCTTTCCTGAAAAGCCATTGTTAGCGACGACTGGGGGTCACCTTTGCCACAGTACTTAACCTGCAACAGCTAGTAAAATTTATATCCACTTTTAACTGGTCGTAGAATCACTGATGGTGGCTCTTTAACGGTGACCCCTACTCAGCTCAGTTTCCACTTTTACAAATTGCTTTTACTTAAGAAAAAATCTTTTGAAATATGACACCTGTTTCATGCCATAATCGTATGTGGCGTGGCAAATATTTTTTGGTGCCCATGTCAACAAATGAGACTGTTCACATCAGAAAGGATGAGCATCAGTTTGTTACTTTGTCTAATTTTCCTCCACCAACAAAATTAGTTTGAAATGAAGACAAAGCTGTTACTCATTTTCAAGCAACACACAGTTCACTTCTAAAAATAAAGATTCCAAAAGGGGGTTTTCTCCATTTAATAATCGAAAGAATATTTTACCACTATAAAGAACTTTTTGTGCAATGGAAAAATTCCATTTCCATTGAGTTTAAAGGTTCTTTATGGAACCATAAATGCCAATAAAAAAACAAAAAAACATTTTTTTTTATGTAAGAGTGTAGTGACGTTCCTTCGTGAATGAGTGCTTTTTAAGGAATTTGTCGAGTAAATAATTTTAATGACTCACTCGACCATGGCTACATCCAAATATGTCTACTTTCTCATAGGGCTTGGACAATAAATTGATACATCACGATTCTCTCTCGAATCAATTCTGAGCTTAGTTTTTAACACCAACAACAGATGGAACTCTGGGCTAATTTTTAACCGCATGCTTAAATGCTCATGAAGAAGAGCGAGTCTGAGAAT
Organism: Pseudorasbora parva; assembly: GCF_024679245.1. Taxonomy (NCBI): domain Eukaryota; kingdom Metazoa; phylum Chordata; class Actinopteri; order Cypriniformes; family Gobionidae; genus Pseudorasbora; species Pseudorasbora parva. Next base: position 8,484,004 of record NC_090186.1, on the reverse strand, counting down.
GATGCTAAATGAATGTAAACAGCCCACTTCAGTCTCCCCTGTAATTTGCTCAGACCTCTTTGAACATAATGAATGATTATTTACCCAGAATTATTATTTAAGTACCCAGATGACCTATTACTTCCAGCGAAATGGGCATCAACTGGTCACTATACTATGGAAGCTTGTTTCTGCCAAGGAATAAAGCTTTCTCAGAATAGTGAATTTAGAAAGTCAGAATTGTGAGGTATATACTCACAATTCTGAGAAAAGGTCAGTATTTTTCGCCTCTCAGAATTGGACTTTATAGATTGCAATTCTGTCTTTATAATTTGCAATTGAGAGTTTATATCTCATAATTCTGAGGACTTTGAGAAAAGTCGTCAGAATTGAGAGATGTAAAGTCAGAATTACGTCAAATAAAGTCAGAATTACGTCAAATAAATTCAGATTTGCGAGATGTAAACTCTATTGTGAAAGTTGCAATTATTTAATTTTGTGGCAGAAACAAACTTCCATGCTTTACTATCCCATGATGATTGTGAATGTTAGTGAAATAGGTCACTATAATTACTAGGGCTGTTCCGAATACCATTTTTTGAGCTTCAATGGTTTGGTTTTACTGGCTATCCACAGACCAAGCTCAATTCAAGATTGAACATTGGTCTGGGGAGTCTGCTCTGTATTTTCTACTGCACAAGAGGCGATATCAACGGGCATTATTCAAATGACTCTGTACGCATTTGGATAGTCCTTCAACCATTCATACCACAAGAGGCGTGATTCACAGGCAACGGCCCATTGTTCTCTATCCGTCAACGCGTTAAACCCGCCAATCGCGCACCAGTTGGATAAGCCAGTCTGTGATTGGTTCCCGCAAAAGTGTAACAGAAGCAGTAGAAATTAATGTACAGGTTTCCAGACCGGGTTGCGGGCGAAAATCAAATCATCAGCGAGAGGTGCCCCACAAACTGCAGCAAGAGTCAGATTTCATTAATCACGAGAGTGAGAAGCTGAAAGAGATGATGATCATGAAAGATTTGGTTTTCAATAAGAATAATAGGCTAATGAACCCACATTTCAAGCAACCCACTCCCGATTTGGCAAACCGAAAGTAAACTGCGCACGGCTGCATTTATTCACGGCTGCATTTGTTCAAGGCCGGTTTCCACAATGTCAAATCAATGCAGGTTAACCCAAAATGCAAGCACAGGCATGCCCTTCTTCCATATCAGCTCATACAGTCATGCGCTCTAGATAGAGAATACTCCGTTACAGGAAAAACTAAGACGCAAATATATTTATTATGTATAAAGAGGTTGGGTTCCTATTCAACTGTCCATCCTATTAAAAACTTCTAGGCTATAAAATAATTGTAAAAGAGTATTGTATTTTGCCAGATTTTATAGTGTAAACATATGCAAGCGTGAATGAGAACCGTTTCGAGGGGGATGCCAGGTGTACGCAAAAAAACACCAAAAAACGAATATTCGAATCCCAAGTTTGAAAATCGAATACCAACCCATCTAATATTTAAATATTCTGGTCCAGCCATAATAATTACAACATTATGTAGTACATCTGGATTACATACATACTACACTACATACATTAGAACACACTTCTTTAATTGCTGTTAAGCAATAACTTATTCAAAAGAAGTATTTACACGTAAAGAGATTTCAGATACAACCCCTTATTTCATTCTGAATGAATCTGTTTTTGAACAAATCACTTACACAAAATGTAACTTACAGACAGAGTCACTGCAAAATGCCCACCACTAATGCACAGACTGTAAAGCACAAACATGGACAAGTTGAGTGATACAAACAGTGAAAGGTTCCTGTGCTGTTGGACTCAACCATTCAGATTTGATATAGCCTATTTGTACATGGCTCAATATAAAATGGGCATTTATAATTCACATATATTAAATTCAAGGGCTCCACTCTCTGACTGATGTGTTCCACCCAGTGTGGGCTGTGATGGACAGGGAGATGTTCGCACCATCTTGATAAATGGCTGCACAGACTTGCCAGCACAGAGATCTAATAGCGTTACTGCTGTGAAATACAGAGCTTGTGCAGGACTCTAAACTAATTTTACATGCCTCCTACTGACAAGCCCAACACCGGCCATTTGCCATGCAATCAGTCATAAGGGTACAAAGGAAATAAACCTCATATTTTTTGTTGCTTATAAGATTATATTTGTCTTGATTTGTGGATGAGTCTTATTTTGATTCAATAACACTTCAGAACAGCATGAACCTTGCCACGTGTCAATATGATAAGGACACAAACCACAATGATTGTTCTATAGCTGGGACAGAAGAAATTGGTGTGTAGTGCTGGTGATGATGTTTAGACAGCAGCATACTGTGTGTGTGACAGAATCTGACAAGCAATACGTATCATTTTGCACAACCAAGCAGTTTCACGGTCTGTCGTTGGCTTACTGAGAGCTTCTTGCTTGCATTAGCAATATTATAGCTCCATTCAGAGTGGTGTTTCTTATTATCTGAATAATTCTATTTTTACTGCATTCAGCTAGGCACAAAACTCATACAATAGACTCATATAGACCATGAGACCATATGAAATCACTCTCATACTATGATGTGGGAACTCTCAGCTGATGTCATTGAGTTTTATGACAACTTGAGTGTGAAGCCAACTGTGTTGAGGTTAAGACTTTGAAGGGCTGAGTATGGAGACATGTATGTTCTCTTCCTTTAAAGGGACAGTTCAACTAAACATGAAGTTTCTGGTATTATTTACTCAGACGTTTTCCAATATTTAGTAAATTGACTATATAATAATGTGTTGTTTCGGCACCCTTTGAATTTCATTGTAATGGACAAAACCAGTTGAAACATTCTTCAAATGATCTTCCATGATCTGTGTCCTGCAGAAGTAAGTCAGGTTTGTCAGTGAAATACACATTTTTTTTGGTGAACTATGCCTTTATCCAAAGTGATTTAAAGATCCTAATGTTAATAATGGATGATCTTTACAACAAAAAACTGAATCAACAGCTGAAAACCAAAAAGTAATGCATACTTTTCATGCCAGCACTGGGTAAATATTAATTTTATATTTTATATTTTAGCAAACTGAGCACATGGTCTGAAGCACATGGAGCAGGTTCACTAAGGGCGTGTCCGAATCCACTTTTGCTCGTTTAACGGTGAAAAAAAAGGGTTGTATTAGTAGTCTGTTGAGTTATGGGTGTGTTTTGGGTGCACCACACAATAAACCAATCAGAGTCTCCTCTCCCAATCCCTTTAAAAGCCAGTTGCGCGTGCATCATGGCGGGTTCACCATTTACATGGTGGAATTTGCGAGCAGAAAGACTAAATGCTTCTCCAGAGAGGAATCCTTTTATTTTTAATATTTAAAAATGTTTGTGTGCTGCTGCGCATCCCTGTGTGTGTAATAAGCAGAGCGTCTATTACTAACGTGCACTTCAAATAGCATTAAAAATACTGGCTATTGACTTCAGAGCAGGTTTTTGTTGGTCAATGGTGCAGTTGTTTTCAGTTGCCTCAAAATAGCAACGTGCCAACAATGTGCCTGAACACATCACTATCAAAAAACACTTGCGTAGTGTCTGGTGTCGCATTGCGCCCGGTGTATGATAGGGCCTTTAGAAAGTGAAAAAGCAAACTCTGTATTCTTCTGGCATCTGTGTGGAAGAAAAGTACATCAGTATCAGTATCAGTACATTTTTAACAGATGACACTATTAACGTTTGGCGTGTTTAATAATAGTGTTGTGTCTCCTCTGATATGTGACCCGTCACAGAAACCAATGACACAAGTCGGTCGGAAGCAGAAAATTATTTTCTTTTTTTTTAAATAGGTGATTTCTGCTTTTTTGCAGAATCTGTTAGTTGAGATCACAAAGAAGCCTCTCCGTGTTTGAGATAGCAGTATTGGTATATTTAAAAGCATACATTTTGAGGTTGAAATGGCCTTGTATATTTCCATACTGGCTTTTGTTATTGCCCCACCTTCCAGGGGATGCGTGCCTAATTATTTATGCAGCACTCTGGCCGGCTCTAGATGATATCAAAATTCAATGAAGATGGACGCCGGAAATATTATCGCAGACGAGCTGAACCGTGGCAGTTACACCAAAACAATTTTGAGGTAAACAAGCCGGATGCTTATGAACAAGTGCTCACTGATTCTAAAGATGATCTGAGCGACAATGAAAGCAGCATAATAAGACATAATAATACTTCTACCTCTGAGCATAATAATAATTTCCCTAATCTACAACTGAGCGAAGAGGAAGAATGTATAGGACTGGCTTCAGACGAGTTGGGCCGTAAGATATCAGAGACTATATTGACAGTAACATTTGCAGGGGATAAGACAGAGAAATGTGTAAAATCCGTAACTTGGACTGTTTTTACACGAGGAGAATGGAGAACTCTGCATGGAAGACAGTCCTGTAGCCAGAACCTTTGTCCAGAAATGATGTACAACATACGGATGGATTATTTAGCTGCGGAAAAAGAGTTGCAGGACATGCTAATTATTGGACATTTAGAGGCAAACAGATGCACAGTACAACCACAAAGAAGACCCCGACAAACAGAAAGTGCGCCCGAACAACTTCACAATTTCATTGGAGGCAACAAGATCTGCAAGAATACTTTTCCATTTCTTATGGGGTGAGTTTCCATAAACACCAAAGTTTGTCGTTTTGTGTTCATTCTAAGAACACGTACACGTTCTCTCATGTTTAGACCTTACCATACCTACCTATTGTTTTTAACTGTCTTTTTAATTGTAATCCTTAGCATCGTATTACTTGCTAAAAAAAAATAAAAAATATTATAATGAGCTTTTAGATGATAATGTTAGCATCTGCTATCCTTTATTATTAATAGTATGTGGTCTGAATTTTCCCTTTTCCCGTTGCGTCTGTCGTTGCTGTGCAACCATGCAGCTTTACAGGGGGTATGGCTAATCTAAGGCCCGTCCACACGAAGCCAGAGCTTTCGCAATCCGATCGTTTTTTCCTCGTTTCAAGAAATATCTGTGTCCACACGAGATTACCGAAACCAACTAAAAACGATGTAGTTTGCATGCCAGGCCAGTGTGTGGTGCTGTAATTCTCCCACAGAAATGCACTAAAAACAGAGAAGAAGAGTTGTGGCTAGAAGGGTAATAGCAGTGGTCGGAGGTGAGGCAAAATCTCACAATAAAATAACAATAAATACATTTGCTACTTAGCAGATGTGTTTTATTAAGGCCTACACCTACTCCAACCCAGAAAATACCCTTACAATAATGCAGATCATTAATTAAATGACGCAATATTGATGTGCGCATGCGCATAGATGTGTGATGACATCACCGTTTCAGAAAATATATGGATTCGCTGTACACACGAAAACGGAAGATTGGCGTTTTCAGATTTATCCACTTTGGGACCCGGTTTCAAAAAATATCGGATTCATGCTTCCAAAACGCCGGATCCGTGTGGACAAAACGCTGATACGGTACAAAATGTATACAGCTAAACCCGTCTCCGTGTGGACAAGGCCTAAATGAGATGTAAATGAGCCCTATTGTCACTCCCAACAGGTGAGAACAGGTGAGAAATTCAAAATCTTTAGAGGCTGTTTTCTCCCATTGAATCTTTAAATGCATACCTACACTTCTCCAAATATTATCAGATTTCCATGTGTTACACATCGTTTGAAAGCTTGGAGACTACACTTTCAGAATCTGTACTTCAGTCCCTTCTTTCCATGATTGGTCACGTATTAGTCTCACCTTCAGCGTTGTGGCACAAGCATCGTTTCCATTATAATCACTGGATGTTTACAGATGTTCACACTGCAAGTACAGCAGTGGTAGCTGATTTTAACCCTAGTTGTGTCAACACATTGCAGCTGTTGTCGTGACACTCATTTAACAGGAAGTGATACTTCAATATGGCCGCGTTGGGGACGTGAAATGATGTTAGCGGAGCAAACAACAGTAAATTAATTTGTAAAAAAAAGTTATTCTGGAACATCACCTCAGGAAGTTTTCTCTCAGGACAAAGGACAAACAGACCATTACCAATTCAGATTATTCCAGTTTGGAAAACAAGCAGAGTTGGTGCATCATTTCTACTCTCAGTGAAATTTAACTCAGCAGTGGATTACACACAAAACTATCCGACACTGAAAATGACCCAACACAATGACCCAACTGGCAGAACCCTGCAGTCTGGGTAAAAAAAATATCCCTGCCAAGTTTTGAGTGTATAAATTACAGGAAACACTATATTCTCAGATAGATGGCCTTGCTTAGATTATGCTGGAAATGTGTGTGGGATGCTTGATTATGCAGACTCACTCAGAGTGCCTCAGGAGATTTATCCAGGCATCCTCAAAAACAGGGGTTTTGAATTGGCAAAGGAGTGCCACTCTCAGACTAAAAAAACATTGCATACATAGTTGTATAATTGCTTTTGATACTGAAGGGATTGTAAAGATTCAACGGCCGATCTCAAGTAGACAAGGTTGCGAGGAAATGGCCTGGCATAATATTTGTCGATTTCCATGACAACTCTTTTAAGAGCACGTTCAAAGAAATCGAAGTGAAAGTTAGACGCTTCCTTGGAGGGTTGAGTGTCATGTACCACTTAAGATAATGCAGGGTTGAGTAGAATTGGATCGCAAACGCCTCAATGAAACCTTGCAACCGTTATTATATCCTCCTAGTATATTAGTCAAGGTTCAGTTGGCATGGTGATTGCTGCCAGTTAAAGTGACAAATGGAGATCTATAGACCTTATGTGCCAATAAAACAACCGCACAGCCATCTTTAGAATTTTGTGATTGAACTTCCATTTTTTTGCGGTAGTTCTGTAAATGTGTGTTGCTCCGCTGTCGAAGAATATTTAGCTGGGGAATTAGATTTACTTATTATTGTAGAGTTTAAAATGTTCATGATACCTTTTGTTAAGTTTAAAGCAGATTCATAGGAACCAAGCTTTCACTTTTAGACTCTGTGAGGTAAGAGGACTCTGGGTGTTTACATGATATTGGGAAACACCTTGGCACTCAGAAGCATTTCCAGGTAGGGTGAAGGGCTCTGTTTGACTAAATCACTGTTCATAAGTCCATAATTTATACAGCTCTCACTTGGCAGTATCTAAATCAAACAATAGTATGATTGGCTGTTTAATAATTTGTTTGAGATTCAGTAAGGAATTTTTTTGTGCTTGTGGGATATGTGCATGGGATCATTTTTGCACAGGTGAACTGTCTAGGCATGTACTTCCATCATGTCATTTTATAAATAAGGATGTCTGTTATGATAAAATCGCATTGAATCAAATTGAAAAAAGCATGTGCAAATATTTAATGTGATTACTCAAAAATATCTTGTGTTTTAGCCATCAAAAAGTATTGACCAAACTACTTATATGATCATTGCGTCATTAATCAATATGTGAAATACACTTTTTACTCCAGTTCTACTGATAGAAAGCCGGAGACGGATATAATCGCTGAAGTAACACTTTAACTGCTCCCACCTTTTCTCTACGTTTCCCTCGTCAAAACTTCAGGATGTACCGTACAAGTCATACAGTATAATTATGGTGGTGAGGTACAGACTGGGGCATGAAACGACTAAATCATCTATTCCTCCCATTGCAAGTTTCCACAACCATTTAACAGATGCTTTCATCCAAAACGGAGTACAGTTTACAGATTGCAGGAACAGTCCCTCAAGAGTTCCTTGCTTAAGGGCACATTCGTAACAGAGGATTGGGATCAGAAACTCTCCAGTTACAGGGTCACCTCTACTTTGGACACCCATAACCATCACCCGCATAGAGAGAAAGCACTAAATCATTTATGACCCAGATTCTGCCGTATTGTGGCCCATTGGATGCCATGAATTTTGAAGTTGTTGAAAAACACAGCTTATGCAACAACTGAAGTTGGATTTTTATCCCTCAGAGGCAATATAATTCCTCTCGGGTGGAGTATTGTAGAAATGCTGATTGTGAAATCATGCAACAGCATGCCTGGCCTGTAAAGACTCTTATGCCAGCATATGAGCAATGATTAGGAAAGGCAGGAAAATCAGCATTTACTGATTCTTTTACCAGACCTGCTCTTATCATTCGATTTTAAAGCAGATAAGGCCTCTGCACCTATGATGTTACTAATGATGACGCGTGTCTTCAATCCTTTTATCTCTATCCCATCTTCAAATCATTCATCAATCAAGAGCTCTATTCAAGTAGGACAATTCTCTTTAAAAACTCTTACTGTTTGCTTATAAGCGTAAAACGCTGCCTCTGAAGGGGATAGTTCACCCTAAAATAAAACTTTTCATTTACTCACCCTCATGTCATTCCAAACCTTCAGTGGAGCACACAAGAAATTATGACAGTGAATGGAACCCAATTCTTATTCTTCTTATTGGACTTTGACCGTTTTAGAATCTATTGACTTTCATTATATGAACAAAAACAGCAATAACATCCTTTGGAAAATCTTCTTTTGTCTTCCACAGAAGAAAGAAAGACGTGGTGAGTAAATGATTTTCAAATTTGGGTGAACTATCCCTTTAAAGTGTTTCATGAAAGTTTTATAGTGTGGATGGAGCCAGGCTAGTGCCAATGGCTGCTATTACACTATATATTGATAGACAGTCAAACCACAGTAAAAGAAGCACTTTCAATTTCTTTCCAGATTTACCACAGTGGGGTGTCATGCGCTTCTTATTAGGACTCTGAAACCGTGGAGCCGCTCAGTTAAAAACACAGCCAATTGTGTTTTCTTTCATCTAGTATGCGTTTGATATGATTAAGGTATAGCGGAGAGTAGACCGATCAGATGGCAAGCCTGAGCCCCAAGGGCTGTGGTTTTGTGTATGACGGCAAGTGTGGGTGCAGCGGCTGCGGTGGAGGCTGACGCGTGCCGGCCCTGTGCAGGGTGTGTAGGCATTGTGCTGGCACACCCTCTCTCGCACGTCAGCTCGGCCTGTCTCTACAGGAGCAGGATAACACCCTACAGCTGAACTCAAGCCTCCTTTCACTCAGATGGCTATACACCGCAGTCCTCTATTCCCTCAGGTGGACAACAGCTTGTTTCTGATAATCTTCTTCCTCATGGTGGCATTCAGAGGTAGAGGAAGCAAGGCTATGCATGTTGATGTGTATCAAATGAACTTGTGTAATTAGCATAATAGTTTACTACTGTTCAGTGAAGGGGTGGGGTTGTTAAAATGACTGGTTTCTCATTAAACTTAAAGCTCTTTGTGAAGTTACTCCCTAAGGAAGCATGTCCCAGATTTGAAAATTGTTAAAAGGGAGACACTAAAAAACAGCTGCAAGTGAAAATAGCTGTTTGTTGTGTGCTTATGCCCTCTTCAGTTCACTCGGAGATTGCAGTAAAACACCATGTGTAGATGTGTAAATAGAAAAATTCCATTCCATTTTTCTTTGTATCTCTGTTATATATATATATATATATATATATATATATATATATATATATATATATATATATATATATATATATATATATATATATATATATATATATATATATATATATATATATATATATATATATATATATATAAAACACGTTTTTAGTGTTTATAATGAACAACACGACTAAGAGTGCTGTTTTCCTGAATACCATCACGACTGAAAATCTGACATTTCCATAAACATTAATTAACGTCAAGTCACTAACATTTTAGATGCAATATTGACAGCTTTTGTTCTATTTCAGCAGCAAAAATATTTCCAAGATAGATCAGATCATATTTCCACATCAGAACCATAACGCATCTCACAACAACAGTGCTGAGTGATTCAGCGTTTTGAATGAATCGGTTGAATCAAAGATTCAATGCCCTGTTCGTAAACGACTGCCTCTTTTATGAACGACTCAGCCGTTTGAACGAACCGACTCAATAACTCACTCATTAAGACCTGCCTCCTCCTACTGGTGGTTTTTCATGTTTAAACATTCTTCCCAATATTTCATATTTGTATTAAAATATATTTAAAACAATCTCATAACATTATTTAATGCAGTTGTAATTTTTCAGTGTAAATTAATTAATTTTATTGGTAACAACCCTATAGTTTCTTATTCTAATTTTATTAATCACATTTAAGAAAATAAAGGGAAAGCTGAAGCAGCCTATATTTAATAAGAGTAGGGAAAAATGTCCTTTATAAAAGGTAAACATATAAATATGAAGAATTAAATACATGAAAGCTGATGAGAATGTTGCTTCAGAATAATTTAACTTTGCAGATCACTCTGATAGATAACCAGAATTGTAAGTCAGAATATGAACTGGACGACAGATGGTAAGCACAATTACATTAACCCAAAACTAACTTAATTAATTAAAATGCCACAGCCCGTACTGTTTTCTTTTTTTTTAATTATTAGAATATAGACATTAAGAAGTACTTTTACTTTTAATACCCAAAGTACATTTAAAATCAGGTACATTTTACTTAAGTAGGGTTGTCATTGTAGTACTTCTACTTTTACTAAAGTAATTATGTCTCTGGTTACTTGTTCTTTTGAGATTCAGTACTTCCTCCACCACTGGTTCTCATCCGATAGTTTCAGTGCATTCAATTCAATATTATAGCAGAAAATTAGGTGTATCCAACCAAGTGTCACATTTATGTTCTGTTAGTTTCTTTTCCATGGACTTTTAGTTTGGTATGTCATTTTCCTCTTTCGTGTGTGTGTGTGTGTGTGTGTGTGTGTGTGTGTGTGTGTGTGTGTGTGTTCATGTTTTTCTATCTCAGTAGGGACTTCAACCTGAATGCGCACACAGACTCATGGGGAATCGTGGAGTCTATGGAGAGTCCCCACAAAGATAATAAACTAGACGTGTGTGTTCTGGTTATAAAGAGGAAACCTGAAATTATTCTGTGGAGATGTACGTAATGGCGTCAGAAGAGGGCGCTATAGTGCTACTCATACACGTTCATGCGCTTGAATATAGGTTACAAAAGAAGTGATGTTTATAACTCATTTTAATGATAATTTTTTGATATTGCTACAATATACCAGTGGGGTGGTGTCTTATTCAAACAATGGTAAGTCAAAGCTTAAGGTTAACCAAAGAAAATAAGTGGAAGATGTGCGTATGGACTTTGTGGCCAGAATGTCTCTCCATCCAAGTGTGATAATTTTTTTTAAAGTTATTTCATGAACATAAATATGAAACATGTCTAGGCCTGTTATAGAGTCCTGTGGCTTCTCCTTTCACTGCTTGCAGCCTACCACTGTACGCAAGCACTGTACTATTATAGAACTGAAATGGAATTTGTAAAATGGAAATGTAACTCCAATGAAAACAAAACATAATATGCTGATGCGCTGAAGGATCTCTTTATGGGTCTACGTAGAGTGTAACATCAGATGGAACTGCACTTTAGAGCATTTCTAAAACCCCTTGCTAATATCTACTGGCCATTTTACAAGCACTTAATCTGTCAAGCAGCAATAAATCAAAAGATTGAGATATGTACTGCATTTTTAATGTACTGTCTTTCTACAAACGAACAATAAAATTAAACAGAAAAACATGATTGCCATATATTGTTCCCCAGAGGGGGAGTCATGTTTTCCTTTATCTTTTCAGAAACAGTGCATTTTACTGTGAAAATATAATGTAACGTAATCCCCATAAACATACCATTTATTGAAACTAAGCGACAGAATATAATAGCAATAAAAATGATCTAATTAAGTGTTTTATACACCCCATATTGCGAAACTGGTCAAAACTGAGTCAACAGCTGAAATTGCCAACCTGTGTGGCTGAAGTTTTTCTTTTTCAATATACAAATGTTAGCAATCATTTGTATGCTATCTGCAGAACATATACAATAATGATTAAAGGGGTGATGAATTGAGAGATCAACTTTCCCTTTTTGATATTTAAACGGTCATGATAATATAAGATTATCCTGTAAATTTCAGAGCTGAAAAACTCATTGTTAGTCAAAGAAAAGCTTTTACAGACACCAGGCCCAGAAAACAGTCTTGTGCTTCTACTGACGTCAGCGGCGATGAAACGCCGCCTCTACAGAATAATAAGCGCGTGAGTTCAGTAGCCCCGCCCACCAACTCATGGGATTACGAAAGCAGCAGCAATAAACAAGCTGAAGAAGATAGCAAGACACTGCGCTATTCCTGGTTGTGGAAGAACACAGTCGCTGCATATCGTTCCCTCAGATCCTAATATTAGGAATGTGCGGTTGAACGTTATTTTTAATGAAGTTCCAGCTCACAGACATGTTCACTTCTGTTCACTCCGGAACCGTTTGTAAACAAATCTCCGGTCGATGCTGGATTTGGATGCGACATGAATGGTGCACCACACTTATGTGAGTAAAACGTGTTTTTATATGTGATAGTATTGCATTGTTTTGCTTGTGTGTCTAACAGAAACATACCTTTACCACGCTAGAATCAGACACGTATGGGACAGAGCTCGCAAAGCCCGGCAGGCCGATCAATCTCTTAATATTCCGTTTCTTATGTGTGCTATTCTCTCTCTAGTTGACATCTGAACGCGCGCGCGGTTTGCGCTTGTATCGTCCGATCTTAAGGGCTATGTGTAATATAAAAATAATAGTTTAATCAATCGCATGAACTGAACTGACGGGACTGAAGGGAGCTTGAGCTCATTAAATATGCAAATTGTATCCAATCCTAGCCGTGGGCATTTACTTCCAAGTCTCCAGTGCGTCACGCCCATCAAAACTTAGCGTTTTGGAGAGAGCCTCAAAACCAGTGTAGAAAATAGCTTATTACTTTTTAGTTATGTTTTTGAATGTAAAAACCACACGAACACATTAGTTGACCTCAGACAACAGTATAAAAAAATTAAAACGCTGATTCATGACACCTTTAAAGATCGAATGTGATATAAGCTGTCAACTACAACTAAAGAGAAACATGAGGTCTTTATAAAGTCTTTGGATTATTATCAAATGTTTGCATGAAATGACAAAAAGCCAGTGACATTATATCAGTTAACTGAGTGTTTTAAAGTCCAGGCCAACTGAAAAGAAAGAGAGGTGTCTGTCAGCCCAGAGAATGAGGCTGTCCAATAGCAGTGTGTTATGAGGATCTTCAGTACTCCAAAGCCATTAAATACTGTCTCCTGCTGCATCATCCTCGACCTTCACAATGTTCTTCCACACTCGTGTGGAAAAAAGAGATTTGCTGCCTTTAGTTCTTTCTAAAGTAAATTATAAATCTTAATTTGAGAAAGCAAAGTCAAAACAATGGCATTCATTTAATTTTTATATCTGTTTGTGTGTGTGTGTGTGTGTGTGTGTGTGTGTGTGTGTGTGTGTGTGTGTGTGTGTTACTTTAATGGTTTTCCAGAATCAAAACCCTACTCCCATGTCACAGCATGTACCAGCGGAGAATGTGAAGCATGGCTTGGCAATAAATCCAGCTGTCTCACTGCAAGAAATCAGGCCCTCAGAGGAGCCCAAGCCTTGTTCACAATATTGCTTCATGTTTTTTTTCTCTGTAAACATCACTTCATTGACATAGCTTTTTTTGACTATAGTCATTTAGTCATTCAAATGTCACCCTCTTTCCTTGAATGAATGCAAGTGATAGCCAAAATATCATGTTGTATATGGCAAAAGAGCATTGGTTCTCACTCAGTTTACTACTGTAATGCTAAGTATGTTTTATTATATATATATATATATATATATATATATATATATATATATATATATATATATATATATATATATATATATATATATATATATATATATATATATATATATATATATATATATATATATATATATATAGGAGGGACTTGATTTTATCCATTGGCATCAGAGTAGATATAGTTAAAAACAATAGTATTTAAATGCCTGATTTAAATGCAGTTGATTATGAAGAGACTATTGACCTCTTGAAAACAACTGGCATTCATAGGATTCTTTTTGACTTTTTAGAAAATAAAGGTTGTTATTTACACAACAACACCATTAGCAACCACTCTTAGCTCTTAGCAATGTAAATGTATGTTTGTTATGGTTGATGTTATTCACTGAAGCTGACTGTATTATGTAGAAGAGTATTGTGAGAGAGAGAGAGATCGAGTTACCATCTGAGGCCGTAATAATGTAACTTCTGTTGCTGTTCATGGTTAGACAATTTTTTCCAACAGAAGGAAGGCTTTTAGTGATTTTTACATCATGAAAGTTGCATTGCTATTTTTTTTTTTGTACCTTTAATATTTGTATTGTGTGGTGACCATTTTATAAAAGCAATTAAGTTCTCGAGGCTAGTGCTGTATCGTGAATAAGTAAAATCGCTAAAGCTTCCCTTCCACTGGAAAAAATAGTCCCCGACCATGAACAGCAAGAAAAATTACATTATAACAGGATGGGAAACTGATAAAAGGATCAGCCCCTAAACTGTTACAAGGACAAGATATCTCTCAAAAGTTTTGAGACGCCTGCCTTTACATGTACATGAACTTTAAGGACATCCCATTCTTAATCCTTAACGTTTAATATGGAGTTGGCCCACCTATTGAAGATAGAACAGCTTCAACTTTTCTGGGAAGGCTTTCCACAAGGTTTATGGGAATTTTTTACCATTCTTCTAGAAGCACATTTGTGAGGTCAGGCACTGATGATGGACGAGAAGGCCTCACTCGCAGTCAATTAGTCGCGCTCGAATTCATCCCAAAGGTGTTCAGTCAGGTTGAGCTCAGGACGCTGGTCAAGTTCCTCCACACCAATCTCACTCATCCATGTCTTTATGGACCTTGCATTGTGCACTGGTGCACAGTCATGCTGGAACAGGGAGGGGCCATCCCCAAACTATTCCAACAAAGTTGGGAGCATGAAATTGTCCAAAATGTAACACCCTTAAGATTATGTTTAAGATTATGATGTTGGCGTGATACTCTTACAGTATATATAGTATCTTATAGCATGGAATATAATGGGTTATTTTCATCTCTCAATGTAAAAAAACAAACAAACAAACAAACAAAAAACATTGTAGTAGTAGTAGTAGTAGTCTTGCCTGTTTTGTCTTAAAGGGAAAATACAAAAGATATGTTCCCAGCTTTTTACTTCTGGTTATTCTCTCTTAACAAATGTGACAGTGCTGACCAAACTGCTGCTGAATGTGTGTTCATATGCTAATGTTAAATGAGTTAAGGTCTGAGAGGCTTTGGTCCGTAACTGTCTCTGGTAAGATGTCTACAAAAATCTCTACCCTTACAGAAAAGTAAAAAAAGAGTAGGGGTGTAACTCTGGCTTCCTGGCCAAATTTGCCCATTGGTCTCTGTCCATCATCCCCATTTATCGATTGGCTGCTCTCCAGCAATCAGCTGGTGTGTGGTGGGCGTTCTGGCTGCCGTCACATCATCCAGGTGGATGCTGCACATTGGTGGTGGTTGAAGAGATTCCACCCTTCTATATGTAAAGCACTTTGAGTAACTAGAAAAGCGCTATTTAAATGTTACAAATTATTATTATTAATTATTATGCTTTTAACATGTTTTGACATGTGACATTCATGTGCATGTGGTCACATGTGTTTTTTCTCTAAGGGAAATCTCCAGGGATTGTGCAGCTGAGTCTGAAATGTCTTCATTCTCGTTTCCTTTCTGCTTCTTTCCCTCTTCACTAAATCTGTTTCAATTTCTCGTGAAGCATATACCCATTTTTCCATTTTACTGTTGTCAATTTCTAGTGTGATATATAATAATAATAAAACACTGTGTTTGGGTAGATTCTGCAGTTGGTTAGACCGCTGCAGAGTTATAATTCTATGTACTTTGTAACTCTTCAGCTTCCAAGAAAGCATTCATTTAACCAGAGGAATATAACCTATTCATGCCTATGAAAATATGGTCAGAAGTCACAGTCAGAATATGAATTATAGTGTTTTCAGCAGCTATCCAGTGAAATTTGATAAACTGACTGCACTCTTTTATACAAGATTTGAATAATGCATTGTCTGAGGTCTGTAAATTGGCTCTTCAGAGTCTGCAGTCCTCTTTTCAATGAATAACAGAATTTTATCACATTACTGAATTCACAACTCTGACAGATTTCAAACTTCCTGTCATACTAGAAATTCCTTAATAAAATAATGTCTAAGGCTCACATTTCGTTTCAGTTGACAGTAAATGTAATGATCTGCTGCAGTAGTAGGTTTTACGTGTCGTCTTATTTCAGTATTTTGTCAGATTACACAAATATTAATTCTGATTAGTCAATAGAAATTGTTAGGTGTAATTTGACTAATCAAGTTATTACTAATCAGTGATTATTTGTTATTTTAATCAGCTCAAATTGTTTGAACCTATGTCTGAACCTATAATATTCTCAGTTTTTTGTGTTTATTTAAAAAAAAAACATAACTCTGCATGCTTTTTTCTGTGCTTTAGAAAGCATATTCACTTATTTAAGGCAGGATTTGCACATCTATTAAGGTACTAAAGTTCTACCATGTATAGGTAGGGTAAAGTTATTATTACCAGAGCTTCTCGGTTATTTTAGTCCCATCCGAATGTGCCATCTCAGTAATCATTATGGAAAATTTCAGTAAAGATTACGATGACTTTTACCTTCTGTAAAAAGGTCTGGAAGAATTACCTCAGGAAATGGTAATCCCGTTCGACTGTCAGCGATTGCTGATGTTGTATTATCCTAACGCTTCTCCTCTTGTTTTTTTGACCTACCTGAGCTACCATTTGCACATCAATCTTCAGCATGCTTTCATTTCATTTCTGTAGAGTGGTGCAGGTATTAAATCATTTTGTAGGCCAAAACGTGGAAGCAAATTAGCATTTTAGCACTTCCGGTTCCATCTTCTCGAAGTCAATGAGTTTTGGTTAAATGGCTGAAATAAGGTCTGTGGTGAACACAAGCTCAAGACATTTTCATGTTTTATTTTATATTTTTTGAAGCTGTTATGTGTTTTGAAAAAGGTGACTGTTAACAATTGGTTAAATGGGACTACAGAGGGTAATCGGGAGATTTTCTTACTCAAACCTTCTGGGAAAATGTTTTGAGATTTACTGGAAGAGTTGTCGGAAGCTTAGTGATGGTGACATTGAAATTGTGGGACCATGGTAGGCTATAGTTCGTTTATAGCCTGCTTTTAGCCTTGTACTTCTGGCGACTGACTGTATTGTAGGCTTAAAAATTCATAAAAGTTGTGTTTATCTGTGATGATTTAACTTGATGGACAAAACGTGCAAGTATTATAACCTTTTGTTGACCACAGACCTTGTTTTTAGTGATAATTTAAAAGCTATGGGAAAATCCAATTTTTTGTGTGTTATGACCTGCCAGTTGGCCTACAAAGTGGCGTCATACCCACACCACTGTGGTTATCGGACTAAAATTACAATAATTCATAAATGAATCGGAAAAAAACTACAAAGACTATCCATTTTAATGTCAGTGTCAGAAAAGTAATCCCATCCAAATACGGCTTTAGTGAGCTTGGGTTTTTGTATTTGATTATTATTTCAGCAGCATAGGTGATAAACCCATGTTAATCACATCAAAACAATGATCCGTTAGCCACATGCTTTACTGACTGCGCATTGAAGACGTTAAACACAAGCTTTAATATATATATTAATATGTATATATATTGAAAATATAAAGAGTATATATATATATATATATATATATATATATATATATATATATATATATATATATATATATATATATATATATATATTGTTTGACCCAACCAGGCATTGTTAGGCGAAGTTAGTGCCAATAGCATTTGCCAACAAGGCACGCTATTTGCACTTGGTGTGAATAGACACTCCATTATCATTCAATATTCAGTGCAGCCACATAATTACAGTAATGAGAATAATTAATGTTCATTCTTTTATTTTAATATTTATTCCTGACACTAAAAGTAAGTTTCCCTCTTGACATCCATGAAAGATTTTTCTGTAATGTGTGATGCCCACATTTTATTTATTTTACTGTTTTATATTTTTATCTTCTAGATATTGTGCAAGATATTTGTTTTATTTTGCTAGAAAAGTTTTGGGTGTAGAAATCAGAGCAGCTTTGTGTGTGTGTGTGTGTGTGTGTGTGTGTGTGTGTGTGTGTGTGTGTGTGTGTGTGTGTGTGTGAGCCTGTTTATGTGGTTTATGAGGACACACATTTGTATAACTACATGGGTATTACACTGGTATTACACTATAAATGTGGTTTATGAGGACATATCAAATGTCCTCATAATTCAAATGGCCTTAAAAACATACTAAATGATGTTTTTTAGAGAAAGTAAAAATGCTGAATGTTTCCTGTGATGGGTAGGTTTAGGGGCAGGGGCAGTGTAGGGGGATAGAAAATATGGTTTGTACAGTATAAAAACCATTACGCCTATGGAGAGTCCCTGTAAACCACATAGACCAACGTGTGTGTGTGTGTGTGTGTGTGTGTGTGTGTGTGTGTTTAGTCTATTTATGCACAAACAGACTAAATAGCTTTTTCCAACAGCAATAACTGTTGAACTCTGATATCTCCCTGTTTGACCATGTATAATAAGCTCTGTTGGCAATGTGTGATTCAATGTTTAATAATAACTAAGTACAATAATAATTCCTGCTGCTATACACTTGTGCAATAATAATAGTGTTGGTTACTCTTGCATTAACACTGTTTATGGCAATTTGCCAATATTCTGAGCAACTTAAAATATTTTGTATGATGATTCCTTAGCTTTTATATTGCATTTATTTATTGTATTGCTATGCTAATTATTGATATGTATTTACTATTTTATCTTGTATTTAACTTTTCTATTATATACATATGGTTAAAGGGTCTGTATATGGAGGACCAAATTACTCAAAATGAAATAATTCAATAAATAATGAATTCAATAAAACAACAATTACATGTACCAGTTTATTCTGAAATAATTACATAATTAATTTATTTTTATAATTTATTTAATAATTAACTTAATTAAATATTAATTAAATAAATAATGCATCTATTTATTTTGTAAAATTAAATGAAAACATTTTTTTTTTTTAAATGTATTTCACAATTACCTCTTCCACACATACAGTGCCTTGCCAAAGTATTCGGCCCCCTTGAACTTTGCGACCTTTGGCCACATTTCAGGTTTCAAACATAATGATTTGAGTTCAAAAGAACAAAAGAACAGTTCAAAAGAACTGACAATAATGTAAAATGTGTACCTAATGTAAGTCGCTTTGGATAAAAGTGTCTGCCAAATGCATAAATCGAAATCTAAATCTAATGATATGAAACTGTAATTTTTTGTGAAGAATCAACAACAAGTGGGACACAATCATGAAGTGGAACGAAATTTATTGGATATTTCAAACTTTTTTAACAAATCAAAAACTGAAAAATTGGGTGTGCAAAATGATTCAGCCCCCTTTCTTAACAATTTTCACAAAGATATTTTTCATAATAATAGAGGACATTTCACAAATGCCAATCAACAGCCAGTGGGTAGTGCTTGGCACTGATTGGATGATCCTTTCAGATTGATTACTTTGTCTGGATCTGGCATCTGGCAAGGGGAAATTGGGGAATTGATTGGAAATTAATATGGCGGTAGGAATTGATCAAGATAAAAACACACTGCCTTAAACACAGCCACAGTTCTCATAGTTTTCAGGTTTTTAGAAAATTCAATTCTCAAAATAGTCAAAATACATTTTCAGTCACAAATAAGAAATGAGAAGCACCCTTGGTGTTCCTTGATGTCACCACACCACAGAAAGATCAATCTGTCATGTCTGTCGACTCTTCAACTTTAAACCAATCAGCGCCAAGCTCCGCCCACTGCCTGTTGATTGGCATTTGTGAAATGTCCTCTATTATTATGAAATCTTTGGGAAAATCGTGCTTTGGAAATGCATGATTCGTCAAATAGGTGTCATTATTTCGACACCACAGGTTGCCAGTTGGCGGAAAACACAGTGTATTGCTGCCTTGGAAGCCAACAAACAAACTGGGTCGGAGATCGCAGATTCTACCTGACCTAAAAAGCCTCGGCATCCATCAAAAAAATCTAAAAAAGCACATTATAACGTGATTAAATCAGCTCATCAAGTAACTCATCAACTAAATTCTCTGTCCTGTTGCGTGTCCTCAAACTGGCAACCTGTGTGTCTGAGGAGGGGACGGGGCAAACAGTATTTTGATTTTGGACTGCAGTTCTCATTTCAACCACTAGCTGTCATTGTTACATACGCGCTTTAACTATTTGTGTTATTTTATTTGAAATTTAAAAATTTTCTCTTGTATTTTTTTACTGCACATGTGGGGCTGTCACAAGTAATTTCCTTGTTCTACACGATGTCAATAAAGTACTTGAATACTTGAGATCTATAGCTTATTAGTAGCTGCCTAACTAACAGTAGATAAGATATGGTGGGATTCTGCCATTGTGTAATGAGAACTCAATAAATTAGGTGAGAGAGCTTGGCTTTTGATAGGTTGAGCAACAACCATACAGTCAGACTGAAAAATGGTACTTGAGAGCGTATCTTATCTGCAGCACTCGACAAACCCGTATCCCACCGTCATTTCATCTTTACCATCTGCTGCACAGGTCACAAGAGCCCGGAGCCGGAAAACAGCTGACAAGAAAAGAAGAAGTATCCGCTTCCAGAGAATGATTGATTTGTAAAGAAGAGGAAGATCCCAGACCCACTGCCACAAACAACCTTGAAGAACACTGGTTCAGTGACACAGGGCCTCCTGAACAAGGAATTAAAACCTCCTGACTTGTGCTGCCAGGGTCATGCCAATGCCAGGGGTTCAAGATGACCCACAAGGGCATCAGAGGTCAGCATGAAGCTTTGTAGAAGTGAGAGAGGAAGTTGTTGATGTTGTGGCACATTTACTGCACGTTTTTTTAAGGAAGGCATTTTTCTGCCCACTGGCATTTTCTCCCTCTGACTCTGCAATTTATGTTTTGGTTTTTATGCTAACAGGAAAATTGATTATATCATATTTATTGCCACACAGCCTACCACTTGAATAAATGCTGATAAATGACGGCATCATAATCATTCTTGCAGATGTTTTTTGCAATAATTATATCCAAGTAAAACTTATACAAGAGCTAGTTCTGGTTCTCAGCTTTGTTTGCTCCAGCACTAAATGACTTTTAGTCTATCACTTCGCTTGTCTGTGTTTACAGATTCCAGTCTGCAGTTTACTGATGGTTTTTCAGTGACGCATTCTGCAGATTATATTGTTATTTGAGTTGATGACTGTGTTGATGAGTGAGCCATTAAATCATTAATTTAACAAATGGATTCATGGAGAAACGCCACTAATGTGTGTTTCTCAGAGATGTCCAGCTGCCGAGGCTTTGTTTCACTATTGGGAATTTTGTTTTCTACCCAAATCTTGGGTTGAGCTATTTGGGTCATTTTAGGGGGGCTTTGTTTTCGGTATTTGGGAGGTTTTTTTGTAGCCCAGGTCCTGGGTCAGACATAACCTAACCCAGGTTTAAGTTATTCATCACTGGCTTTTTGTGATCCTTTAGGAGACAGCAATACAGCTCCATGGCTTTAGTAAAATAGACGTATGTTGTGTAGTCCTACATTTTTATTGTATTTATAAATACGTTATTGTGCTGTATGTTGTTTAATTTTATGCGTGTGATGAGTCAACTAAACTGTCGTGTTGGTATTCACGTGATGGAAAGGTGGATGCCCTTGCATACAATTTTATTAAAAAAGATACAGAATACAAATAGCCTACTAATGATGTAAATAAATATTCTCAGAACAGTACACAGATTGTTTCTGGACAGGTTAGGGAGCCAGTCACCGCATATTTCAGCTATGAGAGAATTACTTCTAAATGTTTCGTTTTTACTCCAAATATTTGTTCAATGTTGGCAATGTGTATTAAAAAACTATATAAAATATACTGTACTTTAAAATATAGGAATAAGGTAATAAAGGAATTATCATGCAAGCGGTTGTCTAATTTAAAAAAAAAAGTTTAGAGGATTTATGTTAATCCATAGACATTCATGTATGAAGTAAGAAAGAAGCTAGTATTATAGTAAAAAAGAATCCACTATGCTGGGTTAAATCATGCCATTGTGTTGGGTTCATGTAAGAATGACAGCTGGTGGTTGAAATGGGTACTGCAATCCAATATCTAAATATTGTTTGCCCAAAAATCGACGTTCACGCTACTGGAACGAGAGCATTAACAATGGAAGGGTGAGGAAACTTACACAAGCTATTTAGTTCAGGTATGAGTCTGCTGTCTCTGACCCAATTTTTTTTCTGGCTTCCATGGCAGAAATACGCTTTGTTTTCTGGCAACCCGTGGTGTCGAAATACTATTGTATAAAACTGGCAAGTGCGTTATCGGTGACCAAAATAGACATTCCGACACGGAAAGCACATTTTAAAGTAGAATAACTGGCTTTAGCATTGTTTCCTAAATATATTCAAACATATTTTTAGGTATTTTTATGCCTACGTTCAGTCAAACACGTACATACAGCACATTTAACCTTAGCTACCCAATTTACTGCTTACAATTAACCCAACGTGTTCTGTCCTATATTTACCCAGCCTTTGGGTTAAAAAAAACCCAAATTGGAGTTTGTTTAGAGTGTTCTCAAATACATTTTTCAATAACAATAATACAATTTTTGAACTGTTGTGTAACTGATTCATTTACACTAACTGATTCATTCACGACACTAATGTGTGTGTCCTGCATTCGTGTGTATGTAAATACAATGTAATTCAATGTAAATGCCGCTTAGGGTACACTATTTTCCCTCGCTGCCAGTCATATCGTTTTTGGTAGGCAGGCAAATTCAATACTGGTCTGTTCTCCTTATTATAGTGCTAATTCCCCCTTTCCCCTCCATTTTCCACCTTGTTTCAGATTTCATGAAAGTAGAGAAGGCTTTACAGTCGGGCAAGAGGTCTTCCTCACCGAATGATGATTATTACCCAGGCAGACCTGTCTCGATTAGGTACATCACTGTTAGTCAGCCCTATTTTTTCCTTATTCTTCCATTTTATTTCATCAGCAAGGCCCATTTCTTGCAGTAATAATGAGATCTGAAGAGGAGCGAACAGCGCTCCTGATGTGCAGACTCTCTTCTTCCAGATTACTAGAGCACTGAGGATGACAGATCACAAGCTCAGGTGTCGCTGACCTGCGGTTTATCCATGCCTGCATTGCTGTTTAGTGTTCGGCTGTATGTTTTAACAAGCTACGTTATGGCTATAATTTTTAACACCACAAGTATGTACCATTTAACTCTGTTAATTAGCTAGGCTTTAGCAGTGCTTCTCAAACCTGTCCTGGGGACCCGCACTATTGCACATTTTTGGTCTCCCTCGTCAGACTTTTTTCAATTCTGCTCAAATTAATTAAACTACTAGTGAAAGTGAAAGTACTAGTCTGTGAAAAGGGACCAAATATGATTTTTTTAGAGCAAAAAAGTGTATCTTGCTATAATTTAGTATAGTATGTTGCCAACTTGGAAAAGGAAGGAAAGGAAATCTCTTACTGAGCACATTTAAACAAGTGAGATGGCCAGAGGTGAGTCGCAATTATTAATAATTTAGGACACAACAAATACGTTAGGCTCCTGTGGCTGGCAAGGTAGCTGTAATCACCAGACATACACTAGCAGAACTCTGAGAGCTGGAGCTTGGGAGATGCAAGGGGTAACGGGGGCAATCATCTCAGCAGGTTACATGGCTGTTATCTGGCATCCTGAATGCAGGTGCACAGAGAAAGTGGGAGAAAAACATTTTGCCTGTGCTTCTGCTTAAAGCCCTGTTCTCCTGTTGCGATGACTCTACCTTGTTACATTTA
Source organism: Pseudorasbora parva (assembly GCF_024679245.1). Classification (NCBI taxonomy): domain Eukaryota; kingdom Metazoa; phylum Chordata; class Actinopteri; order Cypriniformes; family Gobionidae; genus Pseudorasbora; species Pseudorasbora parva. Next base: position 8,460,095 of record NC_090186.1, on the reverse strand, counting down.
CAGAGCCATTACGGTGCATTGTGAGCCCTTGTTAAATTGCACAATTTACTACCATTCATTTTCATTCCCTGAGGTCCAAAAACTATGACTGTAAATAGGCCAAAAACGTCAGACCCACTTCTCCACTTAAACTATTTGTTTGTCTTCCATTTGTGCTGCTGAATGTGCTCCCCCCCCCCCCCCCCCCCCCCCACACACACACACACATTGTCTTTGGCTATATAGGTTAAACAAGTTTCCCAAATATTGCTTTATCATCAGTTACATAAATGAAAAAATGACAGCTCTGGGGTTTATTGGATGAAACATTTGTAAACTGTTCTTCATATCATCCGTGCTTTGGTTTTGAGAGTTGTTACTTGGTCAAGTGAGTAACTCTAGTAGTTTGTGGCACCTGTTAGTGGGTGGGATATATTAGAAAGCAAGTGAATATTTTGTATATTATATGTTAGAAGCAGGAAAAATGGTCAAGTGTAATGATTTGAGCGAGTTTGACAAGCCCAAATTGTGATGGCTATATGACTGGTTCTGAGCATCTCCAGAACTGCAGCTCTTGTGGGGTGTTCCCGGTCTGCAGTGGTCAGTATCTATCAAAAGTGGTCCAAGGAAAGAACAGTGATTGATTTGGGTCATGGGTGGCCAAGGCTCATTGGTGCACGTGGGGAGTGAAGGCTGGCCTGTGTGGTCCGATCGCTTAATCGGGGAACACATGGCACCAGGATGCACTATGGGCAGAAGGCAAGCTGGTGTGGAGGCAGTGTGATGCTTTGGGGAATATTCTGCGAACATGAACAGCATTTATTTGCATTCATTAAATGAATGTATTAAATTTATTAAAGCATTTAATAAATATAAATCTTTGTAACATTATAAATGTCCTCCCTTCCAATTTTGATCCAACTTTAAACCTTGAAGAATAAAATTATTAATTTCTCTCTTTTTTATCTTACCACAAATTTACCCAAACATGTTAAGCAGCAAAACTTATCAACATTGATAATACAAAATGTTTCTTGAGCAGCAAATCATCATATTAGAATTATTTCTGAAGGAACATGTGACACTGAAGACTGGAGTAATGATGCTGAAAATTAAATGAATGTAGCCTTAGTGAGCTTAAAGGGTTAGTTCACCCAAAAATAATTAAAAATTAAAATAATTCTCTCATTAATTACTCACCCTCATGTCGTTGGACACCCATAACACCTTCGTTCATCTTTGGGACACAAATTAACTTATTTTTGTTGAAAGCTGATGGGTGAGAAAGGCTTTAGATAGGCCTCTATTGGCATTCAGTACATACCCACTGACCCACTCACAAGACCCATAAAGGCACTAAAGACGTCGTTACAAAGTCCATCTCACTACAGTGGCTGTACAATAATGTTACAATGCGACGAGAATAGTTTTTGTGCACAAAAAAAAAAATCTAAATGACTTTATCCGCCAAGTTATTGTCTTCCGGGTAGGTCTCGGACGTGAACTCACCTCGAACACGCGATAGCGGCGCTCCTCCTCCTCTTCCGCGTTATGTATCTGAACGGTGGAGCTGCGTCATGTTCTCGCGCATGCGTCAAGTTCACGTCAATAACTTAGTGGATAAAGTCGTTATTCCGATTTTTGTGCGCACAATAACTATTTTCGTCGCATTGTAAAATGATTGTACAGCCACTGTAGTGAGATGGACTCTGTATCGATGTTTTTAGAGCCTTTATGGGTCTTGTGAGTGGGTCAGTGGGAATGTACTGAATGCCAATGGAGGCCTTACTGAAGCCTTTCTCGGCCATCAGCTTTCAACAAAAATATCTTCATTTGTGTTCTGAAGATGAACGAAGGTCTTACAGGTGTCCGACATGAGGGTGAGTAATTAATTAAATAATTTTCATTTTTGGGTGAACTAACCCTTTAAAAAATTGTTTCTAAACTTTTGACAGGTACTGTACTCTTGATTAGCCTAATATATCTTTAAAAAGTCCTTAATGGCATAATCCAGGAAAATTACATATCTTTCAAAAACAACAACCACCATGCAAACATTACTGCGCATTAGGATTTGATCGACTCAGTGATTTTGTGGTATTAGTTTCACTTTAAAACATTCTGTATTGTTTGATACATATGACCCTGGACCACAGAACCAGTCATAAGTCACACGGGTATTTACCGGTATCTGACAGTAGCCAACAATACACTGGAATGGGACAAAATTATGGATTTTTTTCCCAAAAAATCATTAGGATATTAAAGGGTTAATATCCTAATGATTTTTTGGGAAAAAATCCATAATTTTGACCCATTCCAATATATTAATATTATAATTTATAATAATTTCACATTTCTACTACATTAATGACCAAGTTTAAATACAGATTCATCTTCTCAGCGCTGAAGTACCCCTTTAAGTAAAGATCATGTTCCATGAAAATATTTAGTAAATTTCCAACCATAAATGTATCAAAAATGTATTGTTATTAGTAATATGCATTGCTAAGGAGTTCATTTGGACAACTTTAAAGATTTTCTCAATACTTTCGATTGTTTTAGCACACAGATTCCAAATGTTTCAAACCATACATCAATTTAAAATGTATTTATTCAGCTTTCTGAAGATGTGTAAATCTCAATACATAAAAAAATTTGACTTTTTTTTTTGGTTTTGTGGTCCAGGGTCACATGTACAAAAAGGTTAAAAAGATCTTTCTTTCTTTCTTTCTTTCTTTCTTTCTTTCTTTCTTTCTTTCTTTCTTTCTTTCTTTCTTTCTTTCTTTCTTTCTTTCTTTCTTTCTTTCTTTCTTTCTTTCTTTCTTTCTTTCTTTCTTCAAGCTTGATCAGAACGTATTTCTGAAAGACTAATGTTGCCTACCTTTCAAAATCCTTTTGTGTGACATTCCAAGCATAGGTTACTTTATTTTGTAGTTATTTTTTTTTTTAATATATTGTTTAAAATATTTTTCACAACGACAATGATCCAGCTGCTATGTGTAGAAACCATAGGTAGAAACCGAACGATGGTCCCACAGAGTAAGTACATGCTTAGCACTTGTTCAGCAGATGTTGAGCAGCAGGAGGAGGTGATTCAGGCGGGTGTGGTCAATGACGTACAGACTCAAATAAGTACGAGTGTTCAGTGACAGACGGAGCAGAGCACACTTTAACATGTATCTTGACAGCTCGGCAAAAAACTGCCCGTTTCCCCTTCCACAGGCTTTTACTAGCGAATAAAATCCTCGTTTGGGATACTTATCGACTCAGAAAACAAGCCTTACGGTGGACCATCTGCTGACAGCGACTGCAACAGGTAGGGTCACTGTCTTCCAGCGTTCGTTTACAGAAATGTGGGTAAACTTTCCCTCTATAATCAAACGGATTGCGGTTTCATTTCATTCAGAGCGCGTGCTCGATTACAGTAGCTAGATATGTTTATGTGTACGTGTTCAGACTAACGTGACGTAAGCAGGCTAATTAATGGAATTATGCAGAACATCATATTAATTTCCCTCTATTGAACGGTTTAACCATGATATTGAGCTCCATCTTGATTCAGGAAATGTAGGCTATATTTCATTGTGATTTTATGGAGATAATTGTTTTATTATGACTTAATAATACATTTAAGTTTACACAAACTGCAGTCTAAATTTATGAACATTTAAGAAACTTGACTGTTTTTAAAATCTTATAATAGACAAATTAGGTCTGTTTAAAACTGAACTGTGGTAAATAATCATACATTGACACAAAAAAGGCAATCAAGTCATTTATCTGAATTATCTGTCAGTAAAAATAATTAAAAAAAATCACTTTCCAGTGATTGCAACTGCATATAATGTAGTATATTTAATACCATTACGTAAAATTATGTTGTTTTTTTAAAATGAATGATGCAAAAATGACAACTGCACAGAAAAACTGCTGGAAATAGTACCTATGATTCATGAATGGGCTACTGACCTGCTGCATTTTTGCTACACTTAGAAAAGGCTCTGAAATGTATGGATAGTTGATATATATATTTATAAACCACACCCCTAGTCAAACATACTTCTTATAAATTAATTGTAAGTCAGCAATGATGTCCATTAGTTGTGTCCTTGTTGTGACCTCAGCAAGCAGTGACATTTTAATATGCAATTTTCTCCTAAAACTGGTGTTTTATAGTAATACAACTTCAGACATCTTAAAACTTTTAGGCAAAGACACCGGCCTATCGGTTAGTAATACATGTGACGTGAACATGTGTAATAATTATTATTACATCATCTAGCATGTGATTTTTAGAGTAGAACGGCTGAAGACTGTCTGTAGGATTTTTTAAATAACTGCTTAATTGTGCCAACAATTTTTTTAATTCAGTTTTTTAAAAAAACATAAAATAAATACATGAAATACATAATATATGCCATTCCTCTGTTTCTCTATGTATATCAACATTTATCTTTCAGATGAACTAACCCCTGATACTGAACATTGTACATTGGTATAGGAAATATCTCTGCTGAGATATTCAGTAATTATGATTATCGTTTGTAGCATTCCTCGAAGAAACAAGGAACACATAAAAATGACCACCATCTGCATCATTTGTGCAGTGTCTAAAATGGTCGTCAAAGCAGATCTACCTTATGGTTGTCTGGATGAAGTGAAATGCACACCTGCGTAAAATATTCTTAAATATAAATGTTGCATGTTTTCCATGGTTTTATCCAAAGCACCTTTTCATTCAAATAAGTTATATCAGTTGTTGCTTTCTTTGGGAATCGAACATATGACCTGCTGTTGCTAACATCATGCTGTACTGCTTAAACTACAGGAACACATATAAAATAATTTTACAAAACGCTTATACATTAAAAATATTTATTTGATGTGGTCACAGGTAGAGTATGTAGAGTAATTTACAACTGCTTCAAACGCGGCTCAGCCAATCAGAATTAAGGACCGGAACTAACCGTTTGATAAAATATATTATAGCACTCCATTTTAACGTGCACTTAATTCTTAAAAGGATAATATTTTTAAGGGTTCGCATTCGGCTCAACGGTGGTCTTCCTCCTGGTTCCCACCACTCCTGCACAGGGCATGGTTTCCGTCGCTCCTTCTTTCCCTTATCCGTTTTCCGCCAGAGAAGGGAGTGAGGGAAGCTGAAGAGGGGAGATCACACTGTGGCCTTGGGCTTTTGTTTTTGGTATGCGCTGCTGGCCGATGGCCGGGCGCTCTTTTGCCTGAAGATGCATAATGCCAGACTGGTTGTCAGTAGAGAGTTGATGCAGGCAGATTCAGGTCCGTCCAAGTCTCCTCCTCCTCTGTCTTCCATTCTATCTTAGTCTTTCTTAGCCTCCGCTTAAAAGAATTATAGCAGAAGGAGGTTGCTGAGTTTTAATAGGAAGAATAGTTTCCCCATTATTATAATGGTGGGAATGAACAGAGGATTTTACTGTCTTTATTACATTGCATATTTAGTACTTTAGCACAATAAAAATACCTAACTAGAAAATATGACTACCTGTACTGAAACAAAATGTCCTGTTACACAAAAGGCAGACACAAATTTACCTTAAAAAATACCAGGTGGTATATTACCTGCATCACACAAAACATCATAATGTACATTATAAAAATATAAAACAAACTATTTAAATTAGGGCTGTCAAGCGATTAAAATATTTAATCGCGACTAATTGCATATTGTCACAAGGTAACTCGAGACAAAAATGAATCGCAATTTAATCACACGTTTTCAGTTGTATGTTTATTATTAGTGAAACCATTCTTAGAGCATGAAGACTAGACATGTATCAAAGGTCACAGATGTTTTTCAAAGAACTTGTTCATGTCTCTTAAGCCTAAGCTTAAATTCAGAATAACAAGTGATTTTTTTTCATTTTAAGAATATAAATTGGCAGTTTAATTCAGAACAGGGCACAGTTCGTATGAAAATTGGTATTGTGAAAGCTTTCATGTGGATCTGTTAGCCACCAGTACCACACCATACCTGGAGGAGGTCCATATTCCATGAGTAGGAATATAGTGTGGCCTCTTTAAGAGCTGGAATATAGTGTGGCCCCTTTAAGAACTGAATATAGTGTGGCCCCTTTAAGAGCTGGAATATAGTGTGGCCCCTTTAAGATCTTTAAGATATGCATGCTATCTATTGAACTGCTGTTATTTTGAGTGTGTGCGTGCCGAACTGTGCCACGATTCACACAAACAGTGAGAGAAACATGGACTCGGAGCGCTCTTGTTCAGAAAAGTAATCTGCATATTCATTTTAGCCGATTGTAATGTATTTAGTTCAATAAAACACATGTACAGTAAGTGGTGATGGTGTTAATGATATACCGCAGACATGAGCCAGAGTGAGCTTGCAGTGTATTCGCGCATCGCGCTCGGACTGCAGAGAATCTGCTCAGTGAAAAAACATATTTTCTTTTGACCTGGAGTCTAATAAAAGTTAAGCAGAAAATATGGTAGCTTATGTAGGCAATAACTGTACTTGTTTCAGAGTAGTTATTGTTAACGCTTTTCTTTCCCCATTAATGTTGGCTGCTACATCCTTTACGTCTATGGCTGATCTAAATTTCTCCAACTACAGGCTACGGATCAAACAGAAAATGTGCGTTGCGTTAATAAAATTAGCGCCGTTAAAATGAATTTGTGTTCATTTTGACAGCCCTAATTTAAATAAAATACAATCACATGATCTTCATAATTTTACTGTTTTATATGTTATAATATTCATGTAATTCATTTTTTTACTTTAAAAAATATAAATGTGACAATATTTTACAGTAAAATTACATACAATGCCATGTAAAAAATTTGCATTTTTTTTCTCTGTGAACAATAATGTAATTTACAGTTCCCATTTGAGGTGGAACATCATGGTGATAGTCGCTTTGGGGAAAGCCTCCAGCATGACCGGTGTCTGAAACGTGTGCGAATCACCAGTCTTGATTGGCCAAGTAGGACAGTGACATCATAGACATGGTCACAAGCTTTCGTCTTCTCCGAGCTCCGTTTCCTCTCAAGTTTCATGATAAGGTCTGCCAGTAATGGGGTAACCTTTTCTCCCTGCATCTTCCCCCGATTAGGTCTGATTAAGCCAATGTTAAGGGAGACAGTGAGTATACTTAGATGCCTCAGATGAAAGAGTCCCTAGCGGGGTACCTTTCGTCTGGCATAGGATCTTCATGGAAGGTCCTGTGTTGCCCTCAAAGCCCCCTTTCAATTTATACCTAGGCTCATGAGCAAGGCATATGCAGTGGCTGGGCAGGTCGGGTTGATCTGGGACCTTGCACCAAGGTATCAAGCTCCTTGTCATGGGTTTGTTGCTGACTGGTAGCTCAGCAGGTAGGCATTTGTTGGTATGGCGCAGTGGGTATTGGTTCCCCAAAGTGTCAATCACCATGACTTCGACCACTTCGAAAAGAAAGACTAAGGTTACGACTAACCGTGGTTCCATGATATGGGGACCGAGACACTGCGTCATGTTGCCGTACCTCAGGCATGCCTACTCATCTTCCTTCTGGCAATGCAGCTGAGGATGTGCTAGGCACCCTATTTACAGCCAAGCCGGCACAACTATGACATCACTATACTACTACTACAAAGTTTCAAAGTGTCTCGTTCCCCTTTTCTGGGAACCACAGTTACAGTCATAACCAGAGATGTTGAGCAGTTAACAAGTTTTTAATGGAGCATTTTATAACCTAGCCTTTTTCTGTAAAATTACAACAAAAAATGACTGTCATGTAAAAAAAAGGATATACTTTGACGACTTTATGAATTGTCATGTTAATAGAATAAGAGGTGAGTGGCTTTAGTTTTAGCTCCGTTATTTAATTTTAAAACATACTATAGTAATTCATTAGTAATTATAATACTAACAATCACAAATTAAAGGGATGAATAAAATATAGTTTTAGTTATTTATAAAAATAGTAAATTAAAATAATTGTCTTTACCAATTTATGGGAAATTAAATTTGCTGCTCATAACTTGGTTGCTTTGTATATCATCACATAATTTCTGTCATTTTGCAGGTACTTGTGCTCTGTAAAAGGTCTGTTTTGGCCAGTTGCCTGTCTGCACTGAAGGGTTCAAAAGTCCTCGGCTGACTCACTGTTGGCAGTCCGGAGAGACAGTGTGGTAACTGCTTGTCTCGCAAGTGCAGTCTACAATACTGTGTAGGTAAGAGTGAGAATTCTGTGTTAAAATGATAAGAACTAACGTGCCATTATAAAGACACCACTGCAGAGCTGAGAGAAATTAAAAATGTCTTTATTATGCCTTGATTAATTTTAATGGATGTTCTGTGTAAGAGAAATGTAAGTTCTTGAGGAAGATCTTTAGGCCTGTTTAAATACAACATATATTCATACCATCACTGAGCTGTTTGCAACAGGCTGAATTAAGTTTAATGAACTGGCCTAAAATAGGCAGATATGCAAGACACGCAGCTGCTTGTGTTCACAAGCTAATAGTTTAAAACAAACATCTGCCATTAAATTGTAGTGAGACCAGCTTTATGAGTGTTCCTGTAGAGCATGGCGCTAGCAATGTCGAGGTCAGTCCAGGGAATGCAAGCACAGATAAAATGTATACCTTGAATGCAACATAATTCACCTGGGATAGAAGCATCTGCCAAATATATTAAATGTAAGTAAATTATGTGTAAACAGATCACTATGGAGGCAGAACACATTTTACATTTGTTACGAGATAAAATGTAAACAAGATAAAAATGTAAATGAAATGGGTTTGATTTAATTTTTCATGTTTTTTTAAGTAGAACACAGTGTTTAATAATCTAACCCTCGTCGATCCAGTCACTCATTCTCTACTATGAATGACTTGCCAGTAATCATTAACTTAAGGATGCATCCCGTCACGGCTCTCTGCTGTGCAGCAAATCCCTTTGTCTGGCTGAAACTTAATGAAAATAAATATATTACTGTTCAAACATTTGGGGTGAGTATGATTTATTGGAAAGTATTTAACACTGTAATTTAGTGAGGATGCATTAAATTGATAAAAAGTGACGATTTTAAATAAATGCATTTCTATTCATCAAGAAATGTTTCTAAAGCACCAGCTCAGCATATTATAAAGATTTCTGAAGGAACATGTGACACTGAAGTCTGGAGTAAGGAATAAATTACATTTTACCATAAATTAAAATAGAAAACCGTTATTTTAAATGTCCAATTATTTCAGTTTTTACTGTATTTTTAAATCAGTGCTGCTTTGTGAGCATAAGAAACTTTTTTTTTTTTTTTTTTTTTTTCGACGGTAGTGTTGAAAAGGCATAGTTTCAGTCCTGGATGCTGATTGGTAAATACTACATTCCAGCTCTGCTAAAATACACGTTAATTATTAAATTAAACACGTTCACCTAACTATTCAGGACTGTATGTGATTAAACAGTGGCAAAAACAATGAACCTATATATTCTAGTGTGGAAGCTTTTTAATGCCAAGGATCCTAAATTTAAACAAGGGACCCTGTGACAAGCAGGGCGGGCGAGAGCTGTGAGAGAATGACGCGAGGCAGGTGGCGTGATTGCAGATGAGCGTCACACCGGCGTTTTAACCCCTCAATTGAGGAGCTCAGAAGCATAAAAGGAGGAGCGACGACAGTGAAGGATGAGAGAGGGACAGGCCTGCATTTAAAGGAACTGTATGTAAGAAATGTATTTAAATTAATCATAAAATGGCCCTGATATGTCACTAGACATTAAGAAATCATGTTCATTTCAAATACTTATCACTGACAACAGTAGTCCGGCCAGGATATTGTCATTTAAATGTTGTTGTTGCAGCGCTCAACTGATGTTGATGATGTCATGTTGTGTTTTGGCCTGAAGCTCCGCCCTCCACCTATCTACCAATCATGAAGTCAGTAGGGTTTCTGCATCCGGGTTGCCAGATCTGCTCTAGTTACCACAGTTGCAGCTAAAAACGTTCCTGCTAATCCTGTAGCCAATCTGGCAACCTCAAGTCAGGGGGAGGGGATGGAGGGAGACACCGCTCTACAGTCATTTGAAAGTGATTGCAGTACCAGTTTTGGCCACAACCTTACATACACTTCCTTTAAAGTTGTGTTTTGTTAATTTATTATGTGTGCGGCATCCGTCTGTGAGGGAATCATCAATCACGCCACCGGCCTCACGCTGTCCTCTCACGGCTCTTGCCCGCCCCTGCCCAAAAAAAAAAAAAAAGTAATTGTATATAAACTCATTTACTCTTTGCGTGATATATACAATACTGCAAAGTATCTAAAAAGCCATTGTGTGGTTATATCGTATAAATGTTTTTGGTATGCTGCTTCTGTTTCTGCGCATTTTGAACCTCTCATTGCATCTCCTTCTAAAGGCCATCTTATTCTAGATTATTTGAATGTTCTTATTTTCTGGAGATGGAAAGTTATGAGCTGCAAAGAACTGCTCGTTAAAACAAATATAGAATGAACAATATGTGCAACTGTTTCCTATTCATTTCCTATTCAATTTAAACTGAAAGCTTCTTGTCGATTATGCAATAGGCTATGTCACGTTTCAGTAATGATGACTAAGGAGTTCAACATGACATACATCAACAGTTCCCTGTTGATGATGCAACAGCACTGAAATCATCCGCCTTCACCATCATGTCTGAGTATCCCGAAGGAGAAAGCCCTCTGCTTCAGCTGCAGGAAGTGGACTCCAGCAGGGTGGGAGGTCACATCCTCTCTCCTATCTTTAACTCCTCGTCTCCATCCCTGCCGGTGGAGAGCCATCCCATCTGCATCCCATCACCCTACACAGACCTCGGCCATGACTTCACAACCCTGCCCTTCTACAGTCCCGCTCTGCTGGGCTACGGCACATCGCCTCTGTCCGACTGCTCATCGGTGCGGCAGTCGCTAAGCCCCACCCTCTTTTGGCCACCTCATAGCCAAGTTTCATCGCTTGCATTGCATCAGCAACAGACTCGACTACAACAAAACCATCCAACTGGTGGGACATGGACGGAACTTACACCACACGATCACGGCGAAGAAGAATACAGGTATGTGGAAGTGCAATATTTTTTTTTACCTTTCAGATGATTGAATTAGATTTAAAGCTGCTCAGATGCATGTGTATATAACCCTAACCCTCACCTCCATAGAAAACCTCTGGTGAAGAGAGTAGCAGATGCAGAGGAGACTTCTACCTCTTTGAGAGGTAAAGCTGACATGCACTACTGTGCCGTCTGTAGTGATTACGCCTCTGGGTACCATTATGGCGTGTGGTCGTGTGAAGGATGCAAAGCCTTCTTCAAGAGGAGTATACAAGGTATTACTCTCTCAAAAATAAAACTCTGAACTTACATCAATCATTTTCATGTTATGGACAATAAAGGATAAATGGCTAACGCCCATTTCACATATACTCTGTTGCGTTGCGTATGCGGTGCAGGAGCCGCACGCCCTGTTGTGCTTTTACATAAGCTGCGTTTGCAGTGCGTAACCGATCCGCTGTTGCATACCACAAACAACGCATTTATTTATTATTTTTTATTTAAAATCCAAAAGTTGTTAATGAACATGGCTCGTCGGAATTGCAATTCTCTTTGTTTACTCTTTCATAGACATCAGGTTTTAATGTACTACATTTTAACAACATTTTATATATTTCATATTTATATAGCCTAGTACTTTAGATTTAGCTCACGGAAGTGGCAGAACATTTAAACATAGGTTTAAGCCTAAAATCACAAACATTTTGAATTAGAAACTCTCTAGCCGACTCTTGTCTTTTCTTTCGTTTTTTTAACCATTTTAAAAGAAATCATGCTGGTCATAAATAACTTTGTTTTTCATTTCCAAGAAAGGACGAGTGCTATCCATTATGGCATTAATACCAGGTAGGGTGTCATTTTTAATTATATGCATCTGTGGTGAAATTACTAGATTTTCACGTCAGTAAATGTTTATTTTAACGCAAACAATGTTCTGTCACTTTAATGCAGCAGTGCAGCACAGCAAAAAATAGACTCGGTACGGAAACGATCGCCACATTGCTGCAGACGCACCGCTCCTGGAATGGACTGACGGACAGTATCTGCGTGCAGTGTGAAAGCTGTAATCCGTTACCATGGGTACGGAAAAAAATACGCAACGCATACGCACTGCAGACGGAGTATGTGTGAAACGGGCGTAATAATAAAATTAAATTACTTGAAATACACTAAAACAAAAATAAAATATTTTAAATGCAAAAAAAGAAATAATCTTTTACGTTTTTTAAATAATTAAAAAAAAAGATTAATCATTTTGAGATTTGCTAAATATTACATTTAACAGTGTTATTAAAGACTAAGTGAGCAAGGGTAATCTAAGTTCAATAGAGTCAATAATTGGATGATTATTGCAGTGATTATTATGTTTCTAGCGTGTTATATGTTTGGCAACGGTTCTTCTAATCCTAACTGATGGAGTGTGTAGTTTTTCATTTCTTAAACAACCATGTATGAAGATCAAGACATGTAGGATTCATCAGGCTCAAATTTTGGAAAAATCTTTATCACGCCTGATTTGGTACCTCTAAGTCCGATCATTTAATTTGTCTTTCTTCTGTTGTATTTGATTGTGCAATTGCTTATAATTGTTATCTGTAGAAAAGATTCTTAGCGTTGAACCCTTTATATTTGAATGTGCCCCAGATTGCGATGTTCTAGTAACAGCCAAAAAAGTAAAAAATAAAATAAAAACATTTTTAAAAAAAAGTATTAAAGTAATAGTTCCCCCCTAAAATTTACATTCTGCCATAATTTACTTGCCCTTAAGTTGTTTCAAACCTGTATGAATTTATTTCCTGCTGAACACAGAAGAGGATATTTTGAAGAATGTCTGAAACCAATCCGTTGACGGACCCATTGACTTCCATAGCATTTTTCCCTGCTATGGAAGTCATTGAGGTCCATGAACTCTTTAGTTCCCCATATTCTTTAAAATATATTTTGAGCTCACCAGAAGAAAGAAATGAATACAGGTTTGGAACCACGTTAGAGTGAGTAAATGATGACAGAATTTTCATTCCCTTTAGCAGCTTAATTTTTTTTAAATTTCTTTTGTATATTTATTTTCCCTAATGATTGTATTTTTTTTTTCTACAACTGGAGTACCGTACCTCATTTTGATTGTTTTCTGATGAGGATGCCCTAGATTTTACACATTGCACATTTTTGCACATAGCCTGAAAATGTCATGACATAATGTCATGACTGTCATCATTAATAATCTTACGTGACTTGATTTGTTCCCATTATTACATTTTCTTTATGATACTAACTAAAGTGAAACTAAGTGTTTTTTTTTATATATGTAGAACATGGACATTTCTTTGAAAATTGCATTAATGAAGGAAAAAAAATTCAGAGAAATGTCCATGTTACATATTTTGTTTGCATTTTGTGATTTGCATTTCTGGTTGTGTAAAATAGGCACATATCATTATAATATCAATATATATTGATCAATATACTCCCGAATCAAAACGTATCATAATAGTTATGGAAAAAAGTTAATCGCAAATATCATATCACTGGTTATAAGAATCGATATCAGAACGTATCCTAATGAACTGTCCGTGCATAAAGATGCCTTCTCAGCCACCTTTTCCTTTAGAAATTCTAATTTAGCCAATTTTATTACAGTCATGGCATTCTGTGGTCAAATATTTTTATATAATAGCTTCTAAAATGTATTATTTTTCCATTGTCCCAGACAAGCAATCTTGTAAACAGCTGTGCTGTTTTCATGTCTCTAGAAGACAGCTCTGCTTTTCTTTCGGGTCCTTAAACATTGTAGCAGTTTTTATTTGTCAGACTTGTTAAGCTTTGAACACTCATCTGTCCAGTGGCTAATAGGGAACATCTGATTATTTTTTTCTGAGGACACAATGACTACATCTGCCCTGCCACCAACCAGTGCACCATCGACAAGAACCGCCGCAAAAGCTGCCAGGCCTGCCGACTCCGGAAGTGTTATGAAGTTGGAATGATGAAATGTGGTGGGACGCTCTCTAACAACACTCTTTTTACACCCACACAGTTACTAAATACTTAATCAGAGATTGTGGAGTGCTAAATGTCCAAAGTCATGGACTTTATGTTCCAATATTAAGCAGCTATCACGCCGTGAAGTTGTGATATGTGTCAGTGATAAATCTGATTATTTATAGATGTTGGTCAAGGGTTGCACCAAAACAACCCAGATACAATACTCAAATTTCATCTCAGCATACATAATTGTTTGTTTTAATTCACACATTTTTGAACCAGACAACAGTAAAAAAAAGGTGTGGTAGGTCAAGATAAATCTTTTTTTCTTTTGAGCTGACTGAGCTGGTGGCGAGTATCTTGAAGGACTTTCCTCCAAAGGACAGTGCAAGCTGAATTAGCAGTGTTGCTGTGGAGATTGTTACTGTCTATCCTCATCCACTCTTGTAATTGCTGTTTTAGGGCAGTCTACCATCACAGCTTCACTTCAAGGTTAGAAGAGAAAGTGATTTACTCTTTTCTCATTGGTTGACGTGATTGGTTTGAGCTCTTTAGACTGTATCATATATCTAATACACAGTTTTGTCGTTTGTTTTTGCCTTCTGTTCACCAAAATGTTGGAAGGTCCCGTCAACAGGGTAAAATATTACCAGAATTTCTGCTGTAATTTTGCCAAAGCTGCTTGTTTTATTAACAGCAACTATTCAGTTAAATAAGAAAAACAATAGTTACAAAGGGAAAATAAAAAAGAGCATTTTCATTTGGATTAGAGTTAGGTTATTTTAGTATTTTTAGCATATTATTTTTGTTTTAAATCATTTTAAGTCATCCTGGTTGAGATCAACTGGTTTAAGCTAAATCTGGAATTAAAGGCGAAGAGTGTCATTTCTGCACTGCACCAAATGTAACTGCAAAGGCAATGAATGTTCTCTGAGCTCCCTCTGTCTACCATTGTTCGGTCAAATACAGAGTCCCGCCCACATTCACACCATTGGTTGTGGCAGTGTCTTCACTCTGGATGATCGAACAAACAAAGCAATGTTTTGCTACAGCGTTTGCATGGGGAAATCAAACTATGACTAAAAGACTTTACATAGAGTAACTCAACCCTGCTCATGGGTACCCACTGTCCTGCAAAGTTTTTTTCCAACGTGCTTCAGCACACCTGCCTGTGTATTTCAACAAGTGATCCTGAAGAGCTTGATTAGCTTCACCTGTCTTTGATTAGGGTTGAAAACTCCCCAGGAGCACGGTTGAAGACTTCTGTATTAGATTGTACTTGAAACTATTTAATATATTTTTTTAAATTGTTGCACACTTCACCTTTATAATCATATGAAATTACATTGTGTTTTTCACAGGGTTGCGGCGAGATCGTGGCAGCTACCAACAAAGAGGAGCACAGCAGAAGAGACTGGCACGATTCTCTGGCAGAATGAGAACCAGTGGCCCGAGATCTCAAGAGGTGAAAAGTGTCCCGCATCCCCTCAGCGGAAACGAGGTGGTTAACATGGCATTGAGCCCTGAGGAACTAATCGCTCGCCTCATGGATGCGGAGCCACCTGAGATTTACCTCATGAAAGACGTGAAGAAGCCATTTACAGAGGCCAACGTCATGATGTCACTGACCAACCTGGCTGACAAAGAGCTTGTTCACATGATCGGCTGGGCCAAGAAGATCCCTGGTGAGTGTATAACCAGAATAGCAGTTTTTGATTTATAAGCAAAGGATGTGGCTTATATTATATAAATAGAATTTGTCATTTATCTTCTGTTTTCAAAATAAATGACAATTATTACATCATACACTGTTCAAACATGAATTTTGAAACTGTTTTGGGCTTTTGAAAAGTTCATGGCATGTGTACGACAATTTCACATCATTTGTCAAGCACACAAACCCGCATCTTTGTTCTTTTTTAGCAGTTGAACGTTAGGGTTGTGTGGGTAATATGTGTGGGTACATTTTTTGTGTGTAAAGTAACTATGTTGTGATCCTCATGTAGTCTCTTTTTAGAAACTTACGTTTTTAAAGGCTAATTCTGTAGTGGATAGATTAATTGGATTAAAATAAACCGTTTCTGAAGTGAATGGATTTCTGGATTGAAGTGAACTTGATGTATAATGTGTGTGTGTGTGTGTGTGTTTAATAGAGGTATAATGATACAGAAAAACATGAGGTGAAAAATTATATTTCAATGATACAGTATTGTGTTCACTCGCAAAACATTTGGATTCCCCCTAGAAACTTTGCATTTGCTCGCAAAAATGTAAAAAAAAAAAAAAAAAAATTTTTTTTTTGTGATTTACAACATTTGAGGCGGCAGGAAATCAAAATTCAGTATTTTTGTCCAGCACAGTTTCTTGGGGAAAGCAATATTTATTTATTTTTACTTGTAAAAGTGTTACAAGTGAAGACAAAAGCATTGAAAAGAAATGTTTCCTTCCATTTACCGTTATAAATACAGTGCGTGCATAATTATTTTGCGAGTTAATATTTTGGCTCCAGATGGTTTCATAAATAGTAATTCTTCACTTTATTTCCCTTTCCTTTTTTTGGCAGTTAATGTGTCGTCTCTGGTTTGCCTGTTTTTGTATGACTCTGCTGAACCAATGAGCATTTTGCTGTCCATTGGTCATGCCTTAATTTTGTAATTTCTAGTATTGCATCCTTCTCATGGGCATTTAATCATTTTTTACTTTTAAGTTTCAGTTAAATCTCTTTTCTGGCCCATTTTACCTGTAAAAAAAAAAACCTGCTTTAATATTAGGCACACTTGAATATAATGTGTTTTTCACCTTCAGCCTTCGCTAAAGATTATATATCACTGTAGTTAGACGGTATATAGACGGTAGTTTTTTAATGGCAAAAGAGGGTTTCGCGCTGGTGCAAACTGTTAGTAAATCTAGCACTTGATGTCTTCTGTTTTCTGATCTGATGTATCACTTTAATTGTTATTTGGCTTTTGAGATGGGCAGTCTTTTATTAGTGGATCATCATGTTCTGATTCTGAACATGAACAGTTTTTTTTTATTCTGAGAACATCAGCAAACTTTCCCTCAGACTCTTCTTTTCAAGTTATTCCAGACCCCAATGTCTCATTCACATTCATTTAGTGAAGCGCTGCCTACTGTTTGGATTGGATTGGATTGTGTAACAAGTGCTTATTTCTCCCGGCAGGTTTTGTGGAGCTCAGTCTTTTTGACCAGGTCCACTTGTTAGAGTGCTGCTGGTTAGAGGTGCTGATGCTGGGACTAATGTGGCGGTCTGTTAATCACCCTGGAAAGCTCATTTTCTCTCCAGACCTCAGTCTCAGCAGGTAACTTGTGTGAGCTAATTGTGTTTATCCTTCCCATTGGCTAATTTATGAACAGACACATCCCTCTCTCCATACTTGAATTCGTCTTTCTATTCTCACATGCTTTAGATCGTCAGTATTTTTATGCAGCTATCCATTTGTTCTGTATGCCATTGTGGTACAAAATCATTTATGGGTGATTTTTTAAGTCACTGATTATGTGTTCTTTTTATTTCGTAAGAAGTTATGAAGATAATGTTGGAATAATGACAGACTCAGCCTGGCTACACCATCTCATCTTGACAGCGTTTGTCCAAGGCACTTTTTACTTCAACTGCGCCTGACAGAAGAATGAATTTTTCTGAGATGATAAATACACTTTACAACAAATAAATAGCTTTTATAAAATCGTATAAGTCCTGGTGGCCGTTAAGAGTTGCTATGGCAACCGGGACCTCATTCCAGCTGCTGGAGAGGACAGTGTTGACATTTCAGATGCGGCAGACAAACTATGTGCGCATGTCACAGAATGATTCTGACTGAAAGTCAGCACACGTAAACCACAGATCGGGTTAGATAACGTCTCACGTAAACAGTCCACTGAATCTTTCAATCGGAATGACAAAAATGTGTGCGTTTAGGTGGTACTCGAGACTGGAAGAACTCCTACAGTAAACGAATTCTGCATTGCACACGGTGTGAACAACCTTAGTCTTGTCAAGGTTTCCATTGGGAAGCTTCTTAAAAATACATTTTCCCTAAAGCAAACCCAGCGGCTTCATAGCTGCATCCATGTTAGCACGTCACGTTTGATGTGGTAATTTGACAGTAGGCATACACACAGGTTTGAAGACTTGTTCTCGGCCCTGCAACTCAGCTAGGTATACATCCGCACTAACATATCAAAGTGGAAGTCATCATAGCTTGCGTAATATAGACCCAGCTCCCAACCCAACTCTGAGAATAGATTTACAGCGATATTTTTTTTTTAGCGCCCGATAAGAGTCTCACGTTAACGCAGCATGTTAACGCATATAACGGCCCACCACTAATTATAATGAATAATAATTATCAATATTATTTACATGTAAAATTTCTTACCAAAAAAGTACACGCATTTTTTTTTTATCCATTTGAAACCATCATCAATACAAAGAGTGTTTCTGAAAACATTGGATGTGTTTAGCTAAAATTTCAAAGGTTTTTACTTTTAAAATATAATATACCATTTAAAAAGTGTTGTTTGATGGGTAGGTTTAGAGATAAGTTTAGTGTAAGGGGATAGAATATACAGTTTGTACAATATGAAAACCATAATGTCTATGAAAAGTCCATAAAAAGTGTGCAAGTTTTTGTTGAAAAGAGCTTTTGTAGAATATAGCAAAACATCTCAAGAATACAGCTGTGAACCAAAATCTGCGGTTTGGCCAGATGTGTTCAGATTTGTCACGGTGAGTGTGAGGCTCGGTGTGGTGGGAACTAGAGAGCTGCCAGTACAACTGTGGGAAGACAGGAGCTGATTCTTCTGTTATCATACCCCCTCTACCCCGCTGCCCTTTGAACCCCCCTAACATGGTGTGTACCCATGTTGTAATGTGACCAAAAATAAATAAATTGGGCCAGGGTTACAGATGCTCTACAGGCTTTATACTGAACTACGCTTCCAAACCGTTCCAGACATGGGGGTGTGTGCTGTAAATATACATCTGCTGCCAGACATTTACTGTATTTTCATGGGTTTGGATAAGGAGTTCATTGTATCACAGCCAACTGGGTCCATGAGTTTAACTTGGTGAATGGTGTCAAAATTAATAAAGTGCCCAAAACTGTGTTCTGCCAATAATTACTTTCAGTAGTATTTGACAGAAATACAAATTCCCTAAAATAATAGTTAATCATTGAAGTGAAGTACAATGACTTAATTATTTAGAACCCCTGGCGTTTTAGGTTGTGAATAAGTCTTGTTTAATGCTAAATGGAAATAGCCGTATCTTTGTTCTCTGTTCTCACACGTCTTATTCACTACTGCAGGTCCAATTGTAGCACCTCTTAGTGTCTTTAGGAGCATGGTTTTCCATTGGTGCTTTGTACAGAATTCACCATTCGTGCTTTCAGTGGGTGCCAGGTTTGGAATACGGCTAGTGAGGTTTGAGATTGATGCCCCGAACCGGTCCCGTGTTTCTGATGGGTTGAAGCTTATTTGTGAGACTAATGAAAGTCTTTGTGCTTGGCAGGGACGAAGGCAGCTGTGTGCAGGGGTTTGTGGAGATCTTTGATATGCTGCTGGCAGCCACGTCCAGGTTCAGAGAACTCAAGTTACAGAGAGAGGAGTACGTGTGTCTCAAAGCCATGATCCTCCTCAACTCCAGTAAGTGTTCTTCTCATTAAAGGCTTTTTCAAATGTGCATGCATGTATACCAATTCGAATACTAAAACAAATCCATGAATAACTTTTTTTCAGATATTACTTTTTTTAACAAAAATAAAAAAAAATAGTTGAATAGGGATTGAAACAACAGCATTTATTTGATATAGAATATTTTGTGACATAAATGTCTTTACTGTCACTTTTGATACATTTAAAGTATCCAAACTCATACAGACCCAAAGGAATGATTAATGTAACCCCTCTAGTTCTACTCCCACCACCAGATGGGATTCAAACTGGCATTTCCGGTATGAGAGGTGGGTGCTAACCAGGGGAATGAGGTTTACCTGTGCAGCTTTTTACTAGCTGTCATTTGTTACACTTACCCCACTAAATCTGAATCCCATCTGGGTCCCAGCACCAATATAACCCCTCCAGTTCTACTTGCACCGCTCCCGGTGTGATTCGAATCAGCATTTCCAGCATGGGAGGTGGTCACGCTAACCAGGATGGTAAAGACTGTAGCCTCTAGTGCACCTCTTGAAGCCAGGGGAGTGAGGTTTACCTGCACAGGTTTTTACAAGCTGGCTCTGTTACACCCACCCTCCTAAACCTGAATCCCATCCGGGTCATGGCACCAATAAAACCCCTCTGCTTCTACTTGCTTCTCTGAGCGGGATTCAAACCAGTTTCCTGTATGGGAGGCAGGCGCACTCACAAGAACGCTAAAGTGAGGTTTTCCTGCACAGCTTTTTACAAGCTGGCTCGGTTACACTCCCCCCTAAACCTAAATCCCATCCGGGTCATGGCACCAATAAAACCCCTCTGGTTCTACATATGTCTCTGAGCGGGAATCAAACCGCAGTTTCCTGTATGGGAGGCAGGCGCACTCACAAGAATGCCGACCACAGCCTCTAGCGTCATTCGCTACTGTGCTTCTTGAGGCCAGGGGAGTGAGTTTTACTTGCACAACTCTTGCAAGCTGGCCTCAGTTACACTCAGCCCTCTAAATCATTCACTACTGTGCATCCTGAGGCCAGGGGAGTGAATTTTACTCGCAGAGCTCTTTCTAGCTGGCCTCCGTTACACTCACCCCTAAACCTGAATCCCATCCGGGTCACGACACCAACGTAATCCCTCCAGTTCTACTCGCACCACTTTGAGCAGGTTTAAAACCTCCATTTCTGATATAAGAGGCGAGCGCACTAACATGGACGCAGTCACTATCCCATCCGGGTCATGGCACCAATGTTCAACTCGCACCACCTTGAGCAGGATTCGAATGGGCATTTCTGGCATGGGTGGCGGGAACCACAATCTCTAATGTCAGTTTCTAGTGCGCTAGGTGTTTGAGGTTTACCTGCACAGCTCTTTACAAGCTGGCCTCTGTTACATACATCATAAATGAATGTCATGGCCTGGCACTTAAGCTCCAGACATATAGCAGTGTTTCTCACACAGGAAAAGCATGTTCGATTCCAGCTGGTGTCATGCACCAATCATACTCCCCTCATTTCCTGTCCTTTTTAGTGCCTCTATCAAGGGGAATAAGGCCAAACAAATGCCTGACCTCAACAGAGCGGTAATAAATAGTATTGACTCAAGCCCATAACTCAGAAGGTTACTACCATCCCTGCTTTAATTGAAGGGAGTCTTGGCAAGGCCAGACAAGAAAAACACACACACTATAAAGTCTTAATGGGGACAATACGCCTGCTTTAAGGAGCGCTCCACGCATTCAACCCAACTATCCATTTCATAGCAAACGCTTGCGTAAGTAACAGGCAGTGGTTATTGTTTAATGTCTGAAGGAACCAGTATTTCTTCCTGCTCCAATTCCTCTGAACTTTTGTTCTGTCTTTTCCTCTTGCATTATCTCTTCATTCTCAGCCGCTAACAGCTGTCTTCACTTTGTCTCCCCGGTGTCACTTATTTGATCACTCCAGATGTTTTGCGTTGTTTTTGAATTGGATATTCTTTGGATTGGATGCTTAATGGGGTATCACCGTCTATTATTTCAAACAGCTATAAATGTCAGCGTCTCATCATGGCTTGAATCTCTGTGAACCTGCGCTTGTGCGTCATTGCAGACATGTGTCTGAGTTCGTCTGAGGGAGGAGAGGATCTGCAGAGGCGGTCGAAGCTGCTGTGTCTGCTCGACTCGGTGACAGATGCTCTGGTATGGGCCATCTCGAAGACGGGCCTGAGCTTTCAGCAGCGCTCCACCAGACTAGCCCATCTGCTCATGCTGCTCTCCCACATAAGGCACCTCAGGTACAAACAATAAAGAGCGTCCGTAATGCAGTGCTTTCAGTCAGAAAAGGTGGCTTGTGGTCTGGCTTCATACACGGCAGTTGGTCTAAAGACTGCAACATTTATTTCTCTCGAGTCTGTAGCCTTATAAAATAACTTTAGCTCACTCAAATGTATCTGATATGATTAAACAGCGCTGCGTTACCTCACATACGCAAGAGCAGAAAAGTGGAAGCATCGTCTGCAGCATAATAAAAGCTCTCGAGCCGTGTGTCGCGCTCGTCTATCATTAGCAGTCGCTCCTCATTAGCCCCGCCCTGCTTTGTATGACCGCAACCAATCACTATGATTTCTGCCTGAGTCCTGTCGGATTCTCTCTCACTGGCTGTAGAAGTAAAGACAACAACTCCCATGATTCCGTGAAATCAAGTCTCATAAAACTGCAGCTTTTTTTTAATAAGCAAGCTCTAATGGCAAAAATTACATATTGCACCTTTCATTTGCAAATACAATTTTTTTGAAAAGGTAAAATAGTTTTGAATGAAATGTCTGCTTTTGCGTGTGTGTATGTTGTAGTTTTTGTGTATTATTCAACCATTTTTTGTTGTTATACAGAATTTAGGGTACTTAGAGAGCCAGATAAATACATCTTTGATTAAATTATATGTGATGATTATATATTTTCAAATGCATTGTCCCACTGGCTTTAATCTGGTTAGATAATTCCAAAGTTTAGCTTGACTGTTCATAATTTAGCTATCATTTACAAAAGGTTAGCTTATTATATTGAACTACTTTGAGAAGCTTATAGTTTAGCTATCTACTTTTTCAAGGTCAGCTTGATTATTGAACAAAGTGTGCTTGTAGCCTGTCTTTGGTAAGCGTTGTGTGCATTTATAACTCTCGATCTATCCGCCATCTGTAGTAATAAAGGCATGGACCACCTGCACTGCATGAAGATGAAGAAGATGGTTCCTCTGTATGATCTGCTTCTGGAGATGCTGGACGCTCACATCATGCACAGCTCACGTCTGTCTCACTCCAGCGCTCGAGTGTCTCACTCCCCGGCTCCAAAAGAGAGTAAATGCGTCCAGGAGGCCTTCACCTGCACTTCTCAGCATGGACCCTGAACTCTGTGGTGAGAAATAGTGCTGTGTTTTTCTTGTGCTACATAATGCAGATATTATGACCTTGAAATAAATCAAATTAGACAGTTTTACTGATGCAAATGACAGTTTTACTGATGGAAATGTCTGTTTTATAAAATAATTATCTTGTACTGGCAGTTGCCAGCTACAATTTTCCAACAAATCCTAAAAAGTGAAATTGCTCTTATTTTCCCCCTCTCCAGTACTGAAGAATAATCCGTCGTTTCAAGAGGACAGGTCGAAAACATCACGGATGCCTTGAAAGTTTTTTTCAGACACTATGGACATGGTGTACTATTTCTACTCATCTCTTTCTATACAGTAAGCTTGCTGCTATCACTTTCTGTCAAAAAAAAAGTCAGCATCACTATAGCAACTGCTGTAGCCGGAGCAGCTACTGAAGACACATTCCAGATTCCGTCACGTACAAAATGACAGTATAGACGATGAGAGATTTGTGTGCAGTGACTAAATTCTGATCCGCAACTTTAGAAGACCTGACTCAAGCCTCTTTTGACTCGTGAATGTCAGACTCGTTATTACCAAAACAAAATGTTTCAAAAAAACAAACTGCCTTCTTTAACACCATAAAGGCCTTGTACAAAACATTTATACATTTTCTAGATAATCACCAATTTATTCCACTTCGCAAACCTTTCTGTTTATAAGATGAACCACAAAGATGTTTGATATTGCACTTTAAAATTTAAAAAAACTTCTGAAATATCAGAAGCCCTGTCTTAAGACAAAAAGCCAAAATATTGCAGTGCCTGCATTGACTGTCGCCATTTATTTTTTTTAAAGAAATTTGTATTTAATTGACTATAAAAACAAATCTAACTTAAAGATTAGAAGCATAAAAAAGTACAAATGAATGTATTTATAAAAGTTATTGAATCTGCCTGCAGCCATTTGAATTGTTTTGATATGAAGTGCTAATATTGGATGTACAATTTTTGTTGACTACTAAGAATTAAAGACCAGCTGTAATACAGTTTTTTTTTTAAGTAGACAATGTTTATTTTTTAACAAGTTTCATTTGTAAAAGGTTTTTAAACATTTTTTTTCTTTCTGTAAACTGCGTGTTCTACCTTGCAGCACATATGTAACAATGTTATTTACACTGGGGTGAATTAAAATGTTTCATGTGCATTTGACTAAATATATTTTTGTTTTGGGCTTTGCAAATACAGTTATTTCAGAGCATATCAAATTTAAAAATGAGACACCGTGTTCCCAAAATAGCAGCAATCCATCATGTCACCACAAACTGTGGATGAGTTCATCTTTTCCAGTTGCAAACTCTTATAATCTTTAATCCGTGCATGATGTGCCTAAATCTAGAAATATTTTAAAAGATCCGTGATTTACATTCAAGCTCATACGATGATTGACTTTTTTACAGCATCGATACAGGAAAAGGGCCTGTTTAGATCACATCCAACTCAACATTAACAAAAAGTGTCTCAGTAGTATGGCTCTCAAAGGGGGAATAAATAGTATAAAATCAATTATATAAATACAACCAGTAATAAAAATATTCCTTGGACAAAAGTGTGGCGCTCGTCTGATTCATGAGAACTCCATTGACTGATGTTGAGCGGGCGAGGGACTCATGTGGGCGGAGGACCGTTGGTGTAGCGTAACATGGGGTGGAAAGAGCGGGCAAAATTGTTGGAAAGGGTGCAACTGTAGTCATCTTCAGAAAGAGGGACCAAGCAGGCCAGAACCAGCAGCAGGAGGAACAGGAGATGCAGAGGGAAAGCGGCTCGCAGGACACGATAGAAGAAAGAACGCTGGGGGGATGGGTCACGCTTTGACCTGAAACAGACACACACACACAAAAAACTTTGACCGCTGTTCTTTTTTTAACATCAAAACCTAATGTGTATTACACTGTGAATGTGCGTTTTTCTATGTTCTACACTATAACTATTCATGAAAATGGTTTGTGTGTGCAAAGTACCGAGAGCATTGTGAGGATTTCCTGTCTTCTGCAGTATCAGCTGTGGAGTCCTGCAAGCACATGACAGAAGAGTTCAGCTCCGTATCACAATGAAAACTACTCAACCAGATCCTATCCTAGCGGCTTTAATTCATGAGCACGACATATACTTTTAATTGAATATTATTTATAGTATGACCAAACAGTAGCCGCCTTATCTCGGTTAATTACATTTATTGGTTGACATGGTGGGGGAAATATTAGCTCATTTTAATTAAAATCGACATGTGAAGGTCAAGTATGGTAAGTGACCCATATTTGGAATTTGTCCTCTACATATAATTATTGAACACACATTTGTTTTTGTGAAATGTGGGGACTCCATTGGCGTAATGGTTTTTACACTGTACAAACCGTATTTTCTATCCCCTTACACGACCCCTACTCATCACAGGAAACATTCTGCATTTATACTTAAAAAAAAAACAAAACAAAAAAACTTATTCTTTATGATTTATAAGCCTTTTGAAAAGTGGAGACATGGGTAATGTCCTCATATTTCACCCTCTCCTTGTAATACCTATGTCATACCCATGTCATTATACACGTGTCCTAATATTTCACAAAAACACACACATGCACACACACACACACAGCAGTGAGCAGCTCAGTCTTTCCTGCCGTACTGAGAATCAAACCTTTGGGTTAGTAGTCTGACTCTTTAACCATTAGATCCAGACTGCCTATTTTAATGAAGACAACCTTCATAAATTACATTTTATCAACCATATAGTTTAATATATAGAATTTTTAGCACCATTACTCCAGTCTTCAGTGTCACATGATCCTTCAGAAATCATTCTAATATGCTGATTTGCTGCTCAAGAAACATTTATGATTATTATTTGATCAATTTAATGTGTCCTTGCTGGAAAAAGTATTATCTTGTTTTTACAAAAAACTAACTGACTCCAAACTTATGAAAATAAAAATCTATGAATTAAGAATGTGCTTTGGAGGGCTTAAAATGTTTTAACAAAATGTATTACATTTTTAAACATTAACCCTTGGTTAAGCTCCACCCCCTCACTCAGTGAAGCTTCCCATTGGATTCAGTGCATTTTTCAGCAAAATGTGCACATAAGATCGTAATATTTAAATTTATGTTATTCTTTTATAGTTTTCAATGAAGTGTGACACTGCACAGCATCTTTTTTTCCAAAAAAACAAAAGCAGTGTCCTCTCAGTTGGATTAGTTTCCTCTTTTTTGTTTACCATTTATGCTGTAAAATGTTTTGCAAAATGCTCTCACCACTCTCTCCTGAAGCGTCTGGAGATCCTGCTCCACCTGACGTGTCAGCAGTCGTAGTTTGCTTCCGATGACGTGGAGTTTCTCCCTGGCTTCGGCGCTGTCCTCCCCAGCAGCCTCGGGGAGCAGCTCGGAGACGATCTCCTGCAGGGAGCTCACTTGCTTCTGCCGGCCCTGCAGCTCTTCTGCCAGATCCTGCCACCAGGGGGTGCGAAACAAAAGCTCACTACACCAGTAACGCTAACTGAACAGTCTCAGAAGATGGAGAAGCTGATGCGTTTCTTCTATAGGCTCATCTGATTTCAGAAGCCGGTTTCGCTGGCTCACCTTCAGTGTGTTCCCGTGTTCCTGAAGCACGGAGGGCTGCACAGAAGGGTCGTCCATGTTCACCGTGTAGCGTCTGCTCTCTGCATGGGCCAGCCACAGCAGTAGAGAGTGGACCATCTCATGGAACTCCTACATGAGGGCGGAAGGTCAGTGATGTGAGTTAAAGCTTCATGTGGCCGATTGAGGTTTTGGATAAGTGTTAGACAGTTCTGTCACCTGACAGCGTCCTAGGGTACTCCGTAGACTGCCCTCCCATCCCTCTAGGCCCGCACAAGCCTCTGTCCAGCGTCGATTCATGCCGCGCAGACCCTCCTGAAGCTCCTCCTGCTGCAGCTCTCGCCCACCCAGGTTCAGAGACAGCATCATCGTCTTATAATGAGCAAATGCCTTCTGCATTTCCTGCGTGATGAAACGACAAACCAGACTTTTACTTTCTAGTGTCTGCAATTTAGTGCACTGTGTTCATAAAATGGGCTCATCAGCTTACCTTTATATAGTACGCATCATCAATAAGTATATATAAAATGCTGAAGTAAATATGTCTTAATACATAAGCCACGTTAAACGTTTCTCAGAGTTTCAGAATGTATATAGATATACTGTGACAAGAGCTGTTCATGGACAGCTAGTGTCCAGAACTTGCAGTTTGTTCACATATCTTTGTTTTTTTCTTTTGAGAGGTGATCTTAATATTCATGGTTTATTACAGTTCTATGGATTGTTTTGCCCCTCAGGTCTCCGAGTGAGTAACGTGAACACTATGAATAATCTCCGGATCAGCATCAGTAATATGAGCTGTATTGAGAACATCAGTGAAGGTGTATTTGTAATGATGATCGTGTGATTGGACGCAGTGACGCTCACTTTAAGCTGTTTGACCCTCTCTTCTAAGACCTTGACACTGGCGGATGTCTCGGGTTTCTGTAGTCTATCCAGCTCAGGGGTGACACGGTCCAGCCAGGAAGTGATGTGCTGGAGGTCAGAGGTCAGCTGTTGGGGGTCTCTGGTGGAGCACTGTTTCTTACTCACAGCTTGAGCCTGCAGCAGCTCCCAGCGCTCGATCACTCCTGCGGACAAAAGAGGACACTGCTGTATTCCATCCATTTGTTTCATTCATCTAACCATCTATCCACTCATCCATCCACCCATCCATACATTTGTTGATCCATTCAACCTATCTTTCTATCCATCCATCCATCCATCGGGCTATCCCTCAATTCATACATAAATTTGTTGACCCAATCATCTTATCTTTCCCCTCATCCATCCATCCATCCATCCACTCATATTATCTTTCCCCTCATACACCCATCCATCTTGTTTACTCACCTATCCACTCATCCATCCACCCATTTTATCTTTCCCCTCATCCATCCATCCATCCATCCATCTTATTTTTCCCCTTATCCACCCATCCATCCATCCATCCATCCATCCAGGTAACCATCAATTCATCCATAAATTTGTTGATCCACTCATTTTATTTTCCCCCTCATTCATCCATCCATCCATCCATCAATTTGTTGATTCACTCAACCTCTTTCCCCTCATTCATTAATCCATCCATCCATCCATCCAACTATTACCTCTGTCTATACATCAATCTACTTAACAATTATTTCATTTGTCTATCCATCATCTAAACACCCATCTATCTAACTAACTATCTCTTGATTTTATCTACCCACCCATTTAATTTATCCACCCAGACATATTTACTAATCCATCGATCCTTCAATGTTGCTTATACACCTACTCACTCATCCAACTTGTCTACCCAACTATCCATCCACGAGGACACGATGCTGTAATTATGCCTATTTTTGATAAACATGCTTTTATACTCATCTAAAAATAATAATAACAAGTCCCCTGTACGTGATCATGCATCAGTGCTTTTTCCCAACTATTTGTGAAGAATTTGACATGACTCACTAGACGATAACAAGACAAGAACTAGACAGACATCCTCATGTTCCTCTGTGTCTGTACCTGACTGTTTGTCTGCAGTGCTGAGGTCAGTGAGGCCTTGTTCTTCCTGCTGTTCTTCATCATCCAGGATCATAGAAACCCTCTTCACACTCTCAATGCTGCCGCTGCACTCAGACATCAGCTGGACCTGTAGAGTGCAGACACGTCACACATATGCCTATGTTTAGCAGGGAAAGTTGACGGAAAACAGACAGGCCTTTGCTGCAGGTCTATGGACATTTTGTACTCCAAAACGTGTCTGAGAACTATGAATAATCTACTGTACAATCGCTCTTTGCGCTGATAGATTCCACATTTATGCTAACAAAGTGCATGAGGAAGAGGACAACTTGCAAATGATGTGATTATGAAAGTTCTGGGTTGAAAAGGAAAGTGTATATACTTACGTAGCCTTGTTTAAAAGGAGTGCTTGTGTGTGCAGGTGAGGAGTCGTCCAGCTGGAAGGATTTCCTTTCAGGCATGTTTTGAAAGTGCCAGTTCTGTCCTGCGAGTGTGTGAGAGAGGGAGAGAGAGATATTTAACTCAATGTTCTGCACAGACATTTCATTTGGGCTGTAAAATACAAATGATCTGAATTCAAAAATATGGAATTGAACTGAAATCATAAGGTACACAGTTATTCAAAAGATTGTGGTCGGTAAGAATTTTTAATGTTTTATATACAGGCTGTATATACATTTATAACCGTTTTATATTTTAAAATGTAATTTATATTTGTGATGGCGAAACAATTATTTTTAGCATCATTGCTGTAGTCTCCAGTGTGACATTGAAAATCTGGGATGATTAATGACGTCGGTAAGCGTTTAAACATTTTATGCATAAGTTGAAGTTGGATAAGGTGCATGGAAGCTAGATATTTAACTTTATAGTTTTAAACATGGATATTTTTCTTACACAAACCCATCAATTCATTTCTGAAGACCTTTATTAACCCCCTGAAGCCGCGTGGAGAACTTTTATGATGGATGTATGCACTTTTTGGGCTGGCATTTATTGCATTGTAATGCTTGGATTATCCAGGACATTTATTATATTACTGAGTCTGATTAAAATTCATCTAAAAGAAGAAAGTCATCTAGAATGGCTTGAGGGCGAGTAAATAATAAGGTAATTCTCCTTTTTGAATGAACTATTCCTTTAAAAAAACAATTATAAGTAGATTTCATGATAAAAGTACAACCCATTTAAAAGCAAAAGCCTCAAACAAACATGTTTCACATAATGACACACTGGTACATCCTGTACACTTCTCCAGTAATGAGCAAAGCTTCAAGAGTGTGCAGTTTAGATAAATGAGCGTTATTATCTTTTTGCATGAGCATGAAAACTGCGGAGGGGGGTGAGCAGGTGCACTGGGCTGTGATGAGCAGAGGGGACGCAACCCTCTCTTCAACTCCCTGAGGTCTGGACATGCCCAGCTCTCAACCAACAGAACCTAATCACAGGCCCAAGTCTTTCATGATAAGAGCACATAGCAGAGCAGGGTGAGGGGAGGGGAGGACACTTGCATCTTTTGATTTAAGAGAGAGAAAGTTCTGCACTGAAGGGGGGGAAAAAAATACCAGGCCTTTGATGATCCAGCAAACCTAGTCTATCCATAAGCGTATCGACAGTGGTGTGGGAACAGGACAGGATGGAGGGAGGGAATGAGAAGCAGGGAGGTGTGGGACTGGACAGATGTGAATGCACCAAAAAAGGCAATAAGATTTTGCTCTCAACCACAACTGAAGCCAAGTACATGTAAAGGGACATGGAAGCCTACCTAAAGGCTCCCCAAAATACTTCTTTGTCAACTCGGATGAGAATTCTGGGATTTCTGTGACCTCTAAATATGGAGTAAGAAAAAAGTAATGGCTAAAGCAGCAGTATGTATCAGCCAATGAACATAAAACGGGCAAAAGATGTCAGTTGCATTTGATTGGCTGGTGTCTTTTTTGTGTAATTTGCTGGTGTACAAATTTTTATCAATCATAAGGAAACAATGCTGTGTCAACAAGTCAAAATAATAAGCCCTTCTAAGGACTAACTAAACACTGGATTAGGCAAATTTTGCCTGGCAATCAAAATACTTCCATACGTATTTACCTGACAGTGCAGAGAAGAATGCAGCATCCTCTTCCTCATCATGTGAAGAAGATCCGCCAACATCCCCTGTGTGGTCCCACTCTAGAGGAATGGAATCCACGCTGACGGGGGTTTCGCGGCCCGAGCGCTCCTGAGGCGGCGATAACAAGCACATGGAGGGTTGGCTGGAGGCAGGGGTGCTCTGCTTCTCTCTGGACCGCTCGCCATCAGAGATATCTGGCTGCTCCTGCAGTGCATTCAGAGACAAAAAACCACTATCAATCATACATTTTCAAAAGAAGACTCTAACCAAGGCTGCATCAAACTTGATTGAAACATGTTGCTGCTAAACCTTTTTACTTAAACTTTAACTTTAAGTAAACTTTTGATAGGCTCCAAAAGGGCTCAAAATATCAAAATACATAAAGGGCTACTGTATATTATATATGAGAGAATTTTTTAAAATGTGTATCATACCAGGCGGAGGCTGGTGAGGCGTTGGTGGAATCGGGCCACTCTGCCAAACACTTCTTGACAGTACGTGTGCAGTTCCTCTAACTCATCTTCTATCACAACGGCATCTACAGGAGAGCTCCTCTGAATCAGACCCTCCCCAAACACGATCAGAGCATCAATCTTATTGGTGTTCAGAGTGATCTCCTTCTTAAAACTCTGAAGATGGAAATTTAAAAAGTTACATTTAATTCACCTAAAATGTACATTTTGTTATCATTTATTCATTTGTTTTCATGTATGGACTGATTAAAGGACTGCATTTAAATGAAACACTTGATTAACCACCTTCAGCTGTTTCATTTTGTCTTGAAGATGGATCTCTGAGAAGTGCTCTATGTTGGTCAGCTGGAGGTCAATCTCAGTCAGCCAGACAAGAAGGCTCTCGCGGGTTCCCTCAAACTCCTCTCTCTGGCTTGTAAAATGCTAAAGAGAAAGAAAGAAAGAAAGGTTTGGGAGCGGTTTGTTATGGGCACTCGGGTGAATATAAACACACAGATAAGATAAAAAGTGTGTCAGTGTCCTCACCCTGAGTCTGCGCAGTATTGCAGCCACTCTCCTCTGGAGCGCGTCCCAGCGCTGGTTCCCCTGATGCACCATGGCCCTGAGACTGCTGGCAGCATCGGTGCGGTTCTCCCGCGCCAGTCGTCTGTACTGGTTATTAATGATCTCCATCTGGGCGAGGCTCTCGTGTACCTGCCTTTGGAAAACCTAAATCGAGAAACCAAACACTACTATGACCACTAAAACTAACAAATATGTTTTTAACATTAGAAACATTTCAAAATATGATCTTAAATGACTAAACATTCAGTAAATGAAAAACTGCTGATATTAAATACATGATTGTTTGAGAAATCTGACATTCCCACATTGTGTTCCTAAAACAGCAGGGTTAAACATTGAATGTCCTGTAGCACAACTATTCAAAGGCTCTTAGTAAAGGCATGTTGTTGGAATCAAACCTCATATTTCAGCAGTTCCTCTTTGGCATCAGTGTACAGGACGTCTGATGAATTGGGTTCAGCTGCGGAGCGCTCGGCTACATTCAGCCAGTCCTCGAACAATGAATAATCCTCCTGAAATTTACACCACAGTCTCCATGTCTCCTCAATCCTGCAAAAAGTCATGAAACATATAGTCTTTTATAATACATTTATATTTATGTAAAACATAGCAAAATAATATATCCACATGGTGTAAAAGAGAACATGATTCATCAGACCAGGCCACTGTCTTCCATTGCTCCGTGGTCCAGTTCTGATGCTTACAAGCCCACTGTTACCTCTTTCCCCGGTGGACAAGGGCCAGCATGGGCACACTGGTTGCCCCCATACGCAACTAACTGTTATGTTCTGTGTATTCTGACAGCTTTCAAACAGAACCAGTATTAACTTCTTGAGCAGTTTGAGCTACAGTAGCTCATCTGTACGATCGGACCGCATGGGCCAGCCTTCGCTCCCCACGTGCATCAATGAGCCTTGGCCACCCATAATCCTGTCGCTGGTTCAACACTGTTCCGTTCTTGGACAACTTTTGATAGATACTGACCACTGCGGACCGGGAACACCCCACAAGAGCTGCAGTTCTGGAGATGCTCTGACCCAGTCGACCAGCCATTATTTGGGATTGTCTAACTCGCTTAAATCCCTACATTTGCCAATTTTTCCTGCTTCTAACACATCAACTTTGAGGATAAAATGCTCACTTACTGCTCACATAATTGGTATACACCAATTAGGCATAGCATTATGACCACTGACAGTGAATAACATTGATTATCTCTTCATCATGGCACATGTTAGTGTCTGGTTTACTAAAGTGTTTATATATATACTAAATTTTACTTTATGTGACGGTGTGTTGAGTTGGCCATACCTCAGCCTCCTTTCCAGAGACATGGAGCAGATATTCCTCCAGCGCTGGTCCAAGCGCTGGGTGGTGTGCTGGATGGAGTCATTCTCTCCGTCGCTGCTGCAGGCATCCTCATCGTGCAGAAGCACGTCACACAGGGTGAGCACAGACGCCACCCTCTCAGTGTGCTGCTCAATGTCACGCTGCAGGTCCTACACACGCAAACAAATGCACAAATGTTCACCTTTTTACACATTTAATATAAAAAGTAATACATTAAAATACGCCAGTCCCACAAGACAAAATTCACAATTCAATATTATCTGAAAACAAGCGTTGATAGTTATTACTAGTTGTTTCTAAGTGTTGTATTGAGGTCTGCACTGCAAAACAAATCTTAATCTCTTACTCATGGAAATATACAGTGTATTGTTTCAGAATATTTAAATAAGATATTGAATTATATCATTTTTAAAAACCCTTGATTTGCTGACCTGTTGCTCTGCCAGTCTCTTGTGGATCTCATCTCTATGGCAGATACTGTAGTGAATGGGTTTGGCCAGATCAGCCTCAATGCGAGTCAGCCAAGAGCGAAGGTTATTCATGTTCTTATCCAACTGCTGTACTGTCACCAGGGTCTCTGTCAGCTTTTTCACCCTGAAAAAGAGAGAGATAGAGAGAAATCCAAACACAAAACCATTTAAATGAGAGAATTCAGAATCCGTGATCATTTTGGAAAAAGCTGTAATACCATAAATGAACATGACCTTTTTGCTGAAAATTCCTACATAATCTCTTCAATAGATAAAACTAAAAGTATTTTCTGTGAAAAGAAACTTTTGTGCGCAATATTGTTTTATTAAGAAAAGTACTAAACCTTTTATAAATCAATCAAATAAGTTTTCTTCGGTATCTGAGTTTAGTTTGGCAGGAACCCAGTAATAAAATCATGTCAAAGTTCAGCACGCTACACTTGGCGCAAAACAGGTCTGATAAACCCAGGTCAGATCACACTGAAACACAGACAAAGGCTGTTTGCCCCATAGGGATTAGATCGAACCATTTAAGTGTGACAGTGTGAAGCTTCTGGTTGCGTTGTTCGAGTGACCGCTTGGCCTCTCAAACTGTCTGAACAGCCATACCTGCAGATGGCCGGCTGTAATTATAGCGTGCCTGAGTACATACTGTCCTGCTAGCCCCATTGTGATCCTGTTCATAAGAGCTAATATGAGGTGACAGACCACTGCCCCCACCATCCCCTCCACCCAATTCGAGCTAAACAGTGGGACTAGGACAGACTACAGAAGCCTGAACAGGCCATATGGCAAAGCTGAAGCAAACGACACTATTGAGGGCTACGTTAATTCCCCCTTCTTTCCTGTATAAGCACCATCTGGCTTCTTCAGAGCACGTCACACCGCAAGACTGACCAAAAACATGAGAGTTTGTTGACGTCACAGACAAGAACGGATAGCTCTCAAATTGTTTGCTTGCTTGCTTAGGACCACCACATGATTCATACACTCGGTATGTACAAAGGGCCAATTTAATGCTTCTTTGGCAGCACTGTCGGCTTGCTCATTACCCGAGATTTCTGAGTGGCCAGAATACTCAAACTTAATTTTATTTCATTCCAGTCAGTTGCCATTTCTAGGGAACGATTACGAGAGCATATGTGCCAACTGTGCTAACTATCCACAGCACTGAAGATCATATCAAATGATGAAGGTACTAACTAATTAAATCACGCTGTTTTCTGTACTTATTTTCACCTAATATTAAAGATTTTCATATTTTTTTAGTGTAATAATTTCACAATATCCACATTAATATAGACATTGGAAGAAAACCAGTATAACAGATATCAATACTGCTAGTGAGATCTCTATGAAATATATTTTTTTCTCTCAATTTTATTAATTAATGACAGACATTCAGCATTACAGTGTAAATGAAAGCTATACATTTTAACATGTATTAGATTTAAAAATATATAACTTTTAATTTAAGTGAACTTAAAACAGTCTTCACATAAAACCATTCAATATATCAGGGTTCTTTTTTCTATTGGCCCAAGAGAGACTAGTTTTTACTTGTCCTGTAAAAATGCACAAATTATTGGGTTATGGGTTATTTGTGACCAATGTAACATACATACATGCATACATACATGTATATAATATACAACATACCAACCTTTTCCCCCCTTTGGATAGTAAAAATGTATGTGCGAATCTTGAGTGTTCTATCTGGCATTGTGTGTAAATTAATGATCCCGGAGATTATTGATAGGGAATATATATATATATATTCCCAACACCAAGATTTTTAAGTGTGCAGAATATTCCAACTTAAATTTATTTAATTTCAGTCAGTAGCTGAGGCAACATTTCAAAATGTATCTACATTTACATTTACACTGATCTAGAGCCCTGCACAGGCCTCAAATCTACGCTGAGGCCCTAGCCCGGCCCGTGTCCGACAGCTTATCAAAATTCTCGGCCCGAGTCCGACTGGAGCCCGTGTTTTTTTTTTTTTTACATTGTTGCAGCCATTAAAATAGTTCTGTTTTGTTTTTGATATCAAAGTAGTCATATTTCGTTTTGTTTCTTTATTAAGTTAATTTAGAAAAATGTTTAGAGAATTTTTTTGATTGTTAAATTAAAGTTTTAATTTTTTTAAGTGACCAGCGGCCGACAGTGAGTTAACCGCATATTTAATCGATTTAGTCTCTCAAATCAACTCTTGACTTGTCTTGCCTATAATAAAATCCATAGATATAATTTGAATAATCCATATACACTTCGAGCATCACAATGTTAGTTAATTTCGCCAACTATTACCTTCAGTAGCCTAAAAGGCATTTTTGACGAGCTGAGGCAGGCTGATTCTGCTCGCGGCTCTCGCAAACGGAGCTAAACAATCTAAAAAAAAAAAGAAAAAAAGAAAAAAAAGAACATGCAGGTTGTCTTATAGCTTACCTTACACCTACACAAATGAATATAAATCCGATCTTCAATTCCCGTGGTATATGCTCATTTAACGGAGTTTACAGCAACGGAAGCAAAAGATTCAAGATGCATTTTATTCAGCAGCTTATTTCAAATTCAAAGACCACATAAGAGAGCGCGACCTAAGCGCACTGGTAAGATCATTTAGTCTCATTCATTTTTATTGAAGATGATTGTGTTTTTGAGCATCTAAGACTTATTTTAAATTTCATTTACGGCCATTTGCGTTGCCTTGCATTAGTCATTTGCTGCGATGCGTGTTGCAGCACCATCATATCTATCTGACTACAACATAATTTCATGTTTGAAAGTCTGTAGGTTAACATAAATGCAGATATAGGTCTAGCCTAATTGTAATAATAAAAAACAACATAATTATCGATTTTGAAATATTAAACCAGTCAATACAGAACGAAATATTCTGTAGCCTTTTGCCGTCAATACCATGGATAGCCTATGGTATGGGCCGGCTACTGCCGACGTTGTCTTTGCTGTATCAATAGGCAATATATTTATATTTAACATGAAGTATAGGGCTTCCCTGTTTATTAATAGCAGCAGACGCCCCGCGGATGACACGCAACAGAAACGCCACGCTCACACCACGCTTGCAGTGTGTCTCCGGCCTTAACTCTAGCAGCTGCGCTGAAGAAACGCGCGCCGCTGCTGCTGGCACGGACTCTGAACCTATGCTCTGAACACTGTGCGAGCCATCTTGACAGTCGCGTTAACTATTATGGTCTCATGTTGTTTCCACCAGCGCAGAACATCTCATTGTTCCTTTTATTTGATAAAATAAATATAAAACGTAGGAGAAGCCTAAAAAAAGGCCCGAAGCCCAGCCCGCGTTTTAGGTATGACGTGAAAATTGGCCCGAAGCCCGGCCCTAGGGCCGTAAAAAAGTCGGGGCCCGTCGGGCTTGGGCATAAATGCAGGGCTTTACACTGATCTATTTTTGTTGTTATTTCCGCTTTATTTCAAATTCACTTTTGTTTAGTTTTTCTTACTAACACTGAGCAGTATTTGTATTAATAATAATAATATTAATATGATAGCATAATATAATATATTTTATAAATATATACTTCCTGAATTTGGAAGCTCTACTATTTGTTAAGCTTATTGACAAAGACCTTGTACAGAAAAAAACTAGGGCTGTCAAAAATAACGCAAATTCATTTTAACGGCACTAATACTATTAAGATTAACGCAACCTGCATTTTCTGTTTGATCTGTGGCCTAGCCCGTAGTTGGAGAAATTGAGATAAGCCGTAGACGTAAAGGAAGCAGCAGCAAACAGAAATAGGGAAAGAAAAGTTTTAACAATAAGATTACTCTGAAGCAAGTGCAGTTATAGCCTAAGTAAGCTACCATATTTTCTGTTTAACTTTTATTAGACTCCAGGTCAAAAGAAAAGTGTGTTTTTTCACTGAGCACATTCTCTGCAGTCCGAGCGCGATGCGTGAATACACTGCAAGCTCACTCTGGCTCATGTCTGCGGTAAATCATTAACACCATCAACATTTACAGTACATGTGTTTTATTGAACTAAATACATTACAATCGGCTAAAACGAATACGCAGGTTACTTTTCTGAACAAGAGTGCTCCCGAGTCTGTGTTTCTCTCACTGTTTACATTGATCGCGGCACAGCCGTAACCATAGACTGTAACGTGTTGTGTCCGGATGAAAATAATAGGGAATAGCTCACTTAACTGGAGTTAATGCAAACACAGAGGCGATTTACATTAAACATTGCACATTTCATTCCCTGCGAAACTCTCACAAGAGTGCATCACAAACTCCATTCTGTCCACAGCGTTACTAAATAAAACAAAATAACTAAATGTGAGCAACAGAAAAGAGTAAATAATCCACACACATGGGAGTGCTCGAGGCGCACACACACAAAATAACATCAGTTCAATAGCTAGTGCGCGGCCCTTAAAGGGGCCACACTATATTCCTACTCGTTACAACCTCCTCCAGGTATAATCTGTGGTACTGGTGCGCTCACAGGTCCGCATGACAGCTTTCACATTACCAATTTTTAAAACAAATTGTGCCCTGTTCTGAACTAAACTGCCAGTGTAAAAACACCCTTTATTTATTATTAATCACTGCTTATTCTGAATTTTTAAGCTTAGGCTTAAGAGACATGAACAGGCTCTCTGGGAAACATCTGTGACCTTTGATACATGTCTAGTCTTTATGCTCCGAGTATGGTTGCGCTAATAATAAATGTACATTTGCATAAAGCATGCATATTTGTTCATACCCATGTTGATTTGAGTATTAAAAACATGAAACATTAATTTAAGGTACATTTAGAACTGATAAAATGTGCGATTAATCGTGAGTTAGCTCATTATAATCATGGGATTAATCACGATTACATATTTTTATCGATTGACAGCCTTAAAAAAACATAAGAAAACTAAAATAAAAGGCTTTTCAGATTATGCATCTCCCCTTCTAACAACAGTAGATGTTCATGCACAATTAGATGTCTGTATTTTCACAAGAAACAGTTATGTTGATCACAAAAGTTTAAGTACTGGATAAAAGCCTGGATAAAAGCTTCTGTTAACTACCTCAAACATGAATGTAAATGTGTAATCAACAGTTTTGTTATCACCAACAGGTCTAAATGAAGAATTAATGCACAAATGAGCAAAGGAATGAATCAATCCTTGAATGGAAACCAGATATGAAAGGCTTTCAAACTAAGAGCATTGATCACTGCAAGATGCAATGGCCAGCCATTAATCAATGGAGCAATAGCAAACACCAGGCCGAAATGAAAGCAAAAATAGCAATTACTCCACAAACCATTTTTTCAACACAGGTCAGGGTGGCTCATTTGTTTCTTTCTCACCTGGTCTCAATGTGGTCGAACAGCTGCTGCCAGCGGTCGTTGACATCGTGCAAGGCCCCGTGGATCTCTGCCTCCTTAGCCTTGTCGCTGGCCAATAGGAGCTGCTCGCCCAGCTGCTTGAGGTGGCTCTTGTTCTCGCTGAAGAGGTTAATCTCCTCCATGCAGTCCTGAAGTGAGAGGTGCACAATGAACAGTAGCTTCCCATGTGCTTTAGTCAATAACGCATCCATCCCAAAAAACCCAGACTAACTGCACTTTGTCTCTGGATGGGTCTGACAGCTGTCAAAACTATATTCCCTCTCTCAGCATGGGACCTCTTTAAAAGAGAGGAGCAATATTCAATCTGACCCCTCAGCCGCCCAAATCCTTTTCCCTTTCTATGCTGCTTTTAAGGGTGCATGTGTTTTGTGAAGTCTGGCCTGGCTCACTTTGATGTGCAGGTGTCTGATTGTCATCCCCAGTTATTATAGTTAACAATTTAAAATAAATAAATAATAATAATTCAAGAGGCTATACGTAGAATTCAGAAAACCTTGTTATTAGCGACACTGGTGGCCCTTAAGTGAACTGCAGCCAGCAACTTATCACTTGTGCTTTTATAAGACTCAATGTGATTCAATCCCCTGAAATACTGATCATTTGATGTACATCCGGCTATGTGAGACTAGTTTGAATTAATCTCTTCGCATGACTCATTGACATTACAGAATAGTAATTTCGGCATTATCCTGAGCATTGTATTAGGATTTGTTTCATGTATCATAGTACGGAAGAGCAGGAGCACAAAAAAAATGTCAAATCCTTTTGATTTTCTCAGAAAAAACCTCCACATCCAAATCAGTATACAGACTTTCATAGAACACCTAGGAAGTCGAGAAAGGTCTTGTTTTTTTAAGTGTTGCTGTTCACACATTGGGAATAAAAAAAGATTAATACATGAAAATCTGTACATGTAGCTTTTTTTTTTTTATCTTAAACCATAAAAATATATATTTGAAAAATATTTTTCATTTTTATCTAGTTCAACTTGATGTACTAAAACAACTAAAAAGGAAATAAAATGTATAAAAACTTCATAGATATATATTTTTAACGAAGCTTGTTACCACCACAAAATAAAAAAGAGGTAATTCTGACTTTAT
Source organism: Pseudorasbora parva (assembly GCF_024679245.1). Taxonomy (NCBI): domain Eukaryota; kingdom Metazoa; phylum Chordata; class Actinopteri; order Cypriniformes; family Gobionidae; genus Pseudorasbora; species Pseudorasbora parva. The sequence continues at coordinate 8,419,965 of NC_090186.1, read as the reverse complement.
AACCCAAAATTATGACTTTATATCACGGCAGAAAATATAAAACCATTAAAAATAACAATAAAAAAAATCTCACTATTACAAAATACATCATCAGTAACGGCACTAAAAAGAGACAATAGCCACCTTTCTGAAAACCTCAACGGTAAACTATGCGCTAATGACTGCCGAGTGCTTGGCGTTGCACTGTTTGATGGTGAGAGAGAAACTGCACATATAAGGCCATTGTTGTGTATGAACAAAGAGGTAAACAAATGAACCAACAGTTATGCGGTGCCCTCAATTTTGTAGTACATGCAGTAAGCTAGATTAGAGATAATCTTTAGTGTTTTTTAAATAATGTACATTTGTAACATATTTCAGTGAAAATGAACAAATGCTTCAGTATGTGAGTGGATAAAACAGCCACTGGGAAATGTCAAATCGGTGGGGCCTCCCTTGGGAACACTTAAGCGTGCTGTTCATTTGAGAACGTTTTAATCCTTCATAGATACTCTAAATAGCATATACCATATAATACCATATTACTGACCTACTTAAGCTCCTTACAAATGTACAACAGGAACTCACCATGACAAAGGCACATAGAAACAAGATCCATGTTTCAGCCAGAGGTTATATAACCACAAAAACAAAGAGTCACGCAATTTTATATATTGACACATAGCAATTACATAATGATTGATTTCACGGGCTAGTTCACACAAAAACTAAAACGTATTCCCCCTTGTTCCAAACCCGTAAAACTATTTATTTCTGCTGAACACAAAAGTCGAAATTATGTCTTGTTCACCCCCTTTCGATGCAATTACAATAACTGGGCTCTGGAGCTTTAACGTTTCAAAAAAATACAAATGCAAAATGCTCTCTCATTGATTTTCTTAATACAGAATTAAGTGTTCAGAATATTATAGAAAATGGCACTTTTCAACTTTTGTGTTACACGAAAAACGACAAAAGTTTAGGACAGCAAGATTGTTTTTGTGTGTGTGTTTTTTTTTTACAAATTTAAAACTTTTATTCAGCAAGGATGCATTGCATTACAAAAGATTTATACTTCAAATAAATGCTGTTCTTTAGAACTTTCTATCCATCAAAGAATCCTGGAAAAATGCATCACGTCTCCACACCGGTTTCAACATTGATAATAATATTTTTCTTGAGCAGAAAATTAGCATATTATAATTATTTCTGAAGGATCATGTGACACTAAGGACTGGGATAAAGACTTTGCCAATTACACTAATAGCTCTATAATGATGATGAAGATAAAGATAAAGATAAAGATGAAGATGAAGAAGATGAAGATGAAGATGAAGATGAAGATGAAGATGAAGATGAAGATGAAGATGAAGATGAAGATGAAGATGAAGATGAAGATGAAGATGAAGAAGAAGAAGAAGAAGAAGAAGAAGAAGAAGAAGAAGAAGAAGAAGAAGAAGAAGAATTTACAGTATTTAAAAAAAACAAATGCAGCCTGGGTGAGCATAGGAGACTTAAAATAAAAACATTTCAAAAATCTTTTTGATTTTAGAACCAAATGGTGTTGAGTAAATAATGCCTTAAAACTTATCCCTTTAAGGTTAAAGCAAAGACACAGGAAATCAAACTCTACCTTTTTAAGTTTCTCCACCATTTCCTCAATACTAAGGTTTTCACCCCTGTGTGCCACTTTTTTCTCCATCTGTGTCAACCAATCACAGAGCTCCTTGTTTTTATCATTGAAGATGATCCAGGCATTCAGGCGGTCAGCTATTTCCTGTTTGCGTAGTGAAACCTACACAGAAGAGGAAAGTTAAAATGCTTCAGCATGACAAAAATAAAGCCATTTTCTGACAGCAAGTAAAGAAATGTTTGAAAGTACTGGATTTCTAAACTGTTAATGACGACACTTTATTTAGCTTTGAAACAAAACATCTTTGAGAACACATGGCCCACTCTTAGGTGCTAGAGAAAGTACAGAAGAACTTGCACTCTGTCCTCATTGAATTTTGTAATGTGCTCTCGAGCTGACAGAACGGCTCACTGCCCTAATTCACACATGAGTAAAGACTTCAAAACAACTATGTACAAAAGTGTAAGGTTACAACTATTAATATATTCTATAAAAGCCGTCCAGCTGAAAGGCTTTTAACAAAAAATGCTCTTCTCATGCTGTGAGATTGATTACAGGACTGTTAGGCAAAGAGTACAGCAAAGGCCTGCTAGCTTTTACTGCTTTCTGTCAGTAAGAGGCTAGTCTATTAGTATGTACTAACACCAAGACACACTAGGGGACAAGGGCAGTGCTTTGTGGTTCCTTTTTTACTTGTGTCACTCCTAGATTGCCATGGCTTACAAGCAGCCTTTTAAAAAGAACGAAAGCATTGTCCATGCTACATTTGTCAGTGAAGGCTATGCATTTTCCTTGATCCATAAATGTCATTGAACTGATATCCTTCTATATGCAAATATGAATCATTCAGTTAAAAGAAAGCATAAGGACAGAAGTTCATTTGACTACTACTTGTTGTCAAACACATTATTTATGCATGTCTTTGAGCTCACAATCCTAAGCGACTTACTGCAAACATATGCAACGACAAATAAAAGACCTCCTTCCAGAAAAACAAAGCATGGCCTAGCTTTGCCATCTGTCATTCATTCCAGGGAATGATTCCACCTGCAACCTGTTGGCAGCAGACACTAACGCACACGTAGACTGACCTCATTGGCTCGGTCCTGGCTTCCAGCCAGATTTTTAAAAAAGCACGACTGAAAACTCACAACAGCAAGTCCATGAATTGAAAAACGGCTCATTAAACAAGGCTCCCTGCGTAATGTGGTGAGAAGTCCAAGGGTTGGATATAGGCCATGCAATGATCTGTCCTAAATGTGGCCTTTCTGTTTTTAATTGCTCAGGCTGTTTACAGTTACAAGAGCAACTCCATTCAAACGTCAGCAGGCCATTCAGCTACTTTACTTTATAACGGCAGGCTGGACACCTGCGCAAGACAGATAATCTGGAGGAAAGAAAAGTCCTCACTCAGCCTGGAAAAAAAAAAAATCTAAATTGAGCTACTTAAGTAATGTGTATTGACGTGTGCATTAGAATATAACCATAATAACTACGAGAGAAAAATGAATGTAATTATAGTTAAATATAATAATATTAAAGGGATCAGTCACCCAGAATCGAAAACTCATTTACCAAACCCAAATGACTTTTGTTCTCCAGTAGAGCAGAAAATGTCAGTTTTTGAGAACTATTCTAATAATATTTCAATATAAATGAGATTGAAGGAGGACTGGAGCTGTCAAGCTGCAAAAAACTGGTCCATGTGACTCATGTGCTATATTTCAAGTCTTCTGAAGTCATATGATAGCTTTGTTTGAGTAAAAGGTATTCATTTATGGCATTATTCACACAGAAAAATGGTGTACTGATTGATTCAGTTCACAAAGCTGATTTGGTCTGAAGGGTTTGTTTATGAGTTCAACACTTAATGTCTTCATGATCCAACTGGACATCCCAATGGATGAAGATAATTCCAAGAAGAGCTTAATATTAACACCCACCAACCCGGGTGGATTACAGCAGTGGAGTGTAACAGAGTCACTTCTACTAGTCACCTTGGCTGGTTAAAAATTATATATCATATAGGTCTATACATTTTAGTCAAAAATATAAATTTATCAATATGTATCAATGCTGAAATATCTGAAACGCTTCTAATACAGAATAGATTCACAATACCAGCTGTGCTTGAAGGACTTGAATTTCGTCATGGGATTGCGCGTTATTACTGCACACAATTTGACTCATTCCCACAGATTGTGTGCTCACACCCAACTAAGGATCACGCATCAGGTCTAGAGTGACAGAAGCAAACTCTTTCCCCGCCATTGACAGAAATTTCTAGCTTTCCGTGTTTTCAATGTTATACGGTGCTATTACGCATCTTTTTTTTTAAAACTACTGAATTTCCTGATCAAAACACAGGAGAAGATGATGCAGAAACAAGTGATCTCATATGCAAACAGAAGCATATGTAAAATTAAGCAATCACCAACATTAAGCAGCATTTAAATCAAAATGTTACTGAATGAAATGTCACCCCAGGACGAGCTATAGGACTGTGAAGCTTGGGGGTGTGGATGAACAAAATCTTTAAAAAAAGATTGAGCTGATACACAAGCTGCCAAATTATAAAAATATATTAAAAAATATCAATATGGCAGTTTTTCCCTCTATGATATTAAATTCAAAACTTTGGCCAGTGAAAAAGCTGAGCGGCTGTAACTTTGGAAAACCACTAGCCACAGTGGCTGGTGAGGCAAAAAGCTAATGTCAAGCCCTAATTTCAAGTCTTCTGATACTGATATAGTGCATGAGTCTTACAGTATAAACGACTTTCATGATACTTTTATGCTGATTTTATAGCTTGAATGGGCTTACATTCCCATTTGAGATTGCATGGAAAAGAGCATATGATTCGACATTTTTCCTAATATGTCTCACTGCAGTTTTTGACCAACATGTGGGTAAGTAAATAAAACAAGTTTGACATTGAGACATTTTGTGTTGTACTATTATTCATGTCAGAAACATTTATGTGTTCTGGACATCCTGTGGCACCTTCTGAGGAGACAACGGTTATCATGAATATAAATCTAGATCAATCATTGTACATTCTTATTTTCCCTCTCTTTTTCTATGCCATGCGGCACTGTGAAGTTCCCCCCACTTCCAGGGGTGAATCATTGTGTGCCTTTCAATGCTGCCTGGACAACAGCTTCTCTTTCCCTCCTACTAATCTCACACACTCTTTCTCTCTTCTCAAACACAAACACTCACCTTCAAGCACAGTTCTTCCCATTGACTATGAAGCTCTTCCACCTGTCCCTGTAAAAGCGCGGTGTCCCCAGGCAGCACGTACTGGGACACATCTGCCTTCATGGTGCTCAGCTCTTTCAGTCCTCCAGCCCAAATCTGCAGCGAGTCCTCGGTTTCCTGCATAACACGGCGGCCAACAAGTTAAACTCCCTTCCTCTGCCGCACGCTAACCCTAGTCCACACTCTCCCTCTCTCTCTCTCTCTCTGTCCCTGTCATTAGCGCACGGGATTAAGGCCCACTGGATGGGACGGGGGAGGGGACGAGGCGGTGGGAGGGAGAGTGGGGGGAGGGCAGAGCACCCATAACAGCGTGAAAAGGGGTGATGGGGTAAAGGCCAAACAAGTTAAGGACACTATTATTTCCTTTGTTTGTCAGTTTCACCCACCTCCATTAAAAGAGAATTCCTCATCAGAGCTTAATCAACAAGAAATCAAATCAGTCTCAGCAGATGCTTATTAAAACATTTCTAAAGCAACATGATTATATCAACAGGTGTTTGTTTGTTTTTCTTTACCAAAGACCTTGGATATAGACTGAATAGAGTACATTACAATGCAGGAAAATTCAGTTGACAGATTAAAGCACTTATAGTCATTAAAGCCAAGTAGGAAATGTAAACCATCTCTGCCAATTGACAACTCAATCCCCATGCAGAAGCGTAAAAACTTGGCACTGGCACAATTCATGCTGCAGTTTTCCAAAGCTTAGAGTGATCTGCATGCTTAAAGGAGTTGCCAAAAAATAAACATAAGCAATTTAGAGGCCTGTGCCTTTAATGTTAGCGGACTTATCGCTATAAAGTAGGATCCAAAAGTCTGAGAATCCTAATGAAATGCTTCTATTTTGCCTTTTATATTACATAGCAATTTGTGAAAGCAAGATGTTTATTAAAATATCCACTACTTAGTTGCACAAGAAACATTTAAAAATATTACAAACCCCAAAACAACAATGTACATGATTTTCAGAATGTCTTAGTGTTTGGTTGGTCCCTCTTTTGCTTTATTAACTTTATACATTTATGTAAAACTAGATGATCATGCTCTTCAGCATGACTTGAGATGATCCGATGATGAACATCTGAGCATCTTTTTAGTACAATACCATCACAAACAACCTATATTTGAAATATGAAACTGTTAAATATTTCTTTGTTTGTCGTAACTAATATGGTCAAACTTCCTAAATCCCTAAATGTTTAGGAGTTGACTGTTATCATTGTCAGATGCATGCATTACCTTAGTGAGCTGCTCATGTGTCTTTAGATCTTCTAGCTTCTCTGGCAGTGGGCTCTTTAAACTTGCTTTTATCTCATCCAGTTTGAGAGCACAATCAACCAGTCCTGTTTCACAGAGCTTCCAGTTCTGCAAAGAAACAGCAAAATCTCTTAATTACTGCAGAAAATGGGTACAAAATCATATTGTTTTAGATTTAAAGGAATCTTCCAGGTTCTATTCAATCTGTACAATACGAGTGCCACTATTACAGTTTTTCGAATATTCTCTTTAATGCTGTTTGTGAATGTAAATGTTCTGCAAAGTTGCAAAGTCAAAAGTACACATTAAAAAAAGTTCTTGTCTTCCAAAAGAAAGAAAGTTAATTGTAATTGGAATCCCGCTGTGTTACGGTTCTACGTCACTAGAAAATACATTTGCATGATGTCCACCTATGTTGCACATTGTCCGCCCGTGAACAACTTGATCCGCCCTTAAACATCATTTTACTGACGACTGCTTCTCAAATCTCAGTTCAACGCAGGATTCGCAAAACACTTGCTCTTGAAAAATTGGTCAGTACCGAGCTTATTTGGACCAGCTGCCCCTGACTGTATTTTTGACTCTTGCTGTAATACCTCTGCTAAGCAGCCGTGGGCCACTATCCCCTAAAACTGTATCCATCAATGAAGATTGTCTGTCGCTCTTACTACTTTGAGTAAAGATAAAGGATAGAGCAAGATTTGTTTTGCAAAATGTTACATCAGTCATTCATGTTAGTGCTCGGCTAGCATATGTGCTGTTATTGATACAGTTCCCGTACATGCGCCACAATAAATCAGAAATATACTCATGGGTCTGTTGATGGACATACACTTGTTAATGCTGATGATGAGGAATTGCATTTCTAAAATCTCATAATGTAACTCTTTATTGACCTTTGATGCATGTAAACCTGTTGTAGGAGGCCTCCAAAATAAAATTAGGAGCCTTTAAAATAGCATAATAGAGGCACTTAGCTTTACCAACAGTATGTGCGACATGTCAATTTAATATTCTGATCTCATTTCATATGTTGATCTGGGAACATTCCTTTAACTGTTTAACCATGTTGATTATGAGAGCCACTGACATGCTTGTTTGGTGTCTGTCAGTGTTTTATCTTGTATCAGATCTCAGATAAGTGAAGAGGGATTTCCTTTCCACATGGGGACTCACCATCCCCCCGCCTATTGTGAGCACATGCACACATAAACACACTTCTACCCACATCACTCTCTAAACCCCCCTCACTTTTGGTAGTCAACACAATGATGTCATCTTTCTAAAATAGATGAGCCAATCAGAGCTGGTTATGAGTGGGTGTGACTGTGATTACATAATGTCTAACAGTACAGGGGGTCAGCCTCAAGTTAAGGGTGACAGTAAGCCCCACTGCTTCCGATGAACACTGTAAACTAATTTACATAAGGGGATTGTCAAAGTTATTTCTTTAGATATGGCCCAAGTTCTCCAGGATGTCAATACACAAAAAAGGATTAGAGTCCTCTGCATGCTCACCTGTAATCAACAGTCCACATATGCTATTTGTAGAACTGTAACTGCAATGTACTGTATTTTGTTCTGAAGCTTTCAGGATCCTCCATTATTGTGGTTTTGAAAATCAAGTAGAATATACTAGAAAACGGTTATATTTAATAGCACTTTTTCCAAGCATTGTTCCCACATCTAGCTCTGCCTCAGGTCTGTGAACAATGACAGATGATCCATGTAGACACTGAACTGCACAGTGGCTTAGTAGCTGTGTTTTTTAGAGAATCTCACGTTCTGTGTGATATGGCCCAGCTGCCTCTTTTATGGATTATGGCGAGATTACGGCTGATCTCTCATCCTCAAAATGAAGCACTTTATTAGTGAAACGCTCAGTAGGGTATGTAGGTCAACTGTGGCTAAGACCCCCATGATAAGTTTGCTCTGTCTATAGTGTCAGCACTAATAAGATTGGTCTAAGTCTGTGTTATGTTTATATCATATGTTTTAATTAGCAAGCTAATTATTGTTTGACATTCTAATGCCATCTATGCAAAAACATTCAAGCAGTTTCCTCTTCACCAAAAAGACGTACAAAAAAAGATTATGAAATCAACAATCAAAACAACAAAAATAAAATAAAGACATGCATGATAAATTGAAAATATAAATTACAATACAGTTAAAAAATATTTTTCCCTACATACTGTAATTGTAAATCCTTGGTACCGATATTGTGAATTTGTCTGTCAGTGTGGAAATTCTTTGTCAATGGAAATTTTCTGCTAGTACATTAAAGCTAGTTTGCTAGTTAAGACACTAGGGGTGTAATGGTACACAAAAATGATAGTTCGGTATATACCTTGGTTTTGATACGTTTTTAGTATGTAAAAATACATTTATTTAATTCATTTTTAATTTAAATAAATCTCCACCAGTTTTATCATCACATTAAGCCGTTTTGCGACTCCTGGTTTTCCGTCCCCAAAATTATGACTTCTTAAAATTATAGACTTAAAAAAAATTAAGACTTTTCTAATACCATTTAAGATATCTCCGACTTTTTATGACCTTAAATTTGATAAAACAACATATAAAAGTTTTTACAGAGTGTCTTTTTACACCAAGTGCAAATAGGGTGCCTTGTTGGCAAGTGCTATTCACATTAGCTCCGCCGAACAATGCCTGGTTGAGCCAAATAAGATAAAAAAAAATAAAAAAAAAACGTTTTATTTCCCCGTGGGGACTGTGGCACACAGATAAGTTCCACAGGTTTAAACAACGCTATATTCATTCGGTACACGTGCGTTTGAGAACATTTAAGAGGAGTAACACCAGTGCCACTAAGTTCTACAGATGGTGGCACCAGCATCTGATTTGGTAGCGTTTCTATAGTATCATACTGAACTAACCGACAGCTTCAGTAATTATAAAAGAAGTGCTCTTCACTTGCTTTTGGCGTAATTTGAAAGATAATTTGAAAAAATTGTAATTTGGGTTTTTGTTTTCTCACTTCTCACTAGAGCTCACAGCGATGTTATTAATTCTGCAGATAATTCAAATGCTCTCACTGGATCTCACAGCGTTGTGTAGTAATGTTGTTGCATCATCAAAAGATGACAAAATTGTCACACTGGCAGGAAAAAATGCAGGTTGCAAAATGTGACCATTTGCCCACAGTCTGGAGACCTGCGCACCAAAATCTTTGGTACGAGTACGTGTACCATTACAGCCCTATAAAACACAATCTGGGAGATGTGAGAATTGGGTCACATACTTGAGTTATGGTGTCTACAAGAACTTTTCTTTTCCCCACAAGGCCACAGCTTTGCTCCCATGTCTCCATGAGGGCATCCAGTTCAGGCTGTAGGCATGACTGCGTATGTGCATCTGTTGAGAGAAGGATCTGTCTGCCTGCCTCCACAGTCTGGCTGTAGAGTTCTTCATGAAGCTGTAGTTGCTCCTCAGTCCACTGTGTGATAAAGAGTATGTAAGATATACAGTATATGATATACAGAATACAAATACTTATCACTAAATGATCTTACCTCAAAGTCCTTTATAGAGGACTGCAGCTGCTGTAAGCTGCATAGTGCCAGTCCTGCTGGAGGCAGAAGTTCTTCTATGTATCTAATTAATCTCAAAAGTTTCCTCGAGCCTGCCTCATAGAGTTGCCAATGTCCCATAAGCCCCTCCAGACATTTCCCATGCTGCTGGACCCTCTGCTGTGTCCCCTGCCAACGTGCCTTTAGCTGGGTGAACCTCGAGATCAGATGACTCCTGCTTACAGTGGAATTTGCCAACATTTTCAAGATTTGCCAAAGGTAAATCAGGCTGAAAGTTATCATAGGTTAGACTTACGTGTTTAGATCACGTAAATATTCTGTAATCATCTCCTCACCCTCATGTGGTTTCAAATAAATGTGACTTTTGGTCATCCTCAAAACACAATTGAATATATTATAATTTCTGTAGCTCCATTGAAAATGAATTCACCCAAAACATTGGCATTGCTTTAATCATGTCTCTTCATTAGATTTGGATTGAACTGTGTGATTCATTTCACAGTCGCTTTATGAACATTTTGAACCATGAATGTTTCATAGGTTGGATAGTAGGTTTCATAAAAGGTTTTCATTTGTAGGTTTCATTAAAAAAAAAAAAATCAAAAAAATTGTGCTTCGAAGATTAATGAAAGTCTTGTGTGTTTGGAACAACATGAAGGTGAGAAAGTGACAACATAATTGTAATTTTCTGGTGAACTAACACTAAAAGCTATGGTTTTAATGGAGGATCATATCTGAAAAGAGACCATAAATGTTACAACTGAGGAGCAACACATAATAGAGATGCTAATATCATAAAACTAAATATAAAACAATGTCACTGCCCATTAGCTTTGCCACTGATCTGAAAAACGAACCAACCAAATTTATGTGGCTCTCTACATGACATTTGTTCTTGCAATGGAAAACCAGACCAGAGAAACAGCTTGAATTCAAGTGTGCATGGGGTTTCATGTGAAGAAGCACTTATCGGCTAAAAAGAAATATTATTTCATGCTGGTAGCACATGCAGTTTCCTTTCCTGAGTGCGAGCCAACTTGTTCCAGTGCTGAGCTCAAAGAGCTCTTCCACACCACATAACTCCAAGAGTTATGGCCACAGCTGGAGCGCATGGAAAAAAATCAGTTGGAGAACCTTGGCTTTAATTACTCATCAGATGATCAGGTTCAGAACAAATTATTACACCACATTCTTTGATTTCTTATCCATGGCAGAGTCCCACACTGGAGGTTAGTAAGAAAATTCTGAGGTTCTTAGTTTTTTCTAGGGAATAAGTTATTCAGTCCAATGCTATAAAAGCTCACCTGTCCTCATTCTGACTGCTCTCCAGGAAGTGTAAAGCCTCATTGATCATGGCATCCTCTAGCTGCTGGCTGATGGCGACCTCCACTTTCAGCCTCTAGGAAATATATTACTAGTTTATAAGAAGCAATGTACAACCATTTAAAAAATAACTTGCACATTCCTCTATAACAAATGGTTCCTGCAGCTCTTATTTTAATAAAAAGTGCAACAACAACAACAACAAAGACCATCGATTAACAATATTCTAGTATTAATCAGAATATAGTCAAATTCTAATTATGTCTGTCATGTAAACACTGCAGAAAATGATTTTACTTACTTACTTTGTATTTCTGTCTTGTTTCTAGTCAAAATATTAACATTACATTAAGAAACATTTCCTAGACAAGTAAAAATTATTGTCATTTTTTGGGAAAAAATAATCTCCCAGTGGGGTAAGCAAAATAATCTTGTTTTAAGATTATTTTTCTTACCCCACTGGCAGATTATTTATCTTATTTTAAGCAAAAACTCTTAATTTTGAGTTCTCTTTTCCCAAAACAAGACAATTACTTTTGCTTGTCTAGTAAATACTTCTTGTTTTAAGAATTTTTAGATGTTTGGACTAGAAACAAGACAAAAATACTAAGTAAGAAAAGCATTTTTTTTGCAGTGAACACAGTATCTTAAATGTTCTGGTTTCTACAAATCTTTAGCGTATGCTTTCATAAATTATGTAATGTAAGCTCCTTATTCGGAAAGTCCACAGCAATGGAATATTAATTTATATGAATACATCTAAATGAAAGTTATTCTGTAAATTGTTTGATAGAAATGTATATTCTTTGATATAATTATTATTTTCTTTTGTGTGTGTGTGTGTGTGTGTGGGGGGGGGGGGGGGTGGTGATGTCAAGCAACAGCAGAAAAACAAAACCAATTGCTATGCATACAGGAATATTCAAACAGTATACACTACCGACAAAAGCTGGGGTTTCAGGGTTTTTTTTTTAAATCAATTTAATGCATCCTTAAATAAATAAATATTCTACTTTCATCCAAAAAGCTAATTTATGCTAATGTTCTTGCTGACCTCAAATATCTCACTGACCCCAAACTCAAAAATTTAGTTTTTTTTAATTTTCCAAAATAAAAAGACTACCAGAATATGGATCAAATGGAATATGTTGTGCATGTTTAGATGGTCACTGCAAAGCATCAGGATTAGCATTATGAAACTGAATATTAGAAAATAATCATTTTTAAATGGATTTAACTGCATGCTTTACCTGATGCTCAGCTAGCTGCTCTCTTACAGTAGCATAGTTTCCAGACGTCTGATTGGATAAACCAGCCTCAATTTTGTCTAGGAGCTCCATCCAGCTCTGGCACTTCTGTTGGAATTTCTGAGCATGCAGCAGTTCTCCATACATCTTCCTACAGACAGAGATGTGGAATGGCATTCACCAAGACAGTTTAGCTACAGCTAGGTGCAAAACGTTTGCATAGGGAAAAAAGTAATAGTAGTGCTTGCAAACATGAAACTTCACCCTCATGTCATTCCAAACAATTTGTCCCCAATGGAACACAATAGGAGAGGTTTTTCAAAAGGTTTGAAACAACCTTAGGGTGAATAAATGACAATTTGCAATTTTAGATGAACAAGCCCACATGGATAGATGCCTAGAGAAATGTTTAATATATAGGGTTAAACCAAAACCTTTGAGAACTGATTGACATTAGTGTAGTGAAGTTTCACTTGCCTGTGTCTGTCTGTAGCCTCAGAGAAGACCTGAACCCACTCTGTGTTGAGATTTTGCAACCTCTCCTCCTCTGTAGAGCTTAATGAGAGTCTGAGTTTCTTTTGATTCAGAGCAGCGAGGTTAGGGTTCAGCCCACTCACATCTAACAAAACCATCTTTCACACAGGAAATAAAAAGAAAAAACATTTACATGAAATCAAACTTTAACCTTTTAGTTTGTAAAAAACACAGAGGAGGATGAAAAGAAAATCAATGCAAATAACCTCAAGAAGTGTCACATATTCACCTTTAGTCTTTCCATGCGTATAGTTGAGGAGCTCAAAATGCTTTCAAAGTTTTGAAGCTGTTGTTCCATTGATTTCAAATCATTGCTGAAACGCCAGTGCTCCTCTAGTTCCTCCTATGGGCCGAAGACGGCACAACATCATGATTCCTTTTACATAATGTTGTATTTATTTATTTAAAAAAGCTAAACTTGTTGCCCTCACCTGAACTTGTGCCCCAATCTCAGAAAGCACCTTGCCAAGCTGCACATGGTCACGTGACAGCAACCTGGTTTCTGATTTAATTAGTGAGGCTGACTGGGGTTTCATCTGTCCAATGAGAAGCTTTGATGCTTCCAGGACTTTTCCCACACTGCTTTGCAAGGCCGTCATGTCTTTCTCCAGAGTCTGTAAAAGACATTTATCTTTAGATACTGCATTCATATAGAAGAACCTCACAGGACATGACATAATTTGAAATCTCATAAATTAGGTTTCTTTCCCACAATGTGCAAATTTCACCACTAGAGGTCACTTATTCTAAACAAAGGTGTAGCTTGATGACACCTTGATTTTGCAGAGCTTTTATTACGCCGTAGACGAGCATTTCCGCTTCTTCAGCCTATGCGCATCTGGAGTAACGGTTTTATCATATTAGGATACATTTCAGTGTATTGGAAGTTGTAATGTTACTCTGTGAGTTCACCCGGCAACTCCTATGAGACACTTGTTGCACACTGCAGTAAGCTAGATCTGCAGTAAGCATAGATCGATATTAGGCACTGTAAATCAAGAAAACGGAGACTTAAAGGGTTAGTTCACCCAAAAATGAAATTTTTGACCGTAATGACCCTTTTCATTAATGACCCTAATGTCGTTCCACATACCTCCGTTCATCTTCGTAACAGTTAAATATATTTTATATTTAGTCCGAGAGCGTATGCAAGTGTATATTTTCGATCCTCAAATAAAGATTCAAACAGTTATAAAACAGCGTATTGATTCATGATTCGGATCGCCAATGTCACATGATTTCAGCAGTTTGACACGCGATCCGAATCATGAACCAATCCGCTGATTCATGACCGTTTGAATCTTTATTTGAGGATTGAAAACAAATGCGGAAGAGAAAACAATGCTGAATACAGTCGTAGTTTTTGTTGCCTCAAGAGATTCTAATTAACTAACTGATGTCACATATGGACTACTTTGATGATGTTTTTATTACATTTCTGGACATGGACACTTGCATACACTCTTGGACTAAATATAAAATATCTTAAACTATGTTCCAGAGATGAACGGAGGTCTTACGAGTGTGGAACGACATTAGGGTGAGTCATTAATGACATCAATTTAATTTTTGGGGGAACTAACCCTTTAAACAATAAGACTAAATGTGTTGAACTATATAACATGGATTAGTTTTCTGTCGATGAGTGTGTCCAAACAGTTGCTCACCTGTCTAATAAAACACATAATATATTAAAGCGTTTTTGGTGTTTCCATGAAATCAAGGGTAACACAGTTATGATGTCATTGATAAGTGACCCACGCATACGGTCCGTGTCCTGGTTAAAATTTCGAATTTCTCTGGATTTAAACATTCTTAAAAACATTTGGGATAATGAAAGTACACAAGTCAACAAAACATATAACATTGTTCTAGTGACAGCGTGCAAGCACATTCGTCTAAAATAATTTGGTATTTTCAGTTTCAGAATCACCATTGTCCTGTGCATTGTGTTAACAGCACCAATTCCAAACCTATTCATTTCCAGCCCCCGGTGTAATACCAAATTTAGCATTTTAGCAAATCAAC